>NW_028262380.1:31384500-31690000 GCF_047370975.1 Nipponia nippon
CAGCGACTTCCTGGACTCATCAGATGCAAATAACTTGCTTGGTATCCTGATGTATGCACACTTCAACCTATTTATTCATCCATGTTGTTTTGCAATTCCCAGGTGGGATGTTTGCTACAGCAATCTGTCTTGCCTGCCTTGTGAAAGACTGGAATTCCTTTTCCCGCTTTTATATTGCCCTTCTCGAGTTTACAAAGTTAAAACTGTATACATTAACTTTCTGTCCTAACCATATGAGCTAGGAGACAGAACTGCCTATTACAAGACAAGTTAAATTGCGTTTGCGGGGCTTCACTAAACTCTCCAGAAGCTTCGGTTCTGAGGCTATGATTTGGAACTTTATAAGATTTTATATTTATTTGTCTTATTTGTCACAGTTGACACTAAGCAAGCATCATGGGGAAACACCTGAAAGGGCACCTGTGTGGTGCCCTACAAAAAGTTTGTCATTCTGGGTTGATGTGCAGAGGCAGTGGGGAATTACATTTTTCTTATAGAGGGTACAGTAGAGTGCCTTTACTTGGGCTGAATGCAATATTTCAAAGGAGCTGGAAGTAGCCCTGTCAGGTCTTTAAGGCTCAAGTGTGACAACATTGATCTTCTTCCAGGGAAAAGTCTCAGCAACATTCAGTCTCTTGAATGTGTCTGTCCACGAAATGGGACCCCTTTATTTGTAAATCCCCATCAAGTTCTGCAGAATCCCTGTAAAACTGTTCTCAGGTCGCCTACATAAAGTCATCTTCATGACAAAGAAATCATCTAAAGATCTTAGTTGTCTATATATACACTGAGGAAGACTGCTTGTGAAGAAGAAAGCATGAGAGATTTCCTCTGTCGTAAACAACTTTGCCTAGTATTTGCTGAACCTTTGTCAGCATGAATTGCTGTTGGGACTGGACTGTGAATCACCCAGCTCTTTGCCTACTAGGGCTGTGCTAAACTGAATTCAGCTTCTTTTCTGCTTGTAGGGACCATGTGCATAAGCAGTGTGATTTCTCCAAATGTGTTCTTTGAAAATGCCTCATTTTGGCAAGCAGAGTTGCTATTTGTTATTTGAGCTGTATCTTTGTTGCATGTGATCAGATAATTCAGAGAGATCGCATAATTACGTTGATTTCTTCTACAATGATTATAGAAGCCAAAAACATTCCCTTGCAAATATAAAGTTTGGTTTCTGTCAATTTTACAGCAGAACTTCAAAATTATCTTTCCTTGATAATTGTCCTGACATCTTGCCAGGAAACTTCAATTCTAGAAATGTAAACTGGGCATATGCAGAGCTGAAGGAAAACCTTTCAGTACTTTTTGTAATATTTGCCCAGTGTCTGCACTCAAAGACAGGCTTCGCATGGACTTAAGGCAAGTATTTTGCACAGTTCTCATCACTAGGCTATATAGATAAGCAAAATAAACAATAAACCGTTTATGGACCAAAGCTGGAGCAAGGAGTACGGTGCGTTCCCAAGCTGCATCAGGGGTTTTATTGCTTGTGATGGAAAATTCCCAGGGGGAAGGCCCCAGGGCGACAAACTGGGACACAGTGCCAAAGATGCAGCACAAGTCAGGTCATGCATCTGTATGGAGCTGCAAGTTGTACTAGTGGCTGTCTCCTTGTAAGAACTCAAGTCTCTTGAATTTCTCCGGGCAGTCTGCCTGCCAATGCCAAGAGTGAATCTTTCCATTTGGAAGAAGAAGAACTGGGGAGAGGAAAAAAAAGCATTTCATTGTCATCTTAAGAGGCCTTCATTTAGTAATTTGCTAAAGGTAATTTTTGTCAGAGGCTAGGTGGGTTGGGCTGTTTCACTGGTGGTTTGCACCTGAGTCCAAACGCCAAAGAGTCTGAACGTGGAACGGAGATGATGGTTTCTTACCAGCCATCAGTGTTTATAGTGCAAATTTGGCTTCTTTCTGCTTAAGAGAGGCCAAGGGCAGCGGTAGAAAGAATGTCAGTGACACATAGACTGGGCTTCCATGGGATGGGGCACCTGCATAGCACATTTCTTGGAGGATACTTGGCCACTACTAGCCTTCCTCAAAGTATTTTTTAGAGGGAAAACAACGTGATCAAGATTTGATCAGTCAGTTGAGTTGTGGTTTTGGCAATAAATTCCAGACAGCTATTATTGTTTCTCTCAGAGGTATCTGACGTATAAAGTATAAATTTTAATTTTATATTAATTTTGAATTCTGTGCCTGAATGGCCACAAATGGCACAAGCACAAATTTTCAGGTAGAGAAACGGTAGGAGGTATGGCTATCAACATGGCCATTATCTCTTTAATGCATTGAAATTTGAGAAAGAAGCCTACAGAAAGTGGAAACAAATGATGAATCACAGAGGGATGTAAAGGAGAAGGAGGGGTCGTTTTATGAATTCTATACTGATAGGAGGAGGACTAAGAAAAGAGTTGGTCCTCTGTAAGCGAGGAGAGAGTGATGGCAACAAGTGAAAAAAAAGCAGCACTAGGTGTACTTTCAACATGATCTCTGTTTTTAGCCTGTGTGAACTTTTTTACTGTGAGTGCAGTTTGCACTGACTTCATGAATACATGGACAGCAGGAATATCACAGCTTTGAGAGAATATGTACGACAAATAAAATGCAGGTTCTTCTGGAGGGCGCAGACTGGGACCTGTATTCTTGTGGTTGTTTTCACAGAAGTTACAGATAGGAAAGGCTTGTTCAGTGCTCAGACACCCTTTCTGTGATTGCTCCCAGCTGAGCATTTACCTCAGAAAACAAAATTATTCATCTGATTTTTCTAAACAGCATGTTCAGCTTGAGAATTTCTGCAGGTATTTGTGGTCTTCTACTCCTCCTATAGCAGCATATTATATAAGTCAGGTCTAGGAAGTGATACAGTTTGTTCACTATTACTCATCTCTTGTATCTCCATTTTAGCTTCGGAATATTTAATTTTCATTTTGCATTTCATGTGAATGAGAACAACTCATCTGCGACAAAAGTGGCCTAGGTTACTAACTGCTGATCAATGGCATTCACTATCGTCGTCATAGAGACTGGCCTGAAAAATGAATGTAATTATATTTTCCTCATCTCTCAAGTGACTCTTTTATTATTGCTCAGGTAATTACCTGACACATACCTTGAAAGAATGAGTGGTGATTGATTAAGTAAGGCAAAAAAAAACCCAACCGTAATCAGGAGAAACTGCTCTGTCTCCTTCTTTCTGGACTTTGCATTGCCTCTTCAGCAATCTCAGCCCCTGCTCTCCTGGCACGTTCACCTTGTAGCTCAGATTTCCACGTCATCTCAATGGGTAATGTGTTTCACATGAAGAGTGTCTCCCATGTTACTTTGATGGAGGATAGTGAAAAGAGTAGGACAGATGTTATGGTCTTCTTTTCTTAGCATTGTCCTGTACTACCTGTAAACATCAATTTTGCTGCAGATGACAATCAGCAGCAGGACATGAAGATTCACGTTCCTGCTCCAGACCACCTCAGGGATTTCACTAAAGGCTTGATCCCAAGGTAGCATGTGGTTTTGGCATCTTGTTTAGATGGACTCTTATAAAGCAGACATATTAAAGTAGTTGTTGGCATACAATCTGTCCCAAAATTTCCAAAAGCAGCTTATGATATTTTAAAATCTTCATAAAGTGAAGTCTTGCTTTTACCTCCAACTCAAATTGTAAGCCTCATGTATAAGCTTTTAACGTCTGTGTATTGGTTTTTCTGCATGACTATTAAAACATTTGCTCTCATGAAAATGATTCACCAACAGTTCAGCTGTTTAGTTTCTAAATTTGAGAGTGGGGAGGAGGGAAACCCAACAACCTATAAATGATAACTTGGAAGAATATGCTTTGTTAAAATAGGAAGAATAAGAAAACTTTATTTGATGTATTGGTTTATTAGCTGGTAGTATACTTACACATTCATAAATCCCTATGAACTGAAGGTGCTGGCTAAACATGAAAACAACCAGACCTAGAGAATCACAAGCTTTTGTGTCTTGGGTCCAGAGGAATGTCCTTCTTGGACAATTTCAGCCACTACTTTGACACATTTCCATGAGGATGCAGCATTGGGCAGTTCTCTATGAAGCAATCTAGACCAAAAAAAAAAGTGATCTGTCTACCCACTTGCAGCTTCAAAGAGCTCCCAAGGTATCTTCCCTCTGTCACATCCAATTTTCAAATACTGGGCAATTTCTTTTTTCTTTCTTTTGCTTATTAGCCTGATTTCTGCAATTGGCTTTTGTCAGTCTCCTAATTTCCCTTGTAAGTGTCCTGTTTTGAGTGCCTTCCTGACTCCAGTGGGAGTGCCTGTGGTGTTTGGTGTCCACCTTCTCCTGGAGACTTCATCTTAGCAGCATTCTGATTTCAGTAGGTATCTCTTCAAGCCCAAGCAGAGCAAAGCAGCATATGGGTATTGCAAGGTTTTTAGAAAGAAAGCATGCTTGGATTTTCTGCACTTGTGTCAGCTGACATGGATCCATGTTGAACAAGTTTCTTATTTCTGGGTTACAAGGTGTATTGTGGGAATGAAAGGGTGTTCCAGGACAGAAAAGGTTGTGGCAAAGAGCAGCTTTGCTCTCTCCAGTTCTTCATTTGCATGGATACTTTTGTAGGATTCATTGCAGGTGTTGGTGAAATTAGAGTTGTTTCACCTTTTCTGTAATTTATATTGCAGCTGAACACCACAGGAAAAGGAGCCACAACTACCGTATGAGTGGCCATTTCTGACGTGTACTGACTGGCATGCAGTCAGGGCAGAGGAGTGGGCAAAGCCTCCCTGAAATAGTCCCGGGTGTCTTGACAGAACATAAAACTAACATCACGCTCAGCGGTTTTGTTGATCTTAGCCTTTCTTGACACCTCAGCTCTTGCCTTCCTCCCTCCTGTTACCAACTTGATTAAGTCTTTGTGCTTCAGAAGCTTTGTTCTCAGGTATGTGAGCTAGGACTTTTCAGCACTTGTTGCAATTTTAACACTTACTAGAAATTTGCACTAAATGCCATCAACTTGTGATTTTTATTTTTTTTTAGCTGCTGCTTGAGTGCAAAGATGCCTCATTATGTACACTGTAGTTTGTATATGATCCTGAGAACCCTTCAGTAGGCTTTCTCTCTGCAACAGCTGGTAACATTTTATATCAGGTCCCACTCTGTGTCTGTCTCCTTTTTTCCTTGTCTTTCGTCCTCAACCCTGATCATGACTAGCTTCACTTTCACATTAGTAATCCCAGAATTTTTTTTTTTTTTTTGAACTCTGGTCTTCACTTCTTCCATCACAAATGCTGCCTTGCTTTTGTGTCCCTGAAAGGTTAGGCTGCCCTACCATCTACTTGTCCCCTCCCTTGCCTCCCTTTCAGATGTTCTCATGGCATTCCCCCTCCTAATCATCATCACCTACTTTATTTCCTTGCAGATTCTTCATGGCAACTGCCTTTTCCACAGCTGGTCTAGGACTGGGCTCAAACCAAGCAGAGTTGTCACCTGTAGTATAATGTGCTGTCTTATTTCCTCTTCCTTTCCTTCCTTATGAGCTAAATGCAATCACTCTATAGCACTTATTCCTGCCAAGGCTAACTTAGACTTTTCACTTCCTTTTCTCTACATTTTGCCATATTTTAGACCAAATTTTGCATAAACATATGCTGCTGTTTGATAGAATAGTGTCACATGCAGTGGATTGCCAGGTCATGTGAAATTTGTCACTAGTTTCAATATTTCTATAAACTAGTCTCAATATTTCTATAACAACTAGTGACTTGTCCACAATCCTCAAGCTGTGTTAGGGATTCACTTGCAGAATTACTGGAAACCAGAATGATGCCTTTCTTTGCTCTGCATACTGAGACTTTCTGAGGTTGGAGCATTTGGTGAATAATTGCATAAAACTCATGCGTCAAGAACTATCTAGTCCCACCTCATTACCTTCTTGTCAGAAAGCAGCAGGGGTAAGGCTGCTCCATCAGGGAAGGTGAGTGAGGCACCAAGGGGGATCCCACAGCAGGGTAGGGGCCTCATTGCCCAGGGCCCAGTCCCACAGTATCTAAGCAAGGCAAGCAGGACAGATCCTGGGATGGTGGCCAGGTCCAACCAGGAGTACAGACAAGACAATATCTGGATGATAAGGCAGGTCTGAGGCTGAGCCAGGAAGTCAGTCTGTAGGTCAGGATCGGATCCATTGATCACCCCGCAGGTCCACAGTGGGAAGGCAGGGCCAAGGGCAAGCCAGGAAATCAGTCTGCAAATTGAGATCTGCATCAAGGGACTTCATGGCCAGGCACAGTGGTGGCTGAGCTGTAGACCAGCACTCCTTCAGCACAGCTCAGGCAGGGACCAAAGCCTCAGCTGTGGTGTTAAACAGAGCTCCTGGACACATGTGTGTAGGTGGAGGTCCCAGCTGAGGCTGGTCAAGGGTATTAAATCTTACTAGTGGACTCAGGGCCCTGACACCTCCCATGATTAATTTCTATGCCCTTAATGGTCATGATTTTGGTTATATTATTAGCATGCATTAAAAATGCATCAGTTACTCAAAACCAGGCTTGATCCCTGCTTCTAAAAAAAATTAATTTACAGTAAGTTCATAGGTTACAGATCTCCTGATGACATCAAACTGGAGCTTTGTATAAGGCAATGTAAGCCTGCACAGAGGCTACAAAACCGGTCATTGACATCAGCGGGACTCTGGTGGGCTGTAACAATGGGACTGCGCAGTTTTCCCAGAGTTAGTGCCCTGAGGTTCGGCAGCTCCTAAAGGCGATACGGATATATCTTTAGATTGAGCACAGAAATGATCCTTAAGTTTACTTTATGAAAAAGAATCCTACAACTATCCTGCTAAAAAAATCTCCCTTCTGCCTGTTCAGCTTGTAAGGACCATTTTTACCAGTTTGTTAATGCAATGAAGCAACGTGCTGTCTAAGCATAGTTGTAACTCAGAGTTATGTTGCAGCATGGACAGTATTCCCCATCTAGGCATGAGTTAGAACTAAAACTCACATTCCAGCATGACACTAAAAATAAAGCTCAGCATTACGATCCATTTTCCTCTATTACAGTATTAATGCATCTCTGGAATGACTAGAAAATGCAATTTATGTTTTTCATCTCTAGCTGCCCTGGGGACATTCATGGGAGATGCAAAGAGTTGGAATCAGATTTCTTTTTCAAAACAAAACATTAAGTAAAGGCAACCTATCACTGCACTTGTCATTTCCCTGGGGCACTATTCTGGGAGGTGACTCTCGGATGTCTTTGAAGGAATTATACTAAGGGTCAATACCTGGCTAAAACAAATTTGTTCTTGCTATGCATGCTTTCTGAATCTTTTAGTGTTAAAAATGGCTTTATGTTAAAAAGTTGGCTCTGATCTCTAATGATTACAAAATTGGTTTCTAATGGAAATCTAAAAGAGTAAAAGTCATGAGACTGGGGTTTTTTTGGAGTCAGTCTCTACAAACATGAAAGAACAGAACAACTCATTCTTTCCCTTTATTTTCCAGTTTCTATTTCTAACTCTTTAATATCAGAGTGGGAGGAACATTTATGACACACCGAAGAGGCAATTGGTGGTACAAGCTTTCTGTACTACAGTAATGCTCTGATACGGTGTTATGCAAGAGCTGAGACCTCAATGTTCCCTGCTGGCAAAACTTCCCCTTTTTAAAGACGCCACATTTGCCTCTGAGGGGAGAAATAGCTCTGGAGAAAAATGGGGTCTAAAGCATAATAGCCACCAGTACCGAGGTAAACTTAGCCTTCTGTTCTGTGCAGTATTACCCCTGCACATACTCTGATGTACTTAAGGGTGCAGTCCCACAGCAGTATATACTGATTGAAGTCCGGCCTGCAGTTGTCTAACTCTTTCCAGCAGCTCTCTGGCCATGCAGCTAGCATGGAAGCTTGTGTCAGTGTTTGCTCAGCCAAACCAGGAAGTTGTGTGGGTTTTTGAGTTTTGTTAGGGTTTTTTTGTAGTTAGTTATTTAGTCAGAGCAGCTCTCTGATTTGTTTCATGTGAACCAGGAGCACTAAGCAGGCACAAAAGAGGTGATGGGAACATGCGGGGAGGAGGATAAAGGGAGAAAGGGTAATATCTCACCCAAGTCCTGACTTGGAGTATCTAGAGCTGATGGAAAATTATATCCTAAACAGATAATGATGCACAGCAGTGGATGGCTGATGGGGGTTCAAAGAGAAATCTCTCTCAGTTTCCTGGTCTTCATGGAAGAGGAGTAAGACTTTTCTTGTAGGTTCAGGGTGGTCCCATTCTGCTGTGAGGGATTTGTTTCATGTCTCCTAGTTTCTTAGAACACACAGACACCTCAGCAACAGCGAGTAATGGAAAGAGGGGTTACTGCACAGAGGTTTTTACAAGCCAAATTCATACATAGATACTTTAGATCTATGATACTTGCACTATCTATCTAACCTGTTTCACCTGTAGTTTTCTGGGACTCTTCCAGAAGTCTGGAATACAACAGAAGGTGTTCTCCCTTTCCAGGGGAATGAATTTATCAGCACTGAGTTAAACAAAGAATCTGAGAAACATATTCATTTTGTGCAGAAGAAAGCTAGTTAGGGGCGAGATGTATTTGAGGCAATTCTTTTTTACAGCTACATACAGTTAAACCTGGGCTAGGAGTCCACGTCATATCCATGGTCAAGATGTGGTGTGGTCCTCATACTCCATGTCTTGCTCTGTTTCCCACTGATTTGACACTACTGGCTTAATTATTTGTAAAAATCCCGTGGGATGGCTGGCTCTGCTGTGCTTTTATGCTCTTGGAGTACCCTTAAGATGAAGACATATCCTGGTGTGCTCCTTTTGTGCCAAAGCCCATGTGTATCAAAGAACCCCTTCATACATTCTCAAAAATGTAGTAGTTCTTAAGAATTTCATCCTAATAAAAGAAGCTGAAAAGTACATTCTTAGTTTTGCTGAGAAGCCAAGTATTCCGACCTATCTTCAGGAATCTGAAGAGACACAGGTGTGGCAAATAAAACTCTGAGAACGAATGGAGTTTAAATTTGCTTCAAGTACGAGAAAATTAGTTTTGAAAATTTATGTATTGGAGCTGAAACTGGAACTAGATACTTGGGTTGCAACTCATCTTCAGAGAGAACGTCTTTAAGGGTTTGCTAAAAGTGCTTTGTATTTTGGTATAGCACATCCATAATTCATTTAATTTAGTCAGGTTTCTGGAAGTGAGTCAGATGTGATTCAATTATTTTCAGCACAAACAGCCTCTGAAGTGTCATCATCAGTATTATCAACAAAAGTGCTCATAAACTGATATCACTGTTTTCCCACATGTCTTGGAAGTGATATGGCAGTTTGAAACTGTAATACCTCCAGCTATGGCTATGACTGTAGCCCAGGTCTCTAACATACCATGAATCTATCAAAAGCCATTCCTGATGTTGGCATGCCTTTTAATTCAGGTGAGGGCTTTCTGAAGCACAGTCTCTAGATGTGGATTGTGAGGATGTTATTGTATAGAGGCTTCTGAGAAAAACTTCAGAGATGGGAATGTTGGTAGCAGTGAAGGAAACACAATTATTCATACTGTATTATGACTTAAAAGAAATTCAGTCTTTCTGAAAGTAGAACATGAGGAGAGTGAAAAAAGGGGTGGAAAAGGGACCTTTGTGATATAATCTATCAAACCCACAGCTGGGAAGATTTGAAAGGATTGTGGGCTCCAAGTGAGTAAAATAAGAGACCTTTCAGAAAGTTCAAGTAGCCTGGAAATCACCTTAAACACTATTTGAACTCGCCTGTAAAAGAAACTAGGTTACTACGATGTGTGAACATATTTTTTCCAATGTACTTTAGCCTACATAGATATTTAAGCAAAATTCTTAGAACATTTTTACTGGTTATTGGACATGTGGCTAGCAAAATTACTCAGTCACCCACTTCTGAATTATCCAGTATATCTGCAAAACATTTTGAGGAGATACAGTAGAGAGAAGACTTGGGTTAATTCACTGTGGGGTTTCTTGTGAACGTTTCATATGTTCTGACAGTTTGGAGTATGTTTGTTTTGGTAACAAGTTAATAAGAAAACAAAAATGGACAAAAGCTTTCAAATATGTTTGGCCTCAGCTCTATGAAACAAAACTGTGTGATGCCATGTAATGAAGAGTGAAGTGCCTAAACTGAAAGCAGTTGGCGTATGGGAGAACATCAGAGAGAGATGCTGTACGTGCTTAGCACGGTCCTAACCTACCATCGGTACCCCTGCGGGCACTTGTCAGAGATAGGGTTGGACTTCCAGTGGTGATGTTCTTATGATTGTTGGTCACATGAAGCTCCAAAGCTGTTTCACATGACCTGGTGCCCCAAAGGAAGCTTTAAAAGACATTTTAACAAGTCTGATCATACTAGCCATAAACCCAAATCTGCACATAGCCAAAAGCTGGTGTACTGTGTATCTCAGTCAGGAGATTCATTGGATTAGTTCACAGGCAGGAGGTGAGACTAGATAACTAAAGGTGTCCTCAGCAATGTAGCAGGATGGGGAAGATCTTCATCCGCAGCCATGTCCTAGGCAGTCCACAAGTACTGACCTCAGCAGTTGCTCTTTTCTTCCATTTCAGGGACTCAAATTATCGGGCAGTTCCTACTGCCAGAGCATCCCTGCTGCTGGTCAGCTGAAGTTTTGGGATTTGAACTGCTAGCAAACCCTGTTCAGTTCAAAAGCTGCAGGTTGGCTGTTCCCAACTTAAATATTAACAGATTCATTAGTAAGGTCAAGAACAACTCGTAAACAAGTCACTGAACTCTTTGGTGCCTGAATTGCAACCCTCGCCTACTAATTAGTTGTAACAAACAATAGGAATAAACATGAGCTGTCTAATTTTAAGTATGAGAACGCCAACCCACTGGACAGTAAAAGGGGAGAATGGTGTCATATGCACTGTAATAGCTGTGAGACAAAGCCATAAGTATCTGAGCCACAGTATTGCTGGAAAAATCTTTGAGAGAGGATCCTCTCTGGAGCACAGTATGACTGAATTATGCATCCTCAGCAGATCTCTCAGCTCAAAGGTAAATAGTAAACAATAAATTCCCCTTGGCCTTGCCTTCTGCACCTGCAGCAGTTTCACGTATGGAATCATGCAAATGCAGGAGGAGTTGGCGTGGGCTGGTTTGTCAGATTTTGCATGTTCCCCTCAGTTTTGGTTGTGAATACAGGCTTTTTCCCCCCACCCCTTGTTGAAGGCAATGCTGGAGCTTTCAGTTCAAACAGACCTACATGGTTATATGAAAAAAGCCACCTTTCACTCAGCTTCATGTCAACCACTCATTTTGCAAGCCAGGCCTGCTAGGAATTTTTCTCTGTTTAAGGGGCATTTCTCGGGCTGTGGTTCATGGGCTGACTCTGGGACGACCAAGGAAGGTAGATATATTCCAATGGCACACAATTTTACCACAGCTCTGCGTACAGGCTGAGTCACGATGATTTGGTATAGAAACCTTTGTAGAAGAGAGTTTAAAAATGTACTTTCATGGTTTCTCAAATAAAAGGTTTCTAAAAGAAGGTGTATTACCTTTAGCAGCCAAAGCCAATTGAGTTGTGGTTTTTATTTTTTTTAAAAATCTGACATAGAATATAGCATCAATTAAATGTTCCCCCTCTCTGATGGCTAAAAATGCTATGAAATATTGACCAGCTCTTTGCTTGATTTTGTGCTGGTTTGTTTCAAATGAAGCATGTTGTTCAAATATTAATTTTGGGTAAAAAATAGGTTTTCAGTTAGTCTGTGCTTGCATGGAGGATGAAATGATATAGGGAGCTGTGTGTGTTCTCCCCAAAAGCTTGGATGATTTATTTTGTGATTGTATTTTAAATATAAACTAGAGAGAGTAAGAGGTTGCGGGTGGCTTTTTTTCTGTTATTTTCAGGTTACCTGTAAGAAATGGTGTTATAAAAGTCAGGAATAACCTATCATTTAATTGGTTATAAAAGGTTAATGTAACCCTATATAGCACTCTTTCTTGGTAAGAAACTATTATCATTTTTACTTAAAAACATTATTTCCATACCCCAGAAAAAAAAAAAAAAAACAACAAAATAAAAATGTAATAAATACATTCCAAACATATTTTTTTTCAAACTATGAATAGAAATATTTTGAGCAATTCATAAAAATGGAGCATAATTTAGAAAGGAGAAAAAAATAATATACTGGTTTTCTTAAATATGTGAGGCTTTAATTTTTCTTGTTGTTTTACTTATCCCTCTCTCTGAAAGTGTCATCTTCCTTGGTTTTGCTGAAGTATTTGTTTATAATGTTTTTATCACATGTAGAAGATTGTGTTAGTTACATTGGTATAAAAAGTATTGTTTTTCTCCAGATTGTTTGTTACTGAAGCTGTAAATGGGTTCCATAGAGCTGCCAATAGGTTATTAAAAGGAGCCCTCTCAGTTCAATTTTCTTCAGCTGTGGCTTTTGTCATGTTTTATTATACTGGCTTTCCACTCACCATAAAATATTCTAGGCAAGATGAAACATAACCTTCAAACTCAAACATTTTCCCCCAGAATGCCCCCCAAATCCCAAAGTAACAACCTGCAAACCTTTATTTTTAATTCTCAGTTTTCTTGATGGGCCTTTAAAATCTCCAGGAAATTAAACCACTTTTTGTTTAATCCCTTTGCCCATGGATTTACAGCAGCCATATAACTAGATCATTCATGACGCGCTCTCCTCCTTGGCATCGGTATCTAGTTTAACAGTAACACACGGGCATCTCTTGCTGTTTGTTGCTAATCAAACCCACACAGGATGGTGTAATAAGCTTCGTATCAATTCAGGGGTTTGATGATAACATTTTATTATTGGTGTGATCATACTCATGGTGATAGGAACAGCTAAGTATTCAGGTGAACAAGGTAGCTCTTTAGAAGTAGTTTACTAGAGTGTACTACCTCTTTTTGTGTTATAGTGCTACCTTTGCTTGGGACCTGCTGTCTTTCTTTGACTAAGAATGACAGCAGGTCCCAAGCGTCAGGACTAAGCACAAATGCAGCCTTTCTTAAAGATGCAGTGTGGTAGTGTATGCATCATCCTCATCTACCCTGTATCCTAAAAGTAACATTTATATTTGAGGCTTCTAAGGAAAATCGATTGACCTTTTCAACATGCCCATTAAAAACACCTCACTCTATGTCCTTCCAAGGAGGAAAACTGTATGTGAAGGAATCATATACCTCCGTTAAACTTTTGATAACAGAAAATGTTTGGATACCTCTCTTCTGAGAATGTTCAAAGCTTTTATGTACAAGGCAAGGGGGAGGGAAAATCTATACAGCAGGGCAACTATGATATGAAGTGTCACTCTCATAAATTAATTGCTGTGCTTATTTACTTTTTAACTGTTTTTTTCCAGGTCCTCCCATTATTCTATGGGCAGTCGAGCTTTTTCCCATGACAGTATTTTTATACCTGATGGGAGAACAGAGAGTGAACAGGCCATCCAAGCAATGTCACAGGAGAACGTTTTAGGAAAAGTCAAAACTCTTCAGGTAAGAAATTATAAGTGGAAAAAATATTTAAAATGCAGTGGAAAATGTTCTCCAGAATGTGTTAGATGTGGATAAAAGTGAATTACTTTTTCAATAGCTTTGGGGCAGTTTCTCAGCCATGTAAGTTGTCTGGCCAAAAGCAATGTAAGTAATTCGGATAATCTGCAGAAGATCTAGGTTTTGGTCTTGAAAGGTACAGCAGTGATGCTGCAAGCAAAGCTGCAGAAACGTCTGCATCTTGTGGAACTCATTTGAATTGAACTCATAGTTTTGGCATATCTGGATCTGCATGCCTGAGACCTACAGATGTGGTACTGAGTGAAAAAATGAGGGTAGTATTAGTGGCAGGGAACGGCATGCAGAGTGAGACTTCTTTGCAAAGCTGATTTAATTATCCTTTTATACGTATTACATTTTTTTTCTCCTTCTTTTTCTCTCTGTCCTTTCAATGGTTCTCATGAAAGGTGGATATGTTTATCTCTCCAAAGCAAACAGCACATAAGTAACTACATAAACACCACATTTGGGTATTTGCTTCTAGAGGAGCTTTACATGACCTTCTTTTCCAGAATTCTGTCCTATTAGTGCTATAACTAAATTTTTACTTCTTGTAAGAAGCTACTCCCAGCTCTATGCCTATCTAGACCTTGAAAGAGCTGTCCTTCAGAAGCACATTTCAGTTTGTTGCTCAGGATGCTGACATGTCCTGTCAAAATGCTGATAAATTTTTAATGCTGTGTAGGTGCCGTTACCCTGTAGCTGACTAGTAGAAAACCATTGATTTCTTTTACCTCCAAAGTCTACCCGTGGTCCATCTTTTCTGGTGAGTGAGAGATCACGCACAGTAGACAGCTCCGACATTCAGGATGAAGTTGTTCCTTCTTCCTGCACGGTGCTATCAGCAGACAGAGCACCTGAACAGCATTGGCTGCGCTGACTGTGGATGAACTTTGAAGTCGAAACCACACTAGGACAGCTCCAATTCCTCTGTGCTGTTTTTTCAGCTTAAATTTCCCTGGATCAGGTAGATTCAATGCGTCCTACTTTCCAGGCTAGAAACCATTATATTTTAAATGACTGCTGACCCTGGGCGAAGATGTGAAGTAGTTGGACCTGTCTTGCAGAATGCTTGAGTGTCCTTTGGATACAAAGCTTACTGACTTCTGCAGGGAGCTGTGCCCTCCCTATCTGTTGGATCTCTTGTCTTGGCTTCAGTACATTAGCTTTTGTCTGCATACGTTTTCCCTTTGTAGGAGTGGCTTCTCCCATTTCCAAACTCACCTTAAGATTTCTAATGGAAATTATTGCCTTCACTAAACTCAGAGACATGATAAAAAGTACAATTACTGCAGTTGCTAACAACCATCTTCACTAAGCAAACGGTAACTCAAGAAAATTAAAGCAAAAATAATCACCTTTGAAAGTCACAAAATAAATAGCCAGTGATACGCTCTTGCTCCTGTGACCTCTGCATGAGCTTTTTATTGGAATGGTTGCTTGCATGTATTTTAAGGGGGAGTGTTGTTTCAGCTGCTTGATGTCAAAAGTGTGCTTACCTTTATTTAAAATTGAAGGACAGTAGTTAATTTTTATCACTTTAATATAGCTGCAACCCAGCCTGTAACAACATCCCCAATTCAGCTTTTCCCACTTTACTGATGATGGTGATATCCAGAGCAACCTATTCAATCAGAGAGCAAATGCATAACAGATTGTAAATGACGCTTTTAACTATTTACATATTTACACAGAAGTTATATATTCATCTAAATGTCCATGGATTTTTTTTCATAACCCCATGGAAAGGCTCCTCTTGTATCTGCAAAGCCTGCTGCCCAGCACATGACTGTCCCCATTTCCTTAGCCATGATTTCTGCAAATGTTCCCTGAGTTTTAGGACAAGATCATGCCAAAATCCCATTGCACATTTTTAGGTTGACCTCAGAGTTGAGTCCCAGGTCTGACCAGTTTGGACTATCATTCCTGTCCTGTCCTGTTTTATGCACTCCATAGCCCATCCCTTTTTTTTTTTTTCTGCTGTAGTATTCTAAAAGGAGATTGTGTTTGCTGCGTGATTTTGCAGTCACAGAAAACACTGACATTCGATCTCCAGTTATTGGAAGCTTGTATCTACTTCGAAGTCCTTTTCTGCAAGCTCACTCCAACTGGGAACATCTGTATTTCTTCAAGTGGTGGAACAAGGGGAGACACTCATCTCTTCCAAAGAGCACTCCACTCCTTAAAACCAATTCTGTGGCCAGCTCCCAGTAAAGCCATTGCTACGCCACCAACATTACTGTGGTTTTGCCCAGGCTTGTGTGCCACGGTGGAAGCAGAGCGTTTCCAGTTTCCATTTGCCTGGCAAGGTGCTCCTCTGTAAAGAAGTGTCGCCAGGATTCAATGCCCTGTGCTGGCTCTGAACTCACTGTATTCCAAATGGAGATCAAAAGCTCTGCAGATTTTAACCTTTTTCAGGATTTTTTTGGGGGTGGTACAGTGAACCTTACTGAAAAACTTAAATCTTTTTTGGAAGAGGCACCGTGCTAACAAGCACAACTGATAGCATGGTGAAAAGGGTTTTGAAATCAGAATAGAAATGCAAGCAATTTAATACTGCTGGTGCTGGATCTCATTCTGCTGACCACCAAAGTATTTGCCCCTTCTTACCTTGCATTTCTGCTGACTTTGGAGTGTTGATGAACCCACAGAAAATGTTGTGTAATGGTGCAAAACTCTGTAGCAGTCTGGGCAGCTGGCCAGCGTATGCACTGGTTCAGCTTCTTATTGTAGGAATTCTCTCTTTCTGATTATGTGTACAAGGTAAATCAGTTCTTTCTGGAATAGCTCTCATTTCTTTTTATTGATTTTCAGATTGGCAGCATTCATCTTATCAGGCTTTCTATAAATAGATTTCATCATGTTCAAAGGTTTTACCGTGTGCTAGAAGTCAGGCTGAGAAAAGCCTGACTTCTTGTTAACCTCCAATAGCTTTTGTGTATCCTGAAGTTGATTTGTGTTGGCTCAAGCCATCTGCTGTTGTAAAAGCAGTCTTTTCCTTGCCCTTTGGATCTGCTGAGATTTATCATTACCTAGTTTTTAAGATCCAGTGTAGAAAGCCAGCCTGAACCCGCTCCCACAAAGAGACGGTACCCAGGCACTGGTACTCTTAACACTGAACTCATTTAGTTTCTTAGCATCTGGCACTTCTCATACAGGACTGTGAATGAGACACAAGGAATGTTAAAAATCTAAATCTAGCAGTGTGTTGGAACAAACGAAAAAGAAACTCTGGGAGCTTGTTTTTACACCCTTCCCTTTCATAAGTTAGTGGGGTTTTTTTCTTGCGTCAAAGTGTGTTAGATCCACTTCCTCACATTTTGTAGCTGTGACTCTTCTTCCTACTACTGATATTTGGCAGAAATGGTCAGCAAATGAAGACAGTTTTTGTCTCAGACCCACAAAAACTGCAGCAAGTAAAATGGAAACTTGTTTTGGGCATTAGTATCTTGAGGCATCTAAGCCATTATCTCCCTTTTGCTGTGACAGTACCGTGGTGTGGCACTGCGGCTGCCTCTGGAGGCAGGAGGACAGCTTGTTCTCTGCCTCTTGCCTTCACTGAAAGTATCTCAGGTCATCTGGCATCCATGAGGCTGGGGCAGTCAGCTGCAAAAAATATTAAATGTCGACTATGGCGTATGGATTATTGCATTTAGGAACTACTGGGCTACATCTTTTCTGTTTCATGTGGCGATGTGGTTTAAAACAAACAAACCCACTGCTCTGTAAGTTTGTAAAACACCCATTTATTACATAGATATTAATTATGATAAAACATGTCTTAAGAATCCAGGCTTCTTGATCAAATTCTAAAGGAGCACTTTTTAAATTCACATTTTCCTGGCTTTGTAATGATGAATGTCCCCAATAATTTTCTTCCTGTCAGACCTAATGACTGTTCAGTTTTGGATCCCATTTCTTTTAGTCATTAACGTATCTTAGCTACTGATCAAGCCGGTGCTTCCCCTACTGTGCATTGCACATCTCTATTCTACCAGCCATTCCCATTGTTGTTTCTGTTTGATATTGTCCAGATCTCAAGAAGGCTACCAAGTCGTTTGCTAAACCTAAAAGCTATTATCTTTTAACTTGATGCTCTGCATTTTATAGAATTGGGAGTGAATTTTCACTGCGTGATTGCCCAGCTTTGTATTTCTTAAAATTAATTTCTTTGTTGCCAATATTTTCTAGTGCCACTGCAGCCTAATTGTTTTCTTCACATTTCACAATTGTTTTTACTTTATAAACTGAATTTATCATTTTTTCTTAATCATTCTAGCATTTCTGGGGCAGACCCCCTTTTTCCTGTGATCATATTAAGCCCTGGAAATGAGCTTCCATTTTCCTTACTCACATCTGCTTTGCTTTTGGTACTCTGCAAGGAGAGACTCAGGTGACAAATGCCACAGATCCTTAAGTACCTTCAGGCTTCTCCAGAAACTCTTGCTCTTAACACGTGAGCATCTGTCAGTGGTCCATTGCCACTGTATACCAAAATTTTCATTTGCATCTGGATTTACTGCAAATACATATCTCTAGAGATCCATATACAGTTCTTTCATCCATATGCTTCTTCACCATTCTTCTATTTTGGACTCCCCCAAAATCTTTCTTGAAGTGTAATTTCCCAAACCACATGCTGCTCCAGCAATGGAGAGTGGAATAGTTCCCTCCCTCCATCTTATATCCAAAACACCGGGGTAATACTTCGTATTTTCCTCCTTTTTAGTAGGTTTACATGTTAATTTTACATCTAGTTTACTTTCTAAAGCCTCCAGCTATACCAATATAACTTCTCACACAATGCTTTCCAGTTTATTCTCTCTCTTTAATGAAACAAAAAAAAAATTGCTTTCGTGGGGTGTTTTGCTTGTTTAGATATACTGCAGATTTTCCTGTTTGGATAAAGAAGTGGACTCACTTCTTTAGAAAGAACAGTTAGGTAAACTGTCTTTTCAGCCTAGAAAAGAAATCATAAGAGAGAGAATATGATAGAAATTCATGAAATCATGAGTGGAGTTGAGAAAATGAATAGAGGACAGTTATTCAGTCTTTTACAGCATGAGAACACATGAGCATCAGTTGAAACTAGTAACACTTTCAAACCAAAACAAATATTTCTTTATGCATAGCTGGACTGTAGAATTCATTGTCATACAGCACTGTTATTCATGAAATATTTATAGAAGTTCAAAGAGCAATGAAACAAATTTATAAAAGGGAAGTTCCCAACTGGCTAGTGACTCCAAAAGTCCTCAGAGGCCACAAATCATTGGAGCGTTTACAAGGAAAAATCTCGGTATGGGCTTGCCCTGTTCTTATATATTCCCTAGGCATTTGATTTTTGGGTCACTGTGAGAGACAGTACAGGACCAAGTGGAATTTCAACAGTATGGCTCTTCTTAGGACAAATATTATTGTATAAGTCATTATTTCAGTCATTTTATATAACTAGAAAACAAAATTTCATTTATTTATATATCCAGGCATTGCAAACAGACATGAAAAATAGGTATTTGAGTTGAAGGCAAAATATGACCAGCATTTCTTGTAAGACTTGTTTGAATGGAATCAGCTGAAACAGTACACTCTGTTTTAATGATTTTTAACTGAACAGAGTAAGCAGCTCAGTGGATCCGGTTTTGGATTCACTCCAGGCATAGAGCCATAAGAATGATGTGGTTTCAGGGGGCTGAATCCAACATGCATGCAAGCCGGCATGTACACAGAAGAGGAGCCAAATTGGAGTGAAAGAGGAGATGTACAGCCCGATCTGGGCTCTTTGCCGGTTAGTATGGCAAGTTTGTTCTGTGGCATTTCCTATGCAAACACAAAGAGTGCTTTGAAAGTCTAGGCTTTTTAATTTGCTGCAGGTGCCAACCAATGCAGAGCAATTTAACTTAGGAGTTTTATTTCTGAAGTTATTAATGGTAAGCTGGTGTAAAGATGTCAGTTAAATAGTACCACATTTTAGCAAATTATTTTGCATTAAATAAAAGCGGGCCTGTGTCATGGTCCAGTTACTGAGGAAGATTTTAAAAATTGGATGAGTGTAAAACTTAATCTTTTTTCTAAATTCCCAGTATTTCTTTGCCTTTATTAGATGTGCAGCCCTGCTCCTCACCTCACGCTGAATGGCACCGCACCAGTAGCCACCCGGGTTGAGTGTGAATAGGCAAACTCTCATGCACCTCTTGAATCTCATAGAAAAAAAAATTCAGGGATGAGGTAAACCTGGTCTGGAGCACAGCTTGATGATCCCGTTCTGAAGCTCCTCTGTGTGTGTGGTCCCTCCAGCCGCTGTTTCATGGTCTAATTGTCATATGTGGTAGCCATACTGTTTTGGTGCTGAGAATGGTTTGTAAGTCCTGTGGAAATACCTGTCCACTGGCTGCAAACTGAGGGACTGGGAAAGCCCATTGGAGTTGGTAAGGCTGCAAGTGGAAGGTGCAGGCAGGAAACATTCGTCTCTTTCCTTCTGCTTCTAGCCGACAGCTAGATTTTGGAGCAGGACGGTGATTTTTGGCTGCTAAATTACAAGCCTTCTTCCACAAACCAAAAGAGACCAGGTTCATTGAACTGAGACCAATATGCATCTATGGAGACTTCCAAAAGGGTATTTAAACACCCTGTGCATGACTGTACAATGGCAGAAGAACAAAATGTCATGCTTGCAACTTCTAATGTTGCAAATAATCCTCCTCATAAGTATAGAGAACGTATAATTTTGTGTTCAGAAATATGTCTAACTGAAACTTTTGAGAAATTTAAAGCAGATGCCCCTTTTCAGGGAATATGGCCTCTTCTCAATGGCCTCGCAGCTTAAATTGATGCATCTCTCCATCTCTGGGTTGGACTGTGTGTGTTCTTCCAAGTAAAAAAGTTGTGGGTTTTTTCTTTTCTTTCAGGGATGATGCATTTTTAGGGTTTTTATGATTGACCAGGTAGAGAATATATCTGTATGAATTGTTTTTGAGAGAGGATAAGTGCATTGTAGTTACAGTATAAGCACATTTTAGAAAAGAACAAGGAGCATGTTTTACATTGGTCTTTGAAACCAATAAGAATAAATTTGTTCAGCGGTAACAATAAGCTATTTGAGATTTTGACATTTGGTGTTCAGCATCAGCTTTGGAGATTAGAATGCACTGAAAGAAATTGGCCAATGGAAAACTATTAGTGGCGTTCATTTAAGCTAAATTTGTTTAACGATTTTCAATATATAAATAATACAGGAAAGAGCCTTCTGTCCTGGAAAGAATGTGAGGACTACTCAAGTTTCTTCTTCAATATTCAGACTAATTTATGCAAGTCTGAGCAAATAAACTTTTAAAACTTTGAAGTAATTTAAAAAAAAAACAACAACACTGTATACAGTCCATAAATACTGAGGATACTCTATTTAGTGTCAATATCAGGAAAATAACATTTTAAATTTTTATATACACAAATACACATTTTTATAGGAGAGGCCTCAAGCATCCTTGATGACAAGTAAAAAGGCCATTCTTTTTAAAGCAGAGACCATTCTACACAATAGCTCCATCACCACACAACTCCCACCATGCATTGCACACACAGTAGATCAAGAACTTGTTCAGACCAAGAGAATAACATGCCATCCCTTCCTCCAAATAACACACCATCCCTTCCTCCAAAACACATTGCAAGCAATATGTGTATGCATGCATGTTCTCACCATGGAACAGATGCACAAATCCTTAGTTTCTTGGGTAGCTGCTCAGGTAATGCTGACAGTTCCTGTTTTCTGCCTGGGAGAACTATTTGTCTAGGAATATGGCTTTTCTAAGAAGAAAGGAGCAGCCTCAACTTAGAAAACATGTTATCAAATTAAGTAGCTATTCTGAAGTAATTTTCTACTAGCACCAGAGGACCTGCAGGAATAGAGCAGAATTACAGCCTTCACACTACCTAATACAGACCTGTTTGCTCTTTCCAACTCCCATTTATGCAGTGGAAACATATAAGAGTTCAAGTCAGAGAGTTGCACTGCTTAGCATGAAAGCTTGGGAGGACTTGGTGAAACCCTTGCCTTCGGGCTATGGGTGCACTGCCAGTAATCTAGGCGGGAATAAAACTGCCCACTATGCCAAAATTATGTACTAGATGAATTTCATTACTTTCTGCCCAAATCCAAATGGGCATAATAGGACGAGAGGAAACGGCCTCAAGCTGCGCCAGGAGAGGTTTAGGTTAGACATTAGGAAAAACTTCTTCACCGAAAGGGTGGTCAAGCATTGGAACAGGCTGCCCAGGGAAGTGGTTGAGTCTCCATCCCTGGAGGTATTTAAAGAACGGATGGATGTGGTGCTCGAGGACATGGTATAGATGGACTTGGCAGCGTTAGGTTAACGGTTGGACTCGATGATCTTAAGGGTCTTTTCCAACCTTAATGATTCTATGATTCTATGATTCTATAAATAATGCACAACTCAATGAGGAGACTGAGAAAAACTATTTGTTGTGGCTTAACCCCAGCCAACAACTAAGCCCCACACATCCGCTCACTCACTCCCCCCAGTGGGATGGGGGAGAGAATCAGAAGGGTAAAAGTGAGAAAACTCGTGGGTTGAAATAAAGACAGTTTAATAGGGAAAGCAAAAGCCGCACACGTAAGCAAAGCAAAACAAGGAATTCATTCACTACTTCCCATCAGCAGGCAGGTGTTCAGCCATCTCCAGGAAAGTGGGGCCCTATCACACATAACAGTTACTTGGGAAAACAAACACCATAACTCTGAATGTCACCCCTTCCTTCTTCTTCCCCCAACTTTATATGCTGAGCATGAGGGGAGACTTTATCACTCTCTACAACTACCTGAAAGGAGGTTGTAGAGAGGTGGGGGTTGGTCTCTTCTCCCAAGTACAAGTGATAGGACGAGAGGAAATGGCCTCAAGTTGTGCCAGGGGAGATTCAGATTGGATATTAGGAAAAATTTATTCACGGAGAGAGTGGTTAGGCATTGGAACAGACTGCCCAAGGAAGTGGTACAATCACAGTCCCTGGAAGTATTCAAAAAACTTGTGGATGTGGTGCTTAGGGACATGGTTTAGAGATGGATCAGGCAGTTAGGTTAATGGTTGGACTCGATGATCTCAGAGGTCCTTTCCAACCTTAACGATTCTATGATTCTGTGATGTCATATGGTATGATGCAATATCCCTTTGGTCAGTTGGGGTCAGCTGTCCCAGCTGTGTCCCCTCCCAACTTCTTGTGCACCCCCAGCCTACTCGCCTGTGGGGTGGGGTGAGAGGCAGAAAAGACCTTGAATCCCTGTGTAAGCACTGCTCAGCAATAACGAAATCATCCCTGTGTTATCAACACTGTTTCCAGCACAAATCCAAAACATAGCCCCATACAAGCTACTATGAAGAAAACTAACTCTAGACCAGCCAAAACCAGCATATTATTCTAATTTAATAACCTGATTATGAGGAGTTTCTGCATGTACTTTTTGTCCTAATAGTTCAATACAGAAATCTGGTAATGTTTTGGAGTAATATGGATAAACTTTATAGACGAGTCGAGTCCACTGGGCAACAATGGCAAGCAAGACTGCTCTGACCTGAATCTTTTTAGAGGTCCACCCGCTGCTATTAAAGCATATCTTCCCTTGACAGCTGCTCACCTAAGCCATGCTACTGATTCTGTGCTATAGGAAAAAAAAAAAATCTTTGTTTTACATTCTATCATCTTCTCCAGTTTTCTGCACTTCTCGGAGGCAGACTCGTGACTGGGGTCCATCTATGTACCTGACATTCCCACTGAATAGAAGCTGCACAGAGTATTGATGAACTGTAGATGTTCATAGTAACACAAGACAGAAACGGGAGGTCTTCTTTGGAGAATTTTCTGTGCTTGAGAGAGAGTAAAGCAGGAAAACAACTCCACTGTTCCTTCCTTCCTAACTGAGAATGGTTCCCTGAAATATTTCAGGAAAAAAATCTATAATAAATGTTCCTTACTCCATTTGCTCCTACTAGAGAATGTCTTCTAACTCTTCTGCAAAAATTTCACTTTTGAAGACTGCATGGTACGTGTCTCTGCAGTAGCTAGGGCTGTAATTTCTCCAACTCACCCTACCAGTGGACAGGTATTATATGCTACTTATTTTACTCATCTTACGCTTGATATAATTCAAGAGTACTTTCTTGTAACCCTTGAGAGAAGATTACTTCAACAAGGAAAATAAATGGTAGGAAAGCTCTTTTCTCCATTCATCTACTGCATGTCCCCTGCAAACTTCTTTGTGCAAAAGAGGTGATGTGGCACTGCGTGTCAGCATGAGCAGACATGAGTTTGTGTTCCTATGAGATCAAGCATCTAAAAGGAGCTGGGTTTCCCCTCCTTTGAGAATTTGCCTCCTCTAAGGCAGGGTTATGCCAAACCCTTAACATTTAAAACTTACAATTAAACTTTACAACAAGGGTGTCTTTAAGAACTACAGATGCATGAGATGCAGGACTTGGGGGGTGGAGAAGAAAAATGTTGCCTTTTGGGCTATTTTAGCTTCTCGGTGTACACTTGGCTTATGATCTTATTTCTTTGCAACAGTGAGGCTTCATAATTAGCTTGTATCAACAAAGTCTTAATCTAGGACATAGATTAAAAAAAGAGAAGGAAAGTTTCAAAATTCACACTAAGTTTTCAAAAGCTGGCAACACTGATGAGAACTCAAGTTGATCATCCAAAACCAGAAGCCATGCAGTAAATTCCTGACCTTGGTCACTTTGCGGGGACAAAGAAGAGGGGGTGGCCACTGTATTGCAGCAATGTGAGCCTCAAGTTGATTTTTTTGTCCAGAGTCAGAAGTTGCCCTGAGTGTTTCTGTGCAGCTTTCACTTGGAGAAGGGGTGTGTGCTAGACTTGGCTTGTTTTGCTCATAATATAAATACCTTTTTTTTCTTTTCTTGTTTTTCAGCAACAGTTGGCCAAGAATATAAAATTTGGGCAGCCTCCACAAATGACAGTTTCTGTAAGGACAATGGGGGAGGCAAACGCCAGTATAGAAGAGGATGTGTTGCTCAGTAGCCCCATGGAGATCGAGACTCAGCAGGACACAGTGATCTCAGACAGTGGTAATAAAGTAAGCACTTTAAATCGACATATCCATGGCATTATAGCGGTATTAAAAGAGTAAAGTTCACTGGGGCGTAGCAGATGTCTCCAGTGAGGCATAGCTGAGCTCAGCGGGCTGTTTTATGTGGGTGGGATCTCTCAGCTCGTGCTTCTTGGACTGGTGAGACGCGTGTGCTCTTGGCATCCTGAGCCGGGTCCCCAGAATTACTGGTTTGAACGTCTGCTCTGAACTTCCAGCAATGCAGACATCACTCGCAGTGTAGCTAGAAGACAGGAAATTTTTCTGAGACAGAAAATGTCATGAAATATGGACTTCCCAGCATGGAAAGTTGTGCACAGCATCAAATGGCAACAAGGAAAATCATTCCAAAATGAGGGCTATCTGGAGCCTAAATCTGTAAAATCCTGGGTCTTGGGGTAAATATCCATATTCCTCGTGGACAGGAACTGAAGGGAAAGGGGGAGAAACATTTTGAGAATGCTCCCTAAATCCAAACGTCCAGTATAATTCAAATAATTATTCAAATTATCCATGAAGATTTTGATACCGGGAACTGTAGGCATTCAGATGTCCAGAAAGGGCTTGTTCAGGCAGTGAAGAAACACAGCAAGTGATGGAAGCTCTCTGGAAATCCCCTAAAGTGAGACTGGTTCTGTGTGTTGCTGTAATGGCTGAAGGGAGCATGAGGGACAGAGGGACATCCTTCCCTGCCCGGAGGAGACTGACTTTGTGCCTGGGAACCCTTGGGGAAGGCACGCAGCAACCCACCATGTGCATGCAGCCTGTAAGATCCTGGAGGGACACCAGGGCATGGGCCTCAGCTCCTGTTCACTAGCACTAGTGCTAGCTGTGTGAAAAGCAAAGGCAGTAAGTGACCTCTGCAGCTCATGCCTATATTCAGCCAAACACGCAGAAGGGAGAGATCCATGGCTCACATGGCCCAAATTCTTCATCAGCCTTCAAGGGGCAACACAGCTCCTCTGTGACCACTTTGCGGCTGTGGTCGGGTCTGTCAGGGAACCAGGCATTTGGGTAGGACCTGCACACTCACGCCTCTCCCTCTGCAGTCTGGAAGGATAAAAATGCAGTTGAAGTAAGGTATATTTCTTGTGCTTCACCAATACTCCCTTTTGAAGTAATCAGTTAAGGTGAATCAAGAGCATCCTGCACGCACAAAAAGTGCAGTGGGATTGCGGACAGGTTTTGGCTATGCACCCTGGTACTAGGCGAGACTCTGTGTTTGATACCAACATACATTCTCTGCAAACAGCCTTCTTGCTGGGTCTGCAGGACACCTGAATGTCACCTAGTGTCAATTCAGCTCGAAGGAGAAAATAATTCAAGCACTAAAAAAACACTAGGATATCTTTGTGTAATATGGAGGGAGAGATTCGGTCCTTACAACCTACTCTGTTAAATATTATGTTTTGAAAACAAAATTAATGCCCCTTTGCATAGTTCTTTTTCCAAATACTGAAGGAGGAAACTGCTACTCAGAGGAGATTGCAGACACCAACAAACCAACGTTACATGCATAGGGTCAGCCAGAGCACTTGGTACTTTCCTCTTTTACTGTGCGTTACTCATTAGAGATTCCTGGTGCACGGCAGCTTGCCTGGTTTCTGCTCCTGTCTCTGCTGTGGGCCTTGTAACTCCTCTGTGTGTTTATCTGCACAGGTCCTGGGGGGACGGGGTGGCTTCTGTCAGGAGTTGGTGGCCAGGACCACATAGCACTGCTCTACTGCAAACAGGTTTCCCGCGTTGCTTTGTGACTTTTGATTTTCCCGACTGAGTAACTTGGATCAATGGCGAGAGATCTGCGCTTCGTTTAACCTCTATTTGTAAAGCTGTTTTTTTAGGCTTTATGCTAACAATCATGTACACCTGGTGAAATGGGATCCCAACATTCATTAGGTTATGAGTAATACTGTGATATAACGATTAAAACCAATGTTTCTGGGTGTGATGAAAGCTGCTTCAATCCCTGCGCCTTAAAAATCCTCTCCTGTGAGATGGCTAGGAGAGGGACGGTAGCTAAGGAGTCCTAGTGACTGATAGGCAATGATTGCTCTGGGGGAGCCAGTTTGCTTTGTAAGAAGAGGAGTTGTCAAGAATCTGGAGTTGAAACTCTTTGCAGCAGAGGTAATGCCTGATCAGGTTCCTATTTTTTTTCCTTAGCTGTAGGTCAGGAGAAAATAAAGTTATTAAGAGCTGATTGAAATCCTACAAAGCTGTGCTCTTTCTTTTGATTTGGAACCTGGTTATCTCGCTAAGGAAGCGTGAGTGTTTTGCCTTTTGTAGTGTCTTGTAGCAGCATCTGCTTCTGTATAGACAGCAGTGATTCAAGGACCAGCAAAGAAACCCATAGCATTTAGGAACAAGAATTGTTTATCCATCAATCCTGCAGTGACAGGGAACAGGGTAAAAATCCTACTCTAACATGCATGATTTCACAAGTCCTTTGAATCGTATTTATTAGATCCTTTGCATTTTAATATCTGGCTGTGGTAATCTTGTTTTCTAGTCCACTGACACCCCAGATTTGTTGAGAACAATGAAGTTGCCTGGAACAGGACATGAGGTGGAAGAAAAGGTAACAAAACTTTTACACTCAGTTTGCACCAAGTTAATTTCTAATTTTAGTTATGAGAAGCTTGACAGCCAGTTTTTGCTTTAATACCCATTTCATTGTTCCATGATCATCCAAGATTTTGTGAACATTGCACAGTCTGGCAGCTAGTCAATAAGCAATAACTAAGATTGAGAAATCTGTAAGAGCTGATTGCAGGAAACAGCAGAACTCAGTCTCTGCCAGTCTTGCAGCATTCCTGCATTTGATGTATTAATCATAGAGCCATAATTTTCATAAGTATTTCTACTACTTTGTTATGCCTCCATGTAATTCAATAACCATATGCAAAATGTTTCATCAGCTTTTAAGTAATTGGTTCCCTAATTAGCATATGTTTAACCTCGGAAGATTAAAGAGCTGTCTTGAAAACAATGTATGTGATTTTCTTTCCTTACAGAAGATGTTTTCTCCCTCCTTTTTTTTCTGTCTTCTTTGTCCACTTGGATTGTGCCAAATACCAGTCTCAGGATGACAGCTTAGTGACTTATGGGAGAGACTGATTACAGGCTCACTCTTACACGTCGTCTAGACATACAGTGCCACTGTATTTATTCATGAGAGGCGTCTCACTGTATCACTTTGTATTTGCACTTTCTGGACCCAAATATTTGAAGGGCAAGAGAAAAAAGCACCAATCAAAGCCAGTATTGTCTTATTTTAATTTTTGCTGTTCTTTGGTGCTAGCTTGGACAACTCCACATGACTGTGGAGGGAAGGTTTTCCACAGGCACTGTGCCAGTCTGAGATCCCATACCGTAGTCATCTCCCATGCAGACAGTACAGCTCTGTAGCTCTTCTATTATAATCCTTAGACAAGTCAATCTGACTTGCTCTTGCCTAAAGTGTATAATCTAAATTATTTAAAGATGTAGATATCTTTTCCCCAGTAAGCAAACTTTAAAATGTTCCAGTGTTTGATGTTGCTTAAAACTCTGCCTCTGCCCTTCCCATTCCCAACAACTTCTGAGTGGAGCTAAACTGTGAAAAAACTTCTGTTAGAATGGTCTAAGTAATTTTTAAGTGAAAAATATAAAAATGTGTAGTACTGGAAATAGGAACATATTACAGCTGTAACTTTCATGTCCAAAGTTCATGATCTGTATAATGGAAAAACAGAGTTTGAAATCTTTTCTACTAATAACTCCTTTGAATTCAAAACTGCAAAGGCTTTTGTGTGTATGTGTATTATTTATTTATCTATTTATTTCAATGGAACAAATAGCTTAATAATAGCTTCTTGTGTTTGTGATGCAAACAGGTCACTCCAGTCAAATCATCTCGGCCAAAAAGACAATTTTCCTGTTCCGGCACAATTGAAACGATCAATTTGGATGCCGTTCCCCAGGCTGTTGCTCGTCTAGACAACAGTGCAGCTAAACACAAAATGTCAGTGAAGCCAAAAAAGCAGAGGATGTCAAGAAAGCACAAGAGATTAACAAAGGTATTGAATCACTGGTCAAATAGTGAGGGGAGGGGGGTTGCTTTTGAAGCCGGGTACAAAATAACCATAACTGAATGCACCGGGAGTAGCTATAGACAGAGGACTGTCTTAAGACGTGATGAACACTGTTAAAGATAGCTATTGAAAGCTTCGACAAATCTTGTGTCTTCACGGCAAAACAAAATGCATGCTTCTTCCATTTTGTCTTGAAATCAAGATAGAGACCTAAAGATGAAACCCTAGCTGGAGAGAAGATGCAAAGAAGTTTTAATATGGCCAGTTGAGACAAATACTACTTACACCTGAGGTACTTCAATTAGGATTTTACATTGGGAGAGCGTTCCGATTCTAGTTTTTCTAATAAAAAATATAGGTCAGAAAGGTCTGAAGGATATCTGCCACTGTTAATGCAATAGAGGTAATCAGAGAGTGCAAAATTTGGTTGGGAAAAAAAAAACAGGTTCACTAAAACTGGCATGAGTTCTGACAGTGATAATATCATTGTCGTATAAGAAAGAATAAGACTGAAGTAACGCAGCTCTTGCTACAGCTAGAGTGAATTATCAAATCCTCGCTTTGCACACTTACTGCATGGCTATTTTGTTTTTTATCCTGACATCTTACCAGTGCTTGTACATAGGACAAGACTATTCAGCTAATACAGGGTTCAGGAGAGGCCACTGTCCTTTCTTCCGCACCATTGTACTTGCATTTATCACTCTTGCAATGAAGAAATTAAATTTAAACCTCTTGTTTATACAGAATGTTTAACTGGAGCCAAATGATGGCTCAACAAATGATAGCTAGACAGGGCATTAGCTGAGCGGTTTTCCTCAAGGGAAGTGCTGGGAAGCACTCTTCAGGCGCAGCTCATCTTCAGACAACGTCGCTACAAAGACAAGGAGTAAGCTGCGAAGATGATCGGTATTGAGTTTATTGCAGGTATTGCACCCACATGCCAGGGCTGTGGGGCAGGCAGGGAGCCCCAGCAGTCAGCAGTGAGTACATGCCTTGGTACAGTACGGTACAGTATTGCTGGGGAGCTCTAGGTTCTCTGTCCCTGCGTGGTCCCACGGTTCCTGCAATAGAACTGGAGTCTCAGCACAGCTAATGGAGGAAGATATCCTGGCTCAGGATTTGTGAAAAGCAACCAAATTGTGTTTCCCAGAGCAGTGTTCTTTCCTGACTAGTGTCGCAGAGCTCTTTTCTGCAGGCAATAGCTTCTGTCTCTGCGAGTAACAGCTAGATTTGCCATGAAAAAACTGGCAAAACAATACCCTTAAGCAGGTGCTAATTATTTCAGGCTTAAAGGATGGAGTTCTAAGTAGCAGAACAGGCATATGAAACTTGTGCTGTATTCCTCGGGCTTCTGTAAATTTGAAATGGCAGGTCTCAGTCTGGATTAGCTCATGTACATCAAATGGTGATTCAATATTTAGCATTAAACTGTTATCACTGTTGGGATGTTTTCTTTCTTTTAAAGGCAATTATCTGAATATGTGAGAGGTATGGGATATATGATGATGTGATCCATAAATTGGGGTGGGTGTGTTGGTGTGTTGACTCTGGATCTACATCATTGTTTTAAAAAAAAAGTTATTTTGCATTTGCAACTGATTGTTTGTTCACTGTAAAGAATAACAAGCCAAGAGGCAACATGCAGTAACTCCAAACTTGTCTCCCAATTTTAGGGATCACAAAGTTTAACAATAACAGAATTTGAGCCAGAGGACCTAGAAACTCAGCTGTATGGGGACAGATACCCAGGTTATAATGGACACATCATAGCAGACAAGCTAATCCAGAACAGAGATGAGCAGAAACAGCTTCAGCTGGCAGAGGAGAAGAGAAATGAAGATCACTGGGGGGTCTTTGAGGCTGAAAGGATAAGGCATATTGTGGAAATGGAAGAACAAAGAGAAATGGAAGAACAAAGGTACCAAGAACTTGAGCAGATGCAAAAAGAGCAGGAGAGAAGGCGTTGTGAAGAAGAGAGGAGGCAGTATCTCCTTGAAGGAGAGACGTCTATGAAAACAGAGGAGCAAACATGCCATAAAGAGGAGAGAAGACTGCTGGAGGCTGAAAAGAGGCAAGAGCTGGAGAAGCAGAGGCAGGAGTCAGAGAACCAACAGGGACAAGATCTGGAGGAGCAGAAGCGCCAGGAACAGGAGGAGCAACAGAGACGAGAGCTGGAGGAGCAGAAGCTCCAGGAATGGGAGGAGCGACAGAGACGAGAGCTGGAGGAGCAGAAGCTCCAGGAACAGGAGGAGCGACAGAGACGAGAGCTGGAGGAGCAGAAGCTCCAGGAACGGGAGGAGCGACAGAGGCGAGAGCTGGAGGAACAGAAGCTCCAGGAACGGGAGGAGCGACAGAGACGAGAGCTGGAGGAACAGAAGCGCCAGGAACGGGAGGAGCGACAGAGACGAGAGCTGGAGGAGCAGAAGCTCCAGGAACGGGAGGAGCGACAGAGGCGAGAGCTGGAGGAACAGAAGCGCCAGGAACGGGAGGAGCGACAGAGACGAGAGCTGGAGGAGCAGAAGCTCCAGGAACAGGAGGAGCAACAAAGACAAGAGCTGGAGGAGCAGAAGAGGCAAGAGCTAGAGGAGCAGAAGCATCAGGAATGGGAAGAGCAAAGGCGCAAGGAGCTGGAGGAGAAACAGAGACGAGAGCTAGAGGAGCAGAAGAGGCTAGAGCTGGAAGAATTAAGGCAACGTGAGATTGAAAAACAGTGTCAAGAGGAGGAAGAAAGAAATTGGCTGGAGGAACAAAAAGAACTCAAGGAACAAAAACAGAGACGAGAGCTAGAAGATAAAGAGCTTCAAGAAGCTGAAATAAAACTGAAGCAGGAGAAAGAAGCTGAGAGCCTCCAACAACAAAAGAAACAGGAGGAACAAAGACAGCATTTGAAGGAGAAAGGAGAAAAGACAGAGAAGGAACAACCCCAGCAAGTAATGGATAAGAAAAAGAAACGGGAAGAGCAGAGAAAACACAAGCTCACAAAACAAATGCACATGGAAAGTGCAGAGGGTGTGCAACAAGATGAACTGAAGCAGCAAAAGGAACAAAATGAACAAGAATGGAACAAGCTGGAAGAGCAGAAGGTAGACACAGAAGGACAAAATCTTCAGCAAAACCAACAAGAAAAATCCTTGGAAGAGCAACAAGGCAAGGATCAGTTGTGTTCTGGAGGGGCTGATAGGCAGCCAGTAGAAGAGAAGCTCCAAGAAGGATCAAGATCCCAAAAACTCAAACAGCCAGAAAAAGGGAATAAAACAGCAGAAGAAGTCCTAGCCCAGAAACTGAAGAGAGAAGTTGAGGCTCAGGAACAAAAGCGGATAGGGGAAGAACTTAGGTGGCAAGAGGTAGATGAAAGACAAACTGCATCCAGACCCTTCACATTTCAAGTGTCTTCTGGAGATAAACAGATCATATTTCAGAAAGTAAATCTGAGTCCAGTCATGCCCGTCAAAGGAGCAGGACTCTCTTCTCCATCTGTCAAAGACTGCAGGATGCACGCTGCCAGCAAGGGCTCTCATACACTCCCGTCATCTGTGTGTGTGCCCCATACAGCTATTCTGGTTACTGGGGCACAGCTGTGTGGCACAGCAGTTAACTTGAACCAGATAAAGGACACAGCTTGTAAATCGTTACTTGGCTTAACGGAAGAGAGAAAAAGTGTGGATATTCCTTCACCAGAGAAGGCCCAGAAAAAAAAACAGGATCCCAAGCCAAGCAGCAGTAAAATGAAATATGCACAAGAGACATCGAACAACCAGGCCGTACTAGCTGAGTGGGCTTCTATCCGCTCCAGGATCCTAAAGAATGCAGAAAACAGCAAATATAATGAGAGAGACCGAGTAAGTGTCTGCAGACACAGTGATGACTGGACACCCCGAGGACGGGGTGGTCCCCATGGTAACTTGAGGAAAACCCTCTCTGCAAATGCAAAGTTCTCGATAACACCAGCATGGCAGAAATTTTCAGAGGCTTCAAAAAACAGTTCAGATGCTGAGAATGTAAGTGTGGCAAAAGGCAATGAAACAGTGGCTGTGGGAAGAATCACTGGCTCATCTGCTGATTTGAAGGAGGATGTGGCTTCTGCTTTTAAGGATAACTTAGCTGAAAAGGCTAAAGAGAAAATGGAAACCCATAATGAAATGACAGACAACACAGAAGGCTGTAAATTTGCAAAAGATCTTCCATCTTTCCTTGTTCCAAGTTTTCCTCATTCTCCAGGCAAAGAATTCCCGCAGGCAGAACTTCTGGGTGCTCTGGAAGATCAGCAGAATAACAGTACAAAAAAAGCAGATAAACCAGCACCAAACGGAGAAGAAAACGTTTCTCCTTTTGGGATAAAGTTACGAAGGACAAACTACTCTTTACGTTTCCATTATGATCAACAGGCAGAGCAAAGGAAAAAGAAAAGATACAGTGCAGGAGATAGTTTTGATGGTGTGCCTGACCCACTAGTTACAACAGAAGGTGAGAAAGAATCCTCTGGTTTTGCTCCACAAGAGAGTACATCCCCTGGCACGGGGAAAGCGAACGTCCCTGTTATTGTAAAAGACTCAAAAGACTCCTCAATTACTGTGGTGGAGATTTCATCACCAGCGGGCACACCAGTGGTTCTACCAGCCACTGGCCAGAGTACTTTACACCCTCAGGAGAAACCAGCCTGCAAGTCACTGGTCCCACAGAAACCTGCTTTAGCTCCAAAGCCCACGAGCCAGACACCACCATCGTCTCCGCTCTCTAAAATGAACAGATCAAACCTAGCTGATAAGCTAGGGCAAAGGTTGGTTAAAGCTGAATCAGACGGTGGCTGGAGAAAAGAAGACAGAGCAAATGCAGTGCACCCCACGCCATCGAATGAATACAAAAATGAAGAGGAAGAAATCAGAGAAAAGAAGTCATTTTTCCCATCTATAAGTATTCCATGGAGAGAAAAAAATGACAAAAAGCCTGAGCCACTGAAGAAAGGTATGTCTCTCTCAAAAGTCATTTAGCTATTGTCTGCATTTCCAAAATGAGATACTGGAGGTCCAGAGGAAGACAATTGGTCTTAAGCTAGAATTTTTAGCTGGCATGTTATTTGTGGAGTACCACGACTTTGCTTAGGGTTGTCTGAATGAATGAGACTTCCCATCCCCACAATTTAATTCAGAAACACACAAACTCAGCGTGACCAGTGTGACCTGCTTAGAAAATTAATTTCAAGGAGATAACTGAAGTGTGTGTGTGTTTTCCTTGGTAGAGATGTTACCTAGTCAGTCAGAGGATGGACTCTGTTCCATGTGTAATGGTGTCATCAGAGAAGAGGGAGTAATTTTTATAATGTATATTATAACATTTCTATTTTTTAGGGGAATATTATCTAGCTTAAAAAATATTAAGATCAAGTCCCCTTATAGTGCCTATCTTGGGCAAATGCTCTAACCCAATATAGCTGGGTACAGGAGCCTGCATTTCAGAGGCACTCTTCAGTAGTAAAAACAATTACAGTAGCCATAGTGGCTCTTCAGATGAGGGTTAAAAGCCCCTGTGTCCTGAAATAGTATTCTTGTACAAGAGGAAAAATTACCCATTCAGCATAAGGACACTCAAAAGAGCAAGGCAGGAATTCAGCATTTAATTGGGAAATCCCAATTTTTTTCCATTCTTGAATTTTGCAAGCATCAAGACACTTCTAAAACCATATCTCAGTGGAACTGCTGCTTATTTTTTACAATTTTTTACACTTTTTCCTTTCACTTCCATTTTTAAATGAGGATTGACAGCACAGCTGCCGGCCTGGGAGAGCAGGGTCAGTTGAGGGTTTCTGTGCTCACTGAGCTCTGCAGGAGCACCTTTGCACCCCAGTGCTGCTCCCTGCCACTCACAGCTCTATGCTGGGTGCTAGCCCCAATTTCATGCATGGTACAGAAAGTCAAACGCTCAAATGACAATTTAAAAAAAAAAAAACACACATTTTTTTAAGAGGGGTTGCATTTCTAGGAGTACATAATTTCAGTGCCCTTTATTTGGCTGAAGTTTGGACTTCTTCCCTTAAATAGGGCTGGAAAATCAGGGAACTGCAGTATGTAGTGGCTGGATGCCTTTCATCAGAGGTGTAAACAATCAATGCATATGTATCACTTTCACTTAAATATGTAGTAAATTAAGCTATAGCTCTAAGAGTCCAGGATAGGCTTTTTCACAAAAAAAAAGGATAAATTTGGACAACTGTATGAGTGTGTTGAATTAGGTCTTATTCTTGAGGCATAAAAACTGTTTCAGGATTTGACAGAGTCCACCAAGGTCTGTGAATGGCATGGCATTCAATGGGCTTAGCTCCAGAGTTTTCACAGGGTAGAGAAGTTGTACTGGTTTGCTTGAGACAACAGATGTGCATTACTTAACCAATTCTTTTCATGTTTTCTTTCAGAAAAACCAGTCCTCCAGAGCAGGCACTCTTTAGATGGATCTAAATTGATGGAAAAAGTTGAAACTTCACAACCCCTTTGGATTACATTAGCGCTGCAAAAGCAAAAGGGATTTCGTGAACAGCAAGCTACGAGGGAAGAGAGGAGACAAGCCAGAGAGGCGAAGCAAGCAGAGAAGCTGGCTAAAGAAAATGTAAACAATCTTTAGAAACCTGCCCATTAGAAATACTGATACCATAATTATAACTGTTAGCTACTTTTATTATGTGAAAGGGAATTTTTTTAATGTTTGGTTTGTAAGATTTCATAAAAGCTAAAATGACAGTGAGTAAAAAGTAGTCTGGAAGCCTGGAGTTTCCTTTTGCAAAACTGAGACCTCCAGGAGAAAATACTGTGCAATAGTGTGACAATTCCAGTGTAAACTCTGATGCCTTAATATCAGGTGGTAGTTAATGGCAATCATAAGCACGACCACTGCGCAGGTGCTGGAACAGAAAAAGTGTATGCAACATGGTTCTTTCAAAGCTTCAGTAAATAAGAAGTTAAGCCTTAATGCTTGGGCAATAGCAGCTGGAATATTCATTTATAGGTGAATATCGGTGAATATTAGTAAGTTTGAATTTATTTTTATTACAAGATGTATTATTTGGATAAAATGTAGACAAATGAAAGAAACCGTCATGTGAAACATCCAAATGCCTGAAGCAGGCACTGAATTCAAGTATCACTTCTTTCCTGCTCTCTAAATAGCTATTTACTCTCCATGGTTTTCTTTAAGAAAAACACTTCTACTTATAGTACAGAAGTGATGCAAAACAAGCAGTGATGCTGTATATAGATACCACAGACGGTAAAAAGGGAGATTATGTGGGTAACTAAGTATATTTTAATGTTTGTTATGACACCCACATTTCTGATGGACACGCGCGTAATTACAGATATAGATAACTGGCAGAAGAGAAGAGCAGTGGGGGTGAAGTTGCCCATAGATGCACGCTGTGTTTCAGTGCTGTATTTAACAGGTAGGGCTGGCTCAAACTGTTCAATATTTTAACTGAAATGACAACGTGACAAGTTTAACTTTGTGGGTTGTTTTTTTTTTTACAGTCTGTAATAACCATTAGCTAAACCATTAGCTTTAGAAATATCAGAGTGTTTTGAGTCTTTGCCGAAAAGGAAGGTTAAGAAAAGGACAAGTGATGAATGAAAGCATGAAGTATGACATCTCTTACTTGTAGCCACTACGTGACAGACTGTTTCTCATTTATCAGTTTTCCTTCTCTGTTCTAGGCTGCTGTAAGTAATCAGTCAGATAATAAAAGCAGCAGCAGCAAAACTAGCACACTGCAGAAATCTACAACTCAAGAAGGGGAGAAGAAAATTGAGACTACTGTGTCAAGACTAGAAAGAAGGGAGCAGCTAAAAAAGTCGAACACCCTTCCAACATCTGTGACAGGTACAGTGAGAGATTCAGATTTACTCTAGGAATAATGCACTTCAGAAATGGTATTGCATGTTTTTGAGAAAGTGAATGAATGATTTTTTTTTTTCCTCATACGTTACCCCTGCATTTGCTTTCAGCACAGAACAACACAACTTGTCCCAGTCTCATGTGCTGGCCATTATGTTGGAAGTACGTAATTTTAACAGGTTTTTACCAGGTTCCCCAGGTTATCAAGGTTGCACTACTACATTTCCTTAGAATTGTCCCAGTTCAAGTTAAAAAAATTAAGCTGTCTCTCCAAGCCATATCCAGCAGTATTTTTGGAACATGACTAATGCACATTAGAGGGATTTGTTTTACTGTAAACTGCAATTGCAGTACTGTTTTGCCTTTAGGTTGGGGTTAGCACAGAGGCAGAATGATACTTAACTTCTACAAAGTGTATTTGAGTAGGAAATGAAACATATTATGTTCCCACACCTCCCAGTTTGCCAAGGAGAAATACTCACCCCAGAATATTTGGAATGAGTAGTCTTGTTTCATTCAAAAATGCAAAACCTAATCAATTCAGTTGAAGGTAGCCTGTCACTCTGAATTTACGACTTCTCCCTCCCAGTCAAGTATTTGGTATGGAAGGTAGGAACCAGAACCTACTACTTTATCTGTCAAAAGGCAGGCACATTAAAATAAATACTTCGCCAAAGGGCATAATATTTGGAGTGGTGTAAGGTGATTGTTGAAATAGAGACTTGCTGAACCTTTCTCTAGCCGACATTAGTCCTAGGCAAAAGGTTTTGTCGAAGAGTACAGATAGATGTTGAAGAAACCTTTTTACAAGTTGCACAGTAAATAGCGTGGGCTTCTTTGAAAGCAAATCCACATATCAGCTGAATCTATTCCGTACCACTCCAAGCTAAGAATTATGGAATGCAACTATTGAAAGCAATGAGGTAATTATCTGATCTGTAATAGTAAAGGTTAAACCAGCGCTACTCCTGCCTTACAAACGGTTCCAAGCTCAACAACCCCCATGCATGCCTATATTCAGCTGGTTCAACAGTTGCACGTCCACGCTGCAGCTGCACGCCAGCGCAGATATCCCTGAGAACTTTACTTGCCACATCTTGGGTTGGACTAGATGATCTTTAAAGGTCCCTTCCAATCCAAACCATTCTAAGATCTTGCATAGATTGCCCAGTTCATGCTCCCTGTTAGCCTGCTTCCAGTGTCCAAACTGGCTTTGGAGGTGGGCAGCTGGAGCAGCTTTACAGCATTCCTGTCAACCTGCAACAGGGCTCTATTGCAGCCCTACCCCAAAAGATTCAGTAGTCTGATGTTATGTTATACGCGGTCAATTCGAGCAGAAATCAAACTCTAGCACAGTAGATGATGCCAAATTAGATCAAAGAAGGGCCAAAGCCCAATTATCCTTGGTCGGTCTGGCTGCACTAGAATGAGAGTTTCAGGAGGAAATTCAGGAGGAATTATCGATTTTGAGTTACCTAAAGTGAAATCATAGAACTGTGTTGGCCCTAAAGGAAACAATGACTGCATTTCTGCGTGATTACTGGCTACATTTGGAGCCAGGTAGCCATTATCAACTACACAAATATACAAGTATTTCTTTATTATGGATGATGACACTGATTTGGGTTTCCCAGAATTAGAAGAGCATTTAAGTCAGAAGACCAGGCTAGAACATGTTTAAAATAAAAGTTTGCTTAGTCCTCCTCTAAGGACATTAAAAAAAAACACCCAAAACTTGAAGAAGTTGGTATATTTCAGACTGGCACTTGAGTCTTGTACAACAGGAACTGATAAGAGGGTGTAACCTTTAAAGTAGCATAAATTACCATAACCTTTAAAATAATTAGCTTTTCAAAGTGTCTGTCTACAGCAATAGCTGCTACTACTGTTCATTTACTTACAGCTAAAAATACATGATTAAAGATGTACAAAAAAGAAACAACTTTTTCCATCCATGCAATTTTAAAGCTTTTTAAAGCATCCAGAACCTGAAAATGAAATGCAGCTAAAAGTAATTTGGACTGAATATGAACATTTAACAAAAAAAGCTTTTTGGGTCATAAAAAATAAAACATGTAAGGAGGGATTAGCGAAGAGTTATTCTGCAACTAAGATTTTTAGAGTTACTCCATGGGTTTCCGATAGGACTCATTTCAATCCAGGCTGCCTTCAAGGGCATTCACTGTCTCAGAATTAAACAATCTTCCCACCTGACTTCTACAATATACTTCTACAGCTCTGCTCTGTAAAGTTGCTTGTTAGAAATCAGTTGCTTATTCAACACATTTTCATGCTGAGACAGCTGTTTGTCTTTACGATTTTAAAGCACATGTGACAAACAGCTATTGGAGAAAGCTGGTTCACTTCTTCAGGATAAGGAGAGGTTAACTGAGGCGGAAAACTATAGGACCATTTTCTTTGTGCTTATTTAAGAACTCTTATCTGAGGAGGCAATCTAAATCCTACTGAATACAGTCGGGTTACACGTGCTCAGCAGCTGCACTGCCAAAGAGAAAAAAAAATCCAGCTTTATTTCCCATTGTTTGCTACATTGCAGATGTAGTTAAAATAGTTTTTGCAAAGAAGATGACTGGCAAATTGGAAATGCTTTCTCTGGATCTCACAAAGACTGAAAATTTTGTCCCTATTTTTGTGAGTTACCTTACTTGGAGTCACCTCTCAAAAAGGAAACTCAGCTCCTCCTAACTTGATTATTTTGCAAATATGATAAAGATTTAATTAAAAGGGCTGGAAATAAATATGAAGTGTTAGCTCAGAACATCTTCACAGAAAATACGCAAAATCTCTAGAGTCCTGCAACAAAGTACAGGGTTCAACTAATGGGTTTTTTCTCTCCCCCTCCCCATCAAAAACAGTGGAAATTTCAGATTCTGTTCCATCAACCCCCCTGGCAAAGGAGGTGGCCAAGAGATTCTCTACGCCTGATGCTAACCCTGTGTCAACAGAACCAGCCTGGCTTGCGTTAGCCAAGAGGAAAGCAAAAGCCTGGAGTGACTGTCCACAGATCATAAAGTAAACTGTAAAATTACATCTCTATTGCTGACTATTAATTGCTTTCTTTTTATTTATTCAGCTTTTTACACATGACAAAACTGAAAATGCATGTACTGAAGAACTGAAAACTGAACTGGTTACCGTTTTGCTCTAGCTCACTGTAAAGTCTACTCAAGTCATATATTCCATTGCTTTGACAAATAGCTAAATGAGGTCACGGCAAAAATTCTCAGATACTGGATGTAAACTTTAGCAAGTATTGTAAAAAGGGCCAGAACTTCAGTTCAGAAGCTCCTTAAAATTCTGTGAGTATTCAGTTCTGGAATTTTAGATCTCAATACTTAAGTGGAGATCTCAGAAATTTTTTTCAACACTCCATTGTTGAAAATTAAGGGAAGATGCATGTTCCCTTCTCTTATTCCTACATTTGTTTAAAGTGTTAAACTGTATGAACAGTCAGTTCTACCTGCTATTTGAAAGCTTCTTCCCTAATGAAGAACTTTGGGAGATATCTTTCCACCTGCAAATGATAAGTAGAAAGATGGTATCATCCAAATGTTGAGGTAATTTCTGTCATCATAGGATTAATACACTATTGTCTATATTCCCTCACTCCTAGGAAGAAAACAATTCACCCTACTTAACAAAAAAACATTATTTAAACCAAAGTCAAAAAGTTTTCAGAAAGAAGCCAGGGAGTCAGTGTTTCTTCCAGTCATTTAAGTGCATCACTCTTTGTGCTTGGCCATATTTAAGAAGCATAGAGACAGTGATTGCAGATTACAACTTTAAATCAATTGACTGGAACTGAAGTAAAACTGTTCCTGCGCTCATGTAGCTGTAGAATTAGTCTCAGTAAGTTCCCACAGGAGTAAGACTTGCAGAACTGAAGTTAACTGAGAACTGAAAGCTCAGTCAGTGAGAGTCTCAAGAGTTTGAGCTGCGTTCTTCCTGATTTTACTCCAGGTGCAACTTCAGGTGGTTCAGATACCTTCCTGTACTTTGACCAATACAGCCAGAACACTTCAGAAAGAAGTCTACCTGCCCCATCTCAGGTATCTGCTGTAGCAATTGAACACTTTATTACTTCTTACAAAAAGGGATAAAGTCCATAATATAATAAAAATTTTACTGTCCTCAACATCCCACAGAAATACCTAGGTCTACATTTTAAAAAGTCACTCTCGTAAATAAATCTGTAACACACCCGAGTTTGTTTTACAAGGAAGTCTTTAACAAATTTGAACGTCTCCTTCTTATAACCGTAAGGCTCAAAGGAACCTTTAAGCCTACAACATCATAAACGGAGACATTTTCATGAGAAGAAATTGCATCATTGTAGAATGATACCACATTATGTTTCATGGCAGTATTTTAGCCAAACTGCTGTATGCAGCATGAGGAGTAGCACTTTAAATTATGCAGAAAACAGACTGAAACCTGCCGTATCCTCCCATTCCAAGAATCAAAAAGGGCTTGTGAGCAAAAGTCATTACTGAATACACTATTTCCCACCAAACAGGATACAACGGTTCAGTATCATGGTTACAATAGCACAAACACAATGGACATGTTAGATCGAGGAGATGTGCAGCTGCAAGATGGGGTTTTTTGGGTCTCTTAAGCCATCAGTTTTGCTCAGTTTCATATTTAAAACCAGAATCTCTGAAGTAGCTTTATACCCTTAATGTAAGTGTTTAAAATGTTTTATACAGAGATGGGGCAATGCTGCTCTCAAATGCCTGGGAAAAAAAAAACACTTAACGCCTTCAAAGTAAACCTCTGCAAGCTTATCTGAAGAAAGAATTGGGCCCAAAATTATTTTTGCTCTGCTAGCACCATGAATTAGTGCTTCTTAAGTTAAATTTACACTTTTTCTGAGTTTATAAGCCTGCAGTATGTATTTGTAATTACAAGAACTAAACTGCCTGAAATCCATCTTCATGATTATTTCTTGGGAGAAGGAGCCAGGCAGAAATACAGACAAGGTGAAGTAAATCAGGACTAAAGAATTAAAGATACTGGTATTCTGAAAAGCATAGCAAAATTAGGTGCTATTGTGCATGACATAAGGATGCAATTTTCCAATACATTTATAGCACATAGAATAGAGCTTTCATTAAGGATGGTCTTAATCTAAAGCTTCAAAGCTGAGTTTTTTTTCAACCATAAAGGTATCTAGTGTAATAATGGAAACTGTATTATGTACAGTACTTGGTGGAAACATTTCTAAAGTGTATATGTTCAACAGTGACATTTCATGTTAAATTAACAAAAATTTGCACTAAATACCAATGAAGTGAAGTGTTACTTTGCTTTAGCTTTGTTGCAACCATTTCTGATAAAGTGTTGGAAATCTGTAAAAATAAAACCAAAACATTACTACCAAGTTTAAAACAGCAAAAATGTTTTAAGAACCGAACAAACCACTATGTAGTATATTGTCTCAATTTTTTGTAACTTATACACACAAAATACCATTTCTTCTGACAAGGTTATATACAATTAACCTCTATGTTCATATAGTAATGTATAAAAACTATAAGATGTATAATTGTGGGGTATTTGTTGTGTACTTTTTTAATTTTTCAAATGTTTTAAAGTGCAATTGTTTATTATACTAATGTCATTTTAATTCTTATTAAACTATAACCCAGTCAAAATTACCTAATCAATGATGTATGTATTCTGTGTCTCCTTTTGGTAACAGTGTAGTTCAGGTTTGCTTTATAAATAGAACTTCTTACAGTGCTAGAAGTGTCTTGCCTATGCATTTCTGCTAACGATAAAATGGAGGAACCAGATGTGATGAAGCAACATAGCCAGTGCAACTTCTACTTTACTTTTTAATTCAAGGTGTTAGAATTCAAAGTAAGTGGCTCATCAGAGAGAGTGAGATAATAGTTTCTACTATAGTTCTTTCAGAAGACTCATAACCAGGAAGATGCTCTCAGTTAAGTGTACTTTTGTCACTGCAAATACTTGATTTGCATACTAAGACCACTGGTAATTCCTTTTAAGGTGTTAAAGACAACCAAAACCAATTTACACAACCCTTTATTAATAGTTCTCTGTGAAGACACTGTAGAGAGCATTCATTCAAATCTCTTAAAAAATTATTTGACAATGGTTGATTTGAGCAGTGCACACTTCATCTTGGAACTCATACTGTACCTGTCATTGAAATTTAATAAATATATACACATAAGTATATTCTCCACTTTATAATACAAGAAGTAACTCCTACAGACTTCAACGGAGTTTAAGTATATGCTTGGCTGAATTGAAGCCAAGGAGGGCCTAGGCTCACAAAAGATGAACTATTCAGTTTATACAAACTGTAGTAAACAGTTCACTGCTACCAGGTATATGCAATGCAGGCTATGTCTTCAGAAATCAAGTTAAAAGTTAGATTCAAAAAAGGACTTGGGTTACCTTGCCACGGCATAGGAACCTTGTCAGACTAGACAAACACCAGTATGATGCATGGAAGAGCCAGGCACAGGCTAGGAAGGAACCTCAGGGCACAGGCTACGCTGAACTCAGAGGAATACATTCCTCCCTCAGGGAGACAAGCATGTTATTCTAAGGTGTAGAGTATGGCACCTTACCACAGTTTCTCCCAGTCCTGCAAGTGTTTGAAGCCAAACTACTGACTTTTATTTTCTTACTACACAGGTCAAAGCACAACATTAAAATCCAAACCATCTGAAACATGTTCTTTCATGAATCGGAGCTGGGAAATGAGGGAGGGACAGTGAAACTTCCGGCTGGGTGCTGAGCAGCCATCCTCCTCCTATCAGTACAGCAAGTCAACAAACATCACTTTACCTACTCTGGACACTGCCTGGTGCAAAATCCTTCCCGAGAAGTCTGCGAAGAGCACCTCTTGCCTACAGTAAAATAGGCAGAGAGGTAGAGAGCACATGTGAGTTCTTAATTTACAAATGTAAACAAGAAAAAGGAAGCAGCCTAACATCTTAGCTGTTCTTTTTTTCCGTTGTATACAAATCTAGGCAATAAACATAATCATTTCTACACCCAACAACAAGCTTTGTTCCCCATACTACAGGGGAAGAGAAAACCTCTCCTGGAAGCTTATCTACTCCTTCTGCTGTTCCACTCTTGGCATTCAGGATCCACACTTTGCCATCTCTAGATACTGCTGCCAAAAGAATTTTGTTCTTTAAGTCATCACTTTGGAAAACAAATGGTGTTCCATATACACTTGAAGTAGCTTCAAATTTCCACAGTAAATTACCCTCCATGTTACAACAGTAGATAAAGCAATCATGGGAGCCAAAAAATATTTCTTGCTTAGTTAAACTTGAGATGCATGGAGATGAAAATACCGGTCCATTAGTGGAAAACTGCCAAACCTACAGAAAGAACATAGCCACCCATTATCAAAGGTTGTTCACATTACCAGTTTGACAGCAACTGTAATTTTTTAATAGACTAGTTGTTGACAGGAGAGCATTCTATTTCAAGAGCATACTAGATTTCAGTGAGGGCTGGTAGATACTTGGCAAATTACAAGTTAAGTTTTACACACAGAGTAAGTGAAAAAAGATTCATAAAATAGATGTGCAAGAGTTACTGCCTTCTGTGAGGCCCACGTAAAGATGGCCAACTTAGGAAAAGAATATTCTTGGCTGTTGTACCACAATTAGTAATGAACTTCAAGAATTCTGTTAACATGCCATTCTTTGCCAAAAAGGCAAATATTCCTTTTGTAATATAGATTTCCTCTGCTCATTCTAATGATGCGCAGATCCCTCCTCAAGAGAGTATCAGTTCTGCAACACTGCTGCAAGCAGACAGAGAGCAGGGCATGGGCTAACACATATTTTATAATCAGAAAAGGCTTAGGAATTGCCATGTATACTGCATCTCAGGCAAACAGAAACAGCGTCAGTTGTTTTAACACCAGATACAAACCACATTCATCCCTGAGGAACTAAAAAAATATTCTCATTTAATTCAACGTGAAGACTGACACACATTTGGCCAGAATTACGATTTGGCATATTTCTGCTGTGATGTCAACCTTTTTTGATAAACGCATAAACATTCTAAGAAACCCTTACTTCTAAAGAGCCACCATCCTACAGAAGAGATGGCTTTAAACGTGCTTTAAAAACTCCCAAAACCAAAAACATACCGTTTAATTTGCTGGCACTACTCTTGACCATTTACTTTGGGTATAAGCTCTGAAGTAGAAATTCTGTTACTGCAACAACCAACTTGAGAGTTTGCGGTTTTGCCATGAACCACATGGACTACCCTAGGCAAACAGTTTTTCTACTTTTTCCTCTCTTTAACAATAAATAGACACTTCTATTTCGTTCAAAAAAAGGTATATGTCAATCATTGCACCTCAGAAAACAGTATTAATAAAGCATCTTATTCAAGGTTTTGTGTTGAACATAAAAAACCCAACAACACCACTTTTACCTTTTCTCCAGAATGAGTGTAACAATATAAGTTTCCATCCACACACCCAACACAAATGTACTTCTCATTGCAATGAGGAGAGGAGAAGAGTGGTTTTCCCAGGAAGCTTTTCCAAATCTTACTCCCCGTCACCTGCAAATGGCAGCATGGAATATCTGATGCTGGACACAACTTAAGAAGCTGCAAAAAACAGCACTTCCTTCACAGCTTGACCCAGCCCTTAAGAATTGGGGGGGAGAAGCAGCAAAGCAAAGCAGGCTTCTCCATCCAGAATGCATCCCAGAAGCAAAATTACTCTTCAAATCTTATTCCAACAAAATGTTTAGTGTTTTCGCTGGGATACTCAATACTCCTGTTCCACCCTTCTCTTCCTCCCCCTAGGCAAAATAATAATGATAATAGTGTAGTAGTAGTAGTAGTAGTGGTAGTTTTAATAAATGACAGATTCATTTATTATTCCATTCCCAGCTCCTCAGTATGTGACAAGGACCAATTAAGCAGAGGATATCTGGAAAGCAAGTCATATTGATTATGTCATAAACTATAAATACTGTAGGAAATGCTGCAACCCACAATCTACGATTGTCACAATAAGCTCCTAATGGAGCCTGCACATTCCTATTTTTATAAATAATCACTTGGAGTTACAGCTGGGTTTCTCAACTACCTGTTACTCAGGATTACAGAAAAAAGAAAATAATCTGTTCTTCCTTAACCATGGCCCACTAGAGCTGCAAAACCATACACTGGTCTTCTAACACTAGGTTGGGCATTACTGAGGAAACTTGTAGTGGGTGGGAGGTAAAGATGGTTAGGACTGATGCTCTGGATTGTGCGAGTACAAAAATATGAACAGCTGCTCCAAGTGACTGTTCCTTTTATCAGGCAGGACCAGCTGTAAGCCAACAACGCCTTAGAAAACCATGAAATTGCTCCACATCTATCAAGAATGCCATTTCCCCAGTGCAGAGAACATAACAGCAGTCCAAGATTAAGAGGGACAACTCTTTAAATGACTATGGGGAGGGAAACAGTAAGAGGAATGAAGGGGCTTCTTTCTCTGTTCTGTTCTGATTTCACTAAGTTCTGTGTATTTTCTTTTCTAATTCTACTGTCAAAGGCAGGGAGGGAAAAAAAAAAAAACTACAGACATGCTCTCACTAGTTTAACTGATAAGGAAGTATATGGGAATGAGAAGACACTGATTCCAACTTTGGCCTACAGTCAGCCTGTAAATTCAAGCAAGTCACTTCAGTTCTCTTTATCACCAGATAGCTTTCTGAAATACAGGAATTATTACAGTAACCTTGTGCACAGTAAGGACCTCAAGTGAAAAATATCTTACAGTAACATATGATCATCTAGTTCCTTTCATCAGAAAAGTGATCTTAACTTCAGAAATGCATTTTGGTTTCATTTAAATTTGAGATTGGGATCAAAGACAAATAAGCAAAGATACATACCGGGTTTACAGCCAATAGTAGTCCTCCTAGCGTAGCAACATAAAGATGATGCGGAAAAGAACTTAGACAAGGAGATGAAAACACAGCTCCACCTTCGCAATGTAACTTCCATATACATGCTTTTTGCTGTAAGCCCAAGAAAAAAGATAAATAAAAATGTTTCAATTCGAGTTAAAGCTCATCATGTTTACAAAGACCTTCGAATGTCAAAGCTTATCAAACACTGCATTGACTCAGCAAATACTAGTTAAGAAGTGAAGATATAATCTACATGCCAGTATAGCAACACATATGCCATTGGCTACTTTCTCCTCCAGTCAATAAAAGAAATTCAGCTAATGAAGAGGCAGAATCTGCCCCTCTTATTTTCCATCTCCCTTCACCTACTCTTTTAGAATGCAAGACTCTCTCTCCACCATTAAGCCATAGTTTTATTTCTAGCTGGGCACCCTATTCTGAAACACCCACGGGGAATTTAATAACTAAGAAACTTACAATTTGGTTTCAACCAGGACTAGTAGCACAAGAACCACAGCTGAGAACACCACTAAAACTATTTACCACCACACAATCCTAACCCCACTTCAAACAGGCCTAGCTATTTCAGAAGTGTAATTGTGGACTCCTAAGAATACTAACACCAGGGGAGCTTCATCTGGTGTACTACAAATAGGGTCTAAGTTGGATATTTATTCTTCTATACATAAAAGTTAGTCAGTGTTCTTACATAAATATCCAAAGCATACACATGTTGGTCATGTGATCCTATGTAGACTAGTCCACTGGAAGGGTCCACAACTGCAGAGCTTTTCACAGTATCTTCTGTGACAAAAGTCCAGTGTATTTCTCCATCACTGCTTTGAAGCACATACACTAAGCCATCATAACAACCTGTGTGAAATAAAATACAACAGGGGAAAAAAGGATAATGAATATTTGTATTCATGGTGTGATTTACGCTGCTAGCTGCATCACTGCTGGAAAGAAATAAGATGACTCACAAGGTACAGTCTCAAAACATTTTCCAAAGCTCCTCCTCTTCTTTTAGCTCAAAGTCTTTGCTGATAGTTCATACATTCAAAGCTGACTGTTCTGTGTGTTCTTTCCAGGTTACATTTAGAATATACTTATTTCACTGCCCTTCTATCAAATTTTACAGTAATAATATTAGAAGACATGGGGAGTTGCTGAAAAGGGAGAACAAGAATGTTTTTTTAATTACCTCTTTCCCTAATTTTCCTTTCTGGAAACAAAGATACTGAAAGAAAAAAGTCTGTATGTTTTCTAATGAAAACTGAACCGTAGTTCTAGAAACTTCTTCAGTTTTAATGAAACATTCAATTTTGTTATCAGAGTAAAGAGCAATCAAAATACTAGAAAAAAGATGGTAACATTAGCTTTGCATAAAAAAACCTCACCACCTGGACATCTGTGCTAACCAGTGATACATACGTATTAGTTAGAAAGATAACACTAAGATGAATAATGGCAACTCCGTTGACACCACATATGACAAAACAAAAAAACTATCCAAACCTGTTCTTTACATTTCCAAAAAGAAGAGTCAAATGAGATAACTAAACTCTGTGAAAAATAATCTGAGGCACCATGTACTAATTTCTACCACTATCAATTTTTAAAGACATTTTAAGATTGTATTACCTTTCCATAATTTTTAAAACAAAACAGTTTAAAGGTCACATCTCAATCAACCATTAAAAAGAAACTGTACCGATTGGCTATTCCTTAATAAGGCCTCATTAATAAACTGGCATATAATAAACCACAAGTGTATGTGTTAGATAAGCTCTATCACTGGTTATCATGAAACTTAAATTACTTATTCCTTCTGTTTCTATTTTACAATAAATTGGTTCTGAAGCTATGGATAGTTATGGAAGTTTATGGATAAATGTAGATAGAGGGCATTCAGAAGGAAGAAATAAGATTCTCTATCATTCATCTTGTATTTAGCAGAAAAAATAATTTAAAATGAAGGCTAAAACAAAAGACTTACCAACAACAATGAAATTTCCACACTTGGATACACATGCAGAAGATTCAATACGATCTCCAAGGTTCTTCTCCCATTTTGTCTCTCCCGAATCTAGATCAATTGCCTGCATTGCATGAGAGTGAGAGCCAACATATACAGATGCAGATACTTCTTTAGATGGTATTATAACCAGTGGTGATGCATCAACACATTTTCTTGTATTTGACTTCCATCTTATGCATAATGCCAACTCTGCCATTGTTACATGACTACATTCTGCATGGATCTGCTGTACAGAGCAACAGTCGGTTTTATTTGCCTTGTTCGTAAGTGTTAAAATTCTGTTCCCCATTTCATACCCTTGCACATGGCTTTTCATTATACTTGGAGTCACTAAATGCAGAAAGGATGGTGGTTGTAGCAGTTCTACTCCTACCTGTACTGTATTATTGGGTTGCATAAAAGACTTGGTGGAATTCACAGAAAAACAATGATTTCCTCTGCTTAGCGCAATAAATGACATTAACCCTGAAGCAACCTCAAGACCTCTTTCAGATTTCAGTTTAATATATTTTGCATGGAAGTCCTCTCCACTGTTACCACTTAATTTTCTTTTCACAACGTTGTCATAATTCATGAATTGGTCTTCATCTGGAAACAGAATTTTAAGAATATGTCTATAAACCTCTTCAATCGAGCGGCTGAGAATAACTTCAAGGAGTCCAGGCACAGCTTTGCCTACTAGCATCTCAATTTCACCATAAAATCGTAGAGCCTTTAAGGAGTCTCCACCGCTGTACAGAAATACTGCATCTTTAGAAATTCTGGTGGAATCACCTAGGAGACCCAGAACAGACTAGGGAAAAGAAAAAGGAAAGAGGTAACAGTCCATAGGTGTTACACCATGTCACACATAAAAACTCAAGTTGGGCAAAATCCACCCGAATACCCAGAAGTCCCCCTAAAAATCAACAACTGAAGAAACTCACTATTCTGCAAAAAATCACATGAAACATGTTAGTGCCAATAGAGGTAGCGATGGAACAAGAGTTGGGGAGGAACAGGGAAACAGGGAGATACTAGTTCTGTGCTACAAAGTGTTTTGCTCAATTCCAATTCTGCAGTCCAAGAAATTAAAGCAAATTGTGCTGTATTTTTGTTGGCCGTTTTCAATCTTGATACCATTAATTAATGACAACTTTGCAAATAAAACATTGATGCCTTTTGATAAAATTGGTTTAGGTGCTTTATTTTATTAATAAAACTTACATAAACTGGTATCTTTTCCTTCTGAATTATTTAAGTAACCTACTTATCTACCTACTTTTGAAGCTATAACCCCTTCAATTCCTGAAGAATTTTGGATTTCGCATTGTTACTACAACAAACAGCAATTACTATGTCTCCCCTCACTGCACTCCCTGCTTGTTAAGTCTGGGTGTGAAGTCCAAATCCTCTGGCTTTGGAAGCCACTTTCTGCTGTCCATAATGGGTCTAGGGCACATCCCATCCCTTTGGGTTATCATTTCTATAGACACCAGTACGGTAAGTATCAGCACAGGCAAACTAATTTCACTACATTTACTTGTTCAAGTCCTAGCCACAGCAAATCCCATTTTCAGGTGAAACTTGGAAGTCTATCTTTTAAAAAAAAAGTAATACTGTTTGGCATCACATTTCAGTACCTTGAAAAACAAGTCTTTAGCACAGAAATTTATAAACAATACAGACAGTCCAAGAGACAATTACACAACTGTGCCATCTATTTAAAAAAAGACTCTTCAATTCATAATTGTATTTAGAAATAAGAAACTCTACTTAAACACAGTGGCTATTTTGTACAAAGTTTCCATGTCCCAGTGCCTTGTTTCCCTTAGGGATACCTTCTTTGGCATGTGAAGCAGTACTCAAAAAGCTACTGACAGGTTACGTCCTTCCTATGCTAACTGCTTACACCTCACAGCCTGCAGTTTTATCTGATAGAGAAATATAAATGACTCCCTCTTGGCCACTGCAGAGCGACTATATTTAAGTATTAACTGAACAGAAAGAGCTGTACTGCTTAAATCTATAGGCAGCTAGAATGTTCTGGTTGCATTAGTCATACTTCTTAAAACTGTTTAATTCCTGACACATGTATAATGATCCACTTGCAAAGATAAAAAGGCAGCTCAAAATACTACCTTCCATAAATACTGCAATCTTTCCCACAATTCCTCTGCGCCACTCAGCTTACTGTCACGCCTTCTGGAGTTTAGATGGCTCTGGTAAATCTTGTTCAGTTCAGATATATCAACTTTGCCTTTGTAGAAAATAAAGTACGATTTTTTTCATTGCTCTTTTAGCATTTACACTTCCAAAACTTGCTCTGCCCAAACAGTCACTTTATTCTTGTACACACTTCCTCATTCAAACTCAACTGCACCTGTGTTTTTTTTACCCAGCCAATCAAGTACACAGAACCCAATAAGGTTTTTGAAAATTTAGCCTAGCCTCCCACATAATCCCACCTTCAAGGCCTGATCTTTCCCCAGCTGAAGTCAGGGTTCTGTTGCAGACTGCAACAAGAACAACTGAGAAAAGAAAGATGCAGTGTTAATACTAAATTGATTTTACCACTACTCTTTGACTCTCAAACGAAACATTACAAGAAAACATAATACATAGTCATGATTTCCTATTAGGAGTTAGTTATCTAATCTACATATTTAAAAAAGCATGAATCAGGTACCAGATTTTGGTCAATAAAAAAAAAGAAAAGAAAATAAAGGAATAGAGACCATTAAAATAAGCGGCAAGAGTACTTAATAGTTTCATTTACCATGTGAAGTTAAAGGCAAAGCTTTAATCAGTACAAGCTCATCAGGGACTGCATGAGCTGGTAGATGTTTCTGGAGTTCTTTAAGTGTTTCTCTCTCTTCTAAATCATCTTTGGGTACAACAAACAGGATAAGTTTTTCCTGCTGATACCAGGTCACTGCACAAGCTTCTACTTGACAAAGATCTTCAGCAGCCTGTAATTACAATTAGTCTTGCTTTGAAATGCAGTTCATCCATAGAGTAAAAGGAGTAAAACCCACAACTTCAAAAAGTACACATTTAAAACTTGTATTTGTCTCGCATTCCTACATAACATCCTATGAAATACCTTCTCTTGTAGCTGAAGTTTATACTTCTTCACATAAAAATGAACTCAGAGATATATGTATTATTTGTCTAAATGCCACGAATGAGATATAATCCATGAGTCTGACATTCAATCTTGTAGAACAATCACTGTACGAGCATTGCAGTGCAACGCTCAGTATTTTTCAGGTGTTTATACAGTTCTCAATTCTGCTGGAAGAAACCATACAATAAAACAGGTTTCCATGAACTCAGAACCAAACTCCTCCCTAAATTATGTTACTAGATTTTTGATAATACACCCTCCCAATTTCTTTTAGACTCCTAAAAGTCACCTGAAAATGAGTAAATACCCATTTCTGATGATAATGATGTGTTCTTTAACCCTGCTCTTTTATACTGGCATACTCTACCCACTAGATGTTATATTACCTGCTGCAAACATTCAATATTAAAACGTTTGCCATGACGTTTAATCTGATTGTCTTTCCGACCCAAGAAGAACAACTTTGCATTCTGCACTCTTACAAAATCGCCTGTTTCTCTCATTGTACCCAGGGGTACAGTTATTTCATCATCAAGAAAACAGATTCGTTCTTCACCACCTACACAAGAAAAGATCATGGTCTTATACATTAAATGGCTAACCATAAAAGAAAATTATAAAGAGTATTTTATCAAATTCTCCTAAACTCTTAACAAGCATTATAAGAAGTACTAAAAAGATTATTATCAATGTCTAAACTTCTGCTATGTACAAATTGGGCCATGCAGTTAATTCAGTTAATAGACAGAAATTACTTCAACTGAGAATTGTCAAAATGCAAGCAGGAAAAAAAGTCAATATAATGAAAGCACAGTCTGCAGATAAAATGATGGTAATTTCCTGTTCATCATTCCAACAATACTATCAGAAGGTTCTCAGCCCAATAGGAACTTAAAATGCTATATTAATCTGTATATCAGAGGCAGACACCAAGTGAAATAATCAATGTATTATTAAAACTCAATCAATTAAGAGAAGTATCTTAGATGAATAAGAAATATCAAATAACCTATGAATATTTGTCCCTCGCCTTCTAGAACTGCAGAACCATTGGTATCTCTGACCTCAACTTTTGTTCCAAGGAGCGGTGATCCCAAAGGTATAGGGAATTCAGTTCTAAAGACATTAAAGAGAGAAACAGTAAACACCTTTCCCTTCTGAACACAAAACAACTGTTCCAGAAATGAGTTAGCATACAGTCTTTTAAAGGATTAGTATTAGAGCAAAAGTAGATGCTTGGGGCTTCTCTCTACAAATGCTTCTTCTTTAAAAACATCTCAATTTGTTCAAAATTAAAAACCTCATCAATGTGCATGGGTTTCATTACCAGATACCCAAAAACACTGAATGATAGAAAATAAGGCCTGAATGGACCCTGAAATACCCTGAGAGTACCCCAAGAGTTTCAGCCAGTTTTTAAGTCCCCCAGGTTGAAACTCCCATCAAGCTCAACCAACTTAAACATTTTGAACTGCTTTCTAATTCATTCTTTCCCTGTCCTACCTAGTTTGGGCTTTTATTCTATTTTATTACTGATGTTGTGGCAACAAGTACAGTTGACTCTTTCAGAAAAGACTGAAATAAAAGAAACTGTAATTTCAATGTTATGTATCTATTCTAGACTTCTTCCATTGAGCTGCAGACCAACTCCAGCCTTTCCTTTCATTCTCTAGGCTCTTCAAGCACTTGCAGAACCTCATTTATTGAATATATTTCTGAGTGGGAGTAGAGAATAATATATTTTCTTCAGTAAAGCAAAATTTAAAAAGAAAAGTAACTTTAAATAACTTTAGTAATCTATGAAGTTAGGCATGGGTTCCAGTTCAATTTCTGTCATAAAGTATCATATTTTAACCTAACAGTTCTTGTTCAACTCCTGTTATTTAGCCTGTTGAAACTTTTCCTTTTCTCTGATCAGTCAATCAATTCTTTATCTCAAGTTGACCAAAAAGCAGTCAAATTTTGTAAAACGGGTATTTCTGCCAAGTGAGAATCTACTCCTCCTTTTCCTTCCTCTGGTTAGCTTCAAAATATAATTATTTGACAAATAGGTATGAGAAAGCATCCCAGATATTCAATGTGTCTGCCCCATATGATGGGGAAGTCCCAACATAAAGACAAAACCAAAAAAGAGTAGAATTTAACATTGCCAAACAAAACCCCAAGATTCCTACATATACCACAGAACAGCAAAAATAAAAGACAAACAACACCTCATTTGGACATTATTATTAAGAGACTTGGGATTAGACATTTAATTTTGCCAAACTTCTCTAAAAAACAGAGGGGCACACACCACTAAGGCACTAACTTTGTGCTAACTTTTTTCATTTTCTAGTGTTCTCTAGAAACTCTGCCAGTTTTCATCATTCAGCTAGCAAAAATAAAAGTCCACTGTACTCCAACTGTCCTACTAATACTAAGAAATGAAGAACACATAAAATGGTCTGTCCCGGTTTTGTTGGACCTGGGGCTGCTTACTGCAAAGGAACCCTAACTCCTTTTGCAATGAAGCTTAGAGAGAACAGGCTCTGAGGTGAATGGTGGAAGAAAACAGTCAGAGACTACAAAAACTTTCATCATTCTAACTACACCTCAGTTAGGACTGAAGAACAACACGTTATCTCTGGAGCACAGAAACTTCTGAGTAGAAAAAACAGTTTCACTGAGGAGAAGGTAGTGTTTGAACTCAGAGAAACCAGAATGAAAATGAGTTTTGCATGATAATTTAATAACACTTTATGACCATCCACCATTTTCAGTCTTCAAGGGTGTAAGTACCAGGTTAATATATCACATAATTTGTCCAAAACATCCCATTTCATAGGACACGTCTAACTCAAGTCACACATATAATTATCATGCCAGGGAATAACTTTACATTCCAGAGAGCAAATGAAACATTGAGCTCACTGGAAGCACTTCTCATGATTTTGACACTCTTGCAACTCTCTTTATAAAATACAATGAACAGAAAAAAGTCAGTAATTGAGTGAAAATGGCAGAGCGCTAAATGATGAGAAAAGAGCACTTCTGGAAGTCCAAGTAAAATTACTGTAAGACCCTGTGTGTGCGACTCTGGACAAATTTCTGTCATCCATACTAGTTAAATAATATCAGTGGGATCATTTGCTAAATAGTACATTACCCAATATTAGAAAAAAACCCAGTACCTAGTCTCCATTTAATCAATTATTTGTGGAGTTTTAAAAACTGTAGGCAAAAGCACGGTAGCAGTAAGAAACACACGTATATCTACTGATTACATTTGAAAGTAATCTTTGAGCATTTTCGCTTAAAATAAATAAAACGCAGAAGTAACATTCTGAACTTGATAGAGCTAAGCTATGAGTATATCTTTGTTATGAAGCTATGGTTAGGAGTTACAGAACCCCATTTCTTTACTCTCAGACAGCTGTGTTAGGTTTCTTCTCTTTGAACATGCAAGATCTCAGTGGAAAAGCCTCAAGATGAGCAAGAGTATGGCTAATTGATGTTACTAGCAAATTAGGTAGGAGCTGTTTGCCTGCAGAAGCCTGGCAATACTGACACGTATTCAGACATAGTACACACTGGACTAGGCTAGTCAAGGTTCACCATGTGGAATCACAGGCTAGAATAAGGAAGAGGTCTAGATACAGAGATGACTAAAACAGAGACCATCATGACACATTATGTGAAACTTAACAAGTCTATGAGAGGGCTGTATTAGAGCAAGAGAGGATGGATTAGTCTATTTCTACATAAAAAACAAATGTAACTTTTACCAGCATAAACACTCATGAGGACTCAGTAGCCCTGGAAACAGGAGACCATGGTTCTATTTCTAGTGATTTTCATCATTCATATGCCAAGCCATGAAAACAGTGAATTTACTTACGTAAAATCAGCACTAAAAACCTCTTCAGGAATCTTGTAGCAAGTGGCCCAGCTGGACACTTCAGTAATACCATACAGATTAAAAATACTTGTTTTGTTCTCCTTGTGCTTCCAACTTTTCAAGAGATTCAGTACAGGAAATGCTTCACCACCAAGGGCTAAGACACGAAGTGAAGTATTTGCAGACAACACTGTTGATTTAATAATGTTAGCTCCAAACCTTCTGAGAAGCGTTGGTGTTGCCTGAATAATACATAGTAAAAAGATAAGACAAAGATTTGTTAAATTTTTTCAGTATATGTGTACACCTCTTCCTGCTTTACCATATCCACTGCATAGCTATATCGTGGATGTACGTAATGATCATCTACATATAGTAGGTGACATCAATCATCGGATACCAGTGCAGATCACACTGGTGTTTTGCGAGGTTTTGTTTCTATGTGAAGCCTTTAATGAGTACTATCAGCACCAATCTGTGTTCTTCTGCAGAGTTTCTTCTTTACTTAGATGCATTATGGGTACCCTGTTGTGTCTCAGCTATTACCTAAAGTGTGTGCACATTAGTTCTTATGTTAATTACTTTGAAACAGAAAGCAGCACACACGATATTCTCTTGATGTTACTGTTTGAGATTTTTTTCCCTTCATTCCAGGATGTTACAACTGAAATATAACCTATACATCTGATTAAACTGCATATAGAACATTTAAAGATCTTTCCATAACACTAAAAATTCCTAGGCTGCCAGATTCTGGGTTGTTCCTGATTTGTGTAAATGTAACAGGTTACAAAAATTAGTTTTCCTGAAAGCTTTCACATCACACTCTAAAATGAGCAGGGGAAAAAGAAAAGAAACAAACAAACAAACAAACAAAACAAAAAAACCAGCTTCCTTAAATATAACTACTTCTATAAAACTGTTGGTGATGAAGAGCCCTTTCACTGAAGGGAAAAACAGCAAATCATTTTAACAGACACGCTTCACTCTCATTCTTGCCTACTTTTTCTAGTAAGAGGACTGGAAAATGAATGGAATTATTTCTTACCAGGTTATTTTCTTCTAGTAATAGATGAAGAACTGAACTTTCCAACTGATCATTTTAACTTTAGTGAATTATAGTGAAGAAAAAAGGGGGAAAAAATTACTCTTCCCCTTCCTCATAATCACTTTTCAGATATCTCAAGTATGCTCAAGCAAGTCAAGAGGGGAAGGGAATTTCTTGCTATAATTTAAGAAACATCATGAAAATTATTCATCATCAGTTAAGCTGTAAGGAGAACATTTTTGTCATTAATTCAGCTGAGAAGCCCTTCCTTCACTGATAAAGACAATGATCAAAAAATCACAAAATCAAACTTTTTTTAGAAAGGCATCTCAAACACCTTAATTCACCAAATTTCACCTTTCTCTATTAATGCTTAACATGCTTAAATAAAATATGTATCTTAAAAAGCCTTAAAAAATATACTTCAAAAATCTTGCTAATAGAGATAATATCTCTGAAATTTCCTTCTAAAAGCAAGTGAGCTAAACTGATCAAGAAACCTGCATAAAATAGGAAAATCTGCACCATCGAGATTTATACCAACCATAATAAACAAAAATAAGAGCAGAGGATAAAGTTACAAAATATTTGTAACTAGTGGATTTCTTCTGCTGTACAATTTTCAGCTAACTACTCACTAATCTTAAACTTATACCGTACAATCTCAACTACCACCATTCCTCCAAAAGAAAAGGAAATCTCACCATTTCTATGAGTGCAAATACTTCAGAATTACAACACTAACAACAAAGCAACGCTTAGGGGTTCATTTATCACAATTAATAGACTAATCAGACCATACTAATTTTGTTCAAAGTTGGTTATAAGTGAGATCCATGTCTAGTGACTCTTCCCCCCACACCCTGATTTAAGTTTCTACGCTCAATTACTAGTTTTATTAAATACCTTGTTACACTACAAGGCAAGGCCTAGGCTTATTCAGCCATGCTGGGTGCTCATAACTTCAAGTAAATTTTCCAAAAATTAACTTTAAAACTATTAAAATTGAGATCATATAGGAGGTGATCTATTCCAAGACATAAGGGGCACATGAAGCCTCATATAAACGGATGGCCTGAAAACAATAAGCGTTGCTGTAGAATCAATTATTCTCTTGCTCTCGTTATTGTAAAAATGACAAACATTGTATCACCCTACAAATGGCACTGGTTTAGTAGTTGTATTTTTAGCACAGAGATTGCCATTAAAACTTAAACGTTGGTTATGAGGAAAGGCTCTAAGATCAAGCCCATTAAAAAGTGCTAAAAATGTCTATAACGGGTTACTCCATTAGCAGATTCTTCAGAACTGACTGCTTAATTAACAGCATAATTTAATTAATTCTTAAGAATTAACAGTTTCTTAAGATGAATATTGATTTTATCTTTAGTTCATTGTTTTCTGTCACAAAATGTTTGAGGCTTCAATCAAATAGTAATTTTGTAAACAGCTAACACTCTACAGCAAAAAGGATAGCATGAGCTACACCTTCAAGGAAGAATGCTCCAGTTCTATTATCATTAGTGTCTAGACTGATGAAAAAGTAGTACACATTAGCAAAGGTGAGAAGCAAGACACTGAAGACACTTATCTTAGGTGTTGCCTACCTGCAACACTGTCACGTGGTGATGGTGAAATAGAGCAGCAGACAGCTCCACAGGCATCATTTTAACAGTGTTTGGTACTACAAGAATAGAGGCTCCGCTTGTCAGAGCAATGAACAATTCAACCACAGATGGGTCAAATGTTAGAGGAGAGGCCAGGAATAGCATATCATCCTGTGTGATCTCAAATATGGATCTAAAATAAGAAAGCAAGGAATTACAAATCTGATGCATGTTGTTAAAAAAACATCCAAACTGGAAGAGCAACATGAAAGAAACAAACTTTAGCAAAGCTCAGGTGTTAAGGGCTACTCTGAATATATAGGCCTATGCAGGCCAGACAATTTGAGCAAGAGCTCCTGCATCAAGACTGTAGCTGATGAGGTCCTTTACGAAGATATCCACCACATTACACACCAATACAGTACATTGAAGGGCATATTTCAACTTATGGATGCTCATAAAAAAAAAAAAAAGGTGGCATTTTCCATAATAGATTTTTTTAGAAAGAACTAAATGAAAGAGAAAGAAACCCAGGTACCTTAAAAACGCATTAGGACTTTAAAACTACAGAACACACTAAATATAGCTGTGAACGAATAATTAACTTTGTTATCTATTTATTTTAAGCCGCAAGCCAGAATACAATACTTACAGCAACAGCATATTATCTGAAGTATACCCCTCAAAAATTCAGGTAAAGCACCATTTAAACATTAAAAATAACATTCAGAGAAACAAAATTTTATATGCTGCTATTCAGAAATAATAGAATCACACACCAAGAAACCTGAACAGGCAGGGAAGGAGGAAGAAGTGAAGCAGTGTTAGTAAAAACCCAATCTACACTCCTCTTAAGTATTGAAGAGTCCCTAAACGTCAAATTTGTAAAAGCATTTAAAGCAAAAAGTGGAAACCACACTTACTTAAGATGCTGAATATTTGGCACTATACATTTATGAGGCACTCTGACTATTTTGGGGATCCCTGTAGTTCCCGATGTGTGCAAGACATATGCTAAAGAGTATTTCTGGCCAACGTCCATGTATCCTCCTTCTGATGTTTTTACTTCGGTTTGATCTGGGCAAATGGTATATCCTGGCTGTGAGTTACCCATAGCTTTGAAAGGTTCATATTTACTTTTCACATCGTCTACTTGTGAATTTAAATCAGTGTTGCTTGAGCTCATTTGGAAGAGAGTTAAACCAATGTGTTCTATTGTGGAAGAATTGCAGTAAAACCAACCAACATAGGACATCCGGAATTTCTGTAAAAAAAAAGAAACAATTTGAACAGCAGAACTCAGGATGCACCGTTATTGTTCTACTATATGCAATGAAATATGAAACAGCGTTTCATAGAAATAAGCTGTGTTTTTTCATCCCTCTACTTTTGGAGGACACACATCAGACAGTTTTAAGCTCATGCATTTTTATATAGTAAATATGAGTGAACACAGACCTTATAAATGAGAAATAAACAATTCTCTGAGCAAATAATGAAAAGGAAGGGAAAATATACAAAAGAACTCTGCAGAAGACAAAGAACTCTGAATTATAACTAGATGGCCCAATCTTGTCTATTCTGTTTGCAATGAGTGAGGGTATAAGATCTGGAAGGAGTTGGACAAAAGGAAACCAAAGAATTAAATGCAGGAGTTATTTTCAACTATTGCAAAGATTTCCAGCTCTCAACCTTGACATATGGAGAAACAAGCCTGGAAAAGCCTTCCAACCCAAGTGCCGAACCAGCTTGCCTGGACAATATTGTAATGGGAAAGTAAGCAATTGTTTTGAAGAGGAGGAGAAGCATTTTGTACTTCTAATTTTAAAGATGTTCTTTTCTGAACGAGAAAGACAACCTCTTGACATGAAGAAACAACACAGCTGCATCCAAGCTTATTAAAACAGAATACAATATGAATACCTAAACATTTCTAATTGCCCTTTAATGCTTCCTGCAGAAGCCGCAACACTTACATTTATTTTATCATTCTCAACAAGAATATACTGAAGATTGCTTTTCTTCATGAAGTAAGTGGATAACATTGGTGGTGCATCTGGATCAACAGGAGAATAGGCAGCTGGAACTTGAAGGATTCTAACAAGACAAGAATGTTATAAACTTATTTTTAAAAAAATTAAGAAAATCCTCTTAAATTTCACTAACATTTCTTTTACACTTTTATAGTTCCCAGAGCCCAAAAATGTAGTCATAACATGACTTTTAAAGATTTTGTTGGAAATAAAGTAGGAAGAAAATTATAATCAGTGTTGCCTTTTGGTATTTTACAGCAAGGAAAAAGATTAAAGCTAGATGAAAACATTCAACATCATTTCTGGTCAAGCAGGCTGATGATTACAAAGGTATCACTGACATCACCAGCACCACATTTTAAAAGCTTCTACTATTGACAAGGAACAGAAATATAAGCTTTCCGTTTATACATGTACAATGTATAAACATATTAAAAAACCCCACCAAAAGTGTGCACACTGAAAATACTTTCTTTTCTCACTAGTCTAAAGAATCCAGCATCTGAGCACGTACTCGAGTTTTTTCCCCTAATAAACAGAGGAACACGAAGTATCATTCTGCTCTCATTCACTACACTTTACATTGTAGTGCCTCCTCAACAGTTGTTCACTCCAATCCCCCCCTCTAGTGGCTCCATTTGATAAAGACAAGCACTCGAATTTATTAACGCCACGAAAAGCCAAGATGAGTAAGTGGCAACTAAAATATGGACGGTTCCCATAAATCTTCACATTTCTTCTAAGGCTGGATTCCCACATACAATTAGTTGTATTTCCTCTTTGTGCAAGTGATTTATCACTGCAGTAACGACGAGATGCAGAACAAAGTCTTGGAAACCGCAGCATTCTGCACACTCAAATAGCCACTGGTACCAGTAAGCACCTAAGCCTGCCCTGCATCCTACATAGCTGTTAATTACTCAGCAACGATAGCTGTAAAATCAAAATGCCCCGGCAGTTCCCAGTCACACAGCAAAAGAAAACTGCGTTGCTGCTCAGTTCATTGGGACATAGAACAAATCAGGCAGGAAGGGACCTCAGGGTGCCTGTTCCAACCTCCTGCTCAAGCAGGGCCAGCTGTGACACCAGACCACCTTGTTCACGACTTTATCCAGTCAGGTCTTGAAAACCTCCAGGAACAGTGCCTGCACAACATCTCTGGGCAACCTGCTCTATTGCTGGGCTGGGGGAAACGCGTGTCCTGATCAGTGAGGAAGTTCCTCAGCGCCTCTGGAAGGTTTATGATTACAGCGCTCACTCACACACTTCAGTGAAATATTTATAGTCAACTGTAATAAATCTTCTTGCACTATTATGTATTTTAGGTGCAGAGTGACAATAGGAAAATACTGACACAGATCATCCCCCTAAGAAGCACAGCTGCTGCTGTATACAACAGCTGAAGAAAACAAGCTTGGGATGCTAGGATTCTATATTACATCATAAATGCAATGAATATGAGAGATACATATATAAAAGATATAAACATTAGAATTCATCGGCAGAAGCTGGATTTTTTAAATTGCTGGATTAACATGAGCGCTGAGATCACAAACGTTTCCATTTCCTAGCCATTAAGTAATCAATGTCACTTTAGTGCTGTATTGCTCATTACTTTTTTCTACAATATTTGTAATAGAACTGTAACTGTATACTCAATTAGCTTAAAGCATGAAATTTGTTTTCAATGCATCTTTTTGCTAGCAAGACAGGAATACATTAAAAAACCTACATACTCACTTTATTGTTAGATCCATTTTTAAACACACACAACAAAGATACTAGTCATTAATTTTTTATATTTCTATAAATATGCTTAATCATACACTTTTTAAAAAATGGATATACATACACTTCAGATCAATGAACTTAAGATTCAAAAAAAACTTTAGCAGTGGCTTTTCAAAAGATTGTAATACTGCCATCTTTTTTCTTAAAGAATGCAAGACTCCAGTACCTCGACTGCACTACTATAGTATTACTGCATTTTTGTTGTTATTAAAAATATAAACAAACTGAAAATCTGCTTTAATAGAGATGACCCTTAAAAAACCAACACAGAATGCAAGCATTCAAACCATTACCCTAAGATCCAAGATGGTAAGTTTATTCCTGGATAGCAGTAAAGGCCTATTTCACATTTTCCTTGCTGATCACAGTGCTTTTGAAGGAAAGCTGTTAATTCCGTGGCAAGCTTAACCACCGTTGCATACGTGTAGAACGTTGGAGGTCTGTCATTGCATTCATCAAACCAAACTGCTTTTCTGTCAGAGTACAGGCTAGCTGCCTGATTCACCATTTCCTGAAGAGTCATCTCAGCTGCATATCTTCAGTCCCCCTGAAAGACGAACAAACCAGACTGCATTGTCACCTCCTACCTTTTAATATTTTAGTATAAGCACACAAAACACTACCAAGTAGAAAGAAAGATGCTTGGCAGAAAACACACAGCTTCCCCACACCTTATATTACAAAAGTGTAGAGCTCAATACTTTTATCGTTTACTATGGGTCTCCTCCTAGGGCCCAGGATACAGTAATGCACCAAGATTTCATTGCACAGAGGTAGTTTGTTCCCCACCATTACCCCTTGACTTTTAAAGCTGGGCACGACTGAATTAATAACTTTATTAACACAACTTAATAATTTTCTCTTTAATAGACTTGTGAAATACGAATCTTTCCTTTGCAAGCAGAAAACCCAAGGCGTTGATTGCCAAGGCTTTTAGGGTACGGGTCCTGCTGCTGCACGTCTCTGCCCAACGGGTCCCTCCCGTCACGCCCGCACCGGCTGACCGAGCCGCGGACCGGGGGCCTGAGCCTACCGGTCCGCGGCTCGGGCCCCCTCTCGCCTCCGCCGCGCCAGGGTCAGGGTCGGGTCTCCGCACTCTGCGCCACGAGTACCGCGGGACCTCTCCGGGACAAACGCCATCAGCGCAGCCCCGCCGACCGTTGCCGCTGGCCCCAACGGCCGGGGCTCGGGGCAACGGCCACGCCGCGCGAGTCCCCCACCTGAGGCAGCGCCGAGCAGCACCTCCCCGCACCCTCCTCCTCTCCGCCCTCACCTAGCAACGGAAGGTCAACGCTTCTGATTGGCGGGACAGTGTTAGTCCGGCCCGACTCTGCAGGAACGCCGCGCTCTCATTGGCCGATGGTCGTCGCGCTCTGTGGGCATCCGCAAGCTGCGCCCGGTCCGCCAGTGGCATGCGTGGGGCGGCGCCATTTTTCCGTGAGGGTGAGGGGAACCGCGAGTGCGCCAGAGCCCTCCCAGCCCTCCCCAGCTCCCCGGCAACTCTTCTTCAGACATGAGAAAGAGGCTAAAACAAACGCAGGGCGCCGGGGTAAAGGGCGAGGTTCCCCCTCGTCCACGCACAGTTCACTCGTCTCTGTGCCCATGCCCCCCCGCTTGGAGGTGGTACGGGCCTTTCTGCCGGGGCGATCGCTTTTCGGCCAGGGCAAGTACGTCATTTCCGGGGTCAGCCGCTGCCGCGGCCGTTGCGGCAGGGGCGGTTGATAACACTTCGTTCCTCGCCCGAGCTGCGGCGGCGGGGAGCGGGGCCCGGAGCGGCCCCTGCCGGGCTCCCGGCGGGGCGAGCGGGGGCGGCCGGGGTCCGCTTCCCCCTCGGCTGGGTTTTGGAGGCGGCAGCGGGGAGTGAGGGCGACGGAAAGGGGAGCCGGCGCTGGGAGGGGGCAGCGGTAGCGCAGCACGGGCTGCGCGCCGGAGAGGGTGGTTTAACGTAAGACCCGAAATGATTTACTCCAGCTTCGGGGTGGCTTTATTAATGAAACCTTGGGTGCGTAGTGCTGGCCAGTGCAGTGAAGGGAGAGACAACGAGAAGACCAGTTTGTAACCGTTTTTAATATTACACATGGGAGAAGTTAGACATTAGCTTTCTACTGTTTTGTCACATTTTGTAAATTATAATTTGGCACAGTTGCACATTGGTAATACAGCAGAAATGGTTTCACAGTAAAACATTAAAGTAATACAAATAGGGACACCTAAAACCAGAGGAGTTTTCTCCCTCGACATACTCAGTACCTGGTAACCTGAAGCATAAATCCAGCTGTCAGAGAATAAATTGACACTTGAAAAGTATCTCTCCTTCAACTTAAGGTTTTGAAAAATATGTACTAAAGATTAGGCATGTAGTGTATCTAAAAATTACAGTGCTTACAGTAGCAGACCTTGTAATTTCACGTGTAACATGGAGGGAAAAAAGGCATTAGGACTCATTTCATGGAAATCAGAATTATGCCACCTAATGCTCAAATCACATGTAAGTAATTATCACCAGATTTCAAAAATACCGGTTTTCTTGAAAACATGTTAAAAGAGTATTAGCACAAGTTTCATTTTCAGTCTGTTCTATAGACAATTTCAGATAAATTGATAGACTTCTGCTTGCAACTCTGTTAAACTGTGCGCCTAAGCTTTTACTCAAGTAGAAAGGGCTTCTCACACGCATCTATAACCTAAGAGCTCGACTTATCCCTTCTTTTAAAACTGATAGCTTTTTTGAGAGCAGGAAAGAAGAAAGGTGAAAGATGTTAATGACAGTTTTTGTGTTTTCTCACACTCCTCCCTGGTTAACCTGGAAGAGTGACTCCACCCTGTTCTTTTTTTGCTCAGTTTACTGTCCCGGTGAACTGCTAGGGTTCTGTTAAAAAACCAAACAAACTTGCTGATTAGACAGAGGAGATTCACGTGCACCCCCCAATATGCAGATCTCGGCTGTGGTGAAGAACACACGGTAAGAGCCCAACGCTCACGAAAGTCTGGATTCTTCGATAGGCGTGACTCCAAGTAGGCTCCGACTCCACTGCACAAGGCACAGTCTTGACTTCATTCAGCGTATTTACATGCTTTCTTCACTCGGGACTTTTGTGATTGTCTATCAGGCACAATTGCTACAAATCCCATGTAAGAAAGCTCCCTTTTGAATTTAATCACCAGTGCTGTAATTCTCAACTATAGGGAAGATGATGGGGAAGGAAGAAGCTCTTAAACCTCTCTATTTTTTTTAACAGTGTCACAAACAATTATAAGGCCAAAATACACAATATTAAATAGAAAATCTAAAATTAAGTTGCTGGTATTCAGTGAAAAAAACTGAGGTATACAAAATATTTTTACAATTGTGCGTAAATTTGCAATAGTTTTCAGAAGGTGCTTTTCCATTTTCAGCTAGTGGTTCATTGTCCAAGTGATCTTCATGTATACAAGTAACTGTGTAATTGTGACCAATTAAAAAATACAGTGTATTCAATAGCTAATGGTTTTTCAGAACTCTTTTTTTTTTTCCTAAAACAATACATTTATTGTAACAGCAGTAATGTGGCAAAATACGACTACACCCAAAACAACTCATAATCTTCAGTTGATATATTGTATTTACTGTTAAGAATCAAAAGTGACTCTATTTTTCAGTTTAGTTTGGATGTTGACATATGAAAAGCACACTGAGCATTAGCTCAGACTTCAGAAATTGTCAGGACTTACCCTGGAGAAAACAATATGTAAAACAGAAAAAAAAAATGTCAGTGCCAAGTATTTTTTCTCCTTCCACTTCCTATTGGCAACTGACAGAAGCACATAAAGATAATGTCATTACACTGGACTTCAAAAAAAGAATTTTAACATTCTAGAACTAGAGAGCTTTTGGCTGAGCGTTTCCCTGAGTCTTCATTTTTTAAAATCATACGCTAGACATTATGTTCACAGAATCTGTTACAAAGGGCTTGATTAATAAAGGCTGTTTAGCTATCTATGCAAAAGTTAGGTGCTTCTATTCTTAAAAAGCCTAAGCAAGAACTGCTGAGGAAGCAATTTGATTCTTCAGAATCTGGTATTTTTCCTAAGGAGAAGAGCAAACTTCACATACTTTTTGCCTTAAGGCTTTGATAATTTGAAATGACACCACACAATTCATGATCTGTACTTTGTGAACAAGTCTAACAGGGATATCTGTCAGAGCAAGACCAAAATAAAAAACTCTGGGACCGCTACATAATTAAAAAAACTTTGGTTTTTATAATATTTTACGAGAAAATAGAAGGCACAACTGTGCATTAAAACTATATGATTTTGTACTTTAATCTGCTTACATTGCTTTCATCAGCACATTGGACTTTCTGCAAGTCTGTCCTGTAAAGATGTATTTTAGTAACAGTAATTGTAAAAAGATTTCCATATTACCTAAGTATAAGAAGACTATTAGCAAGAAGGCATCGTTGAAAAAGGTACATTCAACAAGAGATGAACTGGTGTCCATCCACTAAAAAATCACCATTCCAGCTCTACAGGATACTCTCCAGTGAGACATGCTGTGCAATGACCGATCTTTCCAACACGCGATTTCTGGTTTTTAAAGCTGTTCTCATTCTCTTGCCTTGCTTTGATGCTTTCTTGCACGGATGATACCAGCCCTTCCACAGAAAGATAGACAACACTGTCTGCTCCTAGAGGAAATAAAGAATTCACCAGTTAAAGCTGCAATGTTGTACCGAATGCAATGCTCTTCAGAAGTGAAGTCACATTATTGTATGGGGTGGATCACCTTACCTAAAGAGAATGGATATGAAAAATTATCAGGCCATAATAAGCCTTGCCCTTCTCAAATTCTTTGTGCAGGGAGCAGACTCACTGAAATCTAGACAGAAGGTTCTGAGTTGGGAACAAATATGTCACACACACTGCAAAAACAGAAACAAAATCCAGAGTGTGCATGAAGACTCCCTAAACCTCCTGTCGTTTCCCAGAGCTACCCTGTAGTTCGGGTCTGGAAGCAGACGTGTGCATGGCTGGTGCTTCCCAAATGGCGCACCTAGGACTGCAAACCCTTACTGGGACTTGGAGGAGGGGAAGGACCATCGTGTTAAAAAAAATTCAGTCTGCAGTTCATGCAAATGTTCTAGCAGTAGGAAAGTTTGATGGCCTTTTCACATCATTAGTTTTCTATGGTTTGCACTCATTATTTTGTGAATAATACTTTAAAATGAGATCCTACAAACTTGAAATATTTCAACATGCCTTCACAATAATTTTGGGGAAAAGAATTCACTGCAATATTAGACAGTAAGTATTGAACACAGGAAATCTGAGTTTACAGTTTCCTAACTGTAAACCCATCTATGTTCTTAAACCATTGCAGCACAATAGGCCATATATAGTAGATCTCCTCACTCACAGGCCTTCACATGACTTCTGTTGCAGATATCCTGATGCAGAGCACGTTATTTACCACATCACAAGCAACATAAGCTGTTGGTTCTTCTTTTGTTCTGCTGCAAACATGACTCATTCTAGAGATTTGAGAATGTATTTAACATTCTTTGATTAGTTTCAAATGTTGCTTCTTTCAAAGTGAAATATATAACGCAGTTAAAATCATTTACATAAATTTAAACTTGTAGAAAAATCAGTGGGTGTTTACAAATTCCGAACATATTTTTATGAATATCTCATGAAAGTGAAACTACGTTAGTTTTTCATTACAGGACAGATTTTCACCACATATTTTCTCCCTGGTGTTTTGGCCACAGTAGCTCCTTGTTGTAAAGACTTTCGCAGAAGGAGCTCTAAGTACTGGAAAGCTGTGTTGTCACACCTTATTTGTAACATGATTATGCAAGTATTCTAATGCCTTCCGTTGTTTGGAGAAATATAATTCTCTAACTGTGTTTAAAAAAAGAGTGTAACTAAACTGGTGTGATCCGTAGGGTACTCACAATGCAGAAATTTAGTGTATATCATGATTTTTTAGTCAGTTTTACCACTGTTGCCTTGATGTGTTGCCCTTTATTTTGATGTAGACAATAAAACACCTACAAGTAAAATCTCACTTGAAAAAAAAGATAAAAAGAAAAAGTAGCATTTACCTATATAGTTTGCAAGATCATGAAATTCAGGTCTGTTGGCAATGAGTTCTTCTTTAGTTGGAATGTTTATTCCCATGTAACAAGGAAATCTTATGGGAGGTGAAGCCACACGGATATGCACCTGAATAAAAATACAGTTTCAAAACAGACCGCCATGAAGTAAAGGTCAGCAGATCGTAACACAATAGCAAAGTCTCAGTTCTGCAAAATAATCATGAAGAGCAGAATACAGCACTACACAGAAGGCACGGAAGGGTTAAAAGTAAGATAAAGGTTTTTTTAGATGCCAACACAGCAGGAAAGAGAAAGACAGTTTTAGAATTTATTTTTACAGTGTTTCCTAATGTTATTAAAAGGTTCCATCCTGATTTTGCTTTTCTTCTATTGTGGTCAATCCTTGATGCACATGTTTCAGTTTACAAAGTCAAGTATTATACAGAACATTTTTTCTCAAGTGACACACTTGCATATTCTGTTTCAATTAAAAAGTCTTAATCAATTAAGAATTTTGTGCTCTGGTGACTTAAGGCACGTGCCTGTTTACTGCAGTACGTGATTGTACTTAAGGCAGTACCACAAGTCACACGTATGTCAGGAATACCACACCGATACTTGATTTTCTGATCTTAATTAATCTGTTTTCCATTCTCTCTTTATTTGTCAGATAGTGCTTTATAAATGGAGACCTGTTCCTCCCCTCCTAATGTCCCAAAAATCACAGTCATACAAAAGAAACTTCTCGACCTATCTTCACAATAAACATGCACTAGGCATTGTTTTTTTGCACATTCGCTCTTTTAAATAAGGAAACAATGTACAGTACAAATGAAGACAAACCCCTGTGCTTTACCCTCCCATCCATCTTCTGTTTACATCTGTATTGTATTGACTGAAAATGAACTTACCTCTTTGGCTCCTGATTCTCTCAGTAGTTTTATTATGGGTGAAATGGTATTGCCCCTCACAATTGAATCATCAATGATCACAACTCGCTTGCCTTTAAAATTATCAGACAGAACGCCAAACTTCTTTGCAACACCAAGTTGCCGTAACCTCATATTTGGCTGGATAAATGTTCTTCCTACATATCGGTTTTTACAGAGTACTTCAACATATGGTAGTCCGCACTGTAAAAGGGAGACAATTAAACAGAATTAATATCTATAAAACTGGTTATTCTCACTTACTGTTTTTTAAAGCAACCTTAGGACTTAGTATGACTTCACAGTAACCAAAGAACTTTGAAATACCTTAATATAGTGGAATAATGACAGAAAAAACAAGTGCAGATGACTCAACAGGAGTACCCGGCGTACGCAAGATATAAACCTTTATTGATACAAAACTCCAATGGCCCGTACCGTAATACCCCAGTACAAAATGAGGTATGTGTAAATACGCTTGCGAAAAAAAACGGCAAGTTAACATATACCTTTTGAGCATAACCAAGAGCTGCTGGGGTTGCAGACTCTGGAACAGTGCTGACCAGGTCTGCTTCCACGGGTGCTTCAATAGCAAGCTGCTGCCCGCATCTTCTCCTGACTGAATACACCATCTGACCTAAGAACGGCAAGAAGTGTTTTTCCTGGTATGCATAATTCAGATTTCCTCTCAGTTTGCTGTACAAATTTCTGTGGCAAGTTGTAGGCATAGAAGTCAGTGAGAAAAGCTCCAGAACTAATAAGCACTCACATAAAGTAATTTTTTATTTCCTTCCATAAAGTCATATTCTTACATTGACATTCATATCACTGCACAGAGAATTAAAATCCAGTTTGCCCTAATCGGGTAACTAAAGGTCCTGTGGATGTTACAAAATCTATTTACATGAGGAAACAAGTAGAAATTATGCCTGCCTGTCCACAATGTGCATATTCTATTTTTAGGTTGGTTTCTCCAGCAGACAAAGTTTGTGCAATCCTGCTGTCTGCCTCTGCCTGCTTATTAACTTTGAATCAGTTGTCAAAATTCACCCCGAATTTAGTAAGGGGATAAGAGGCCTCAAAAGCTTTTAAGGTCCTAAAAAATTTGCAACATGGGAGGGAACTGGAGGTATTGTGATGAGATGAGGCACAGCAAACGGTACAGCAGCAGTACTAAGGAATGTAAGAAGTGAGGATATTGAAGGGTAAGAAAGAGGATCATGAAAAAAAGGGATGTGGGGTGAAACTGGCTTTATAAAGGTGGGGAACTGTATAGGCTCAACAGATGGCATGGCCGTAGCAAGCAAAGAAAAGCTTGTTTGTTAGGTATGAGAGTGCTGGCTAATATCTTGTCCCTGAGACAATTTTTGAGAGCTTCTACTGAAACAATAATAAAAGCATTAGACTGAAAACCCCAAGTACTTAGATAATGCATAATTTACAAGTTGTATTAAAAGCATCTTCCTGAAATAACTCTTTCTTGTGAAAAAAATGCCAAGATAAGTTGTTTTGCAGATCCTCTTTCATAAGTCTAATTTTTAAAAAGTTTTCCAAGAATCAATGAAGTTCTTTTCTTAAGTCTCTCACCTTTAAGGGCTATTTCCTCTACCTTAATCACGTTTGTGGCTCTTTTCATCCCTTCCATAGGGCTGCGCAGGCAGCCTGAGGCCATATGCACAGCCAGGAACAGGAAGGTGATGTTACATGCTCCTCCTGATGAGTTTCATGTCCTCAAGAACCGTGCCAACCCGTTCTGTCCCAGCCCTGCTCTGCAAGCTCACATTCAGTGGTACCCTACTATGATCCCAGATCCTTTCCAGAGTCATTGTTCTCCAGGGTAACATCTCCCGCTATTTAGGGAGGAGCTTTGTACGTTACATCTTCTTACCTTCAAAAATACTGTCTGGTCTTGCAAAATAAACATATTCAAAGATGCAGAATGCTGACGGATCTCCTTCAGGTCTTGGCACAACATCCAGTGTCTGGACATCGTATCTGGATATTTTCACAATCTCTCCAGGAAGGACCTCACGGTAGTACCTTGAAAGAGAAATACATAGGATTTAGAAATGTCCTGAACCTGGATGATAGTTTTGAAATACAAACAAGATTCAAATGACAGGAAAAAGTCCTTTTGAATATCCTAACACAACAATTTGCTTCTATCTTAGGATTTGACCTGGAGTGTTTTAAGACCAACATGCTAAGACAACTGACCTTTACTAAAACAGTCTGAATTAATACCCAAAAGCAGTAAATTAATACTTAGTACCAGAGAATTATGGTATTCTTCCTATATGTGATACGTACAGTACTCAGTCTAGTACAGGCTTAATTGGGATTAAATGTATTTTAATAATTTAGTCCTGGATCAATACTAGAGGACTTTTCTACAAAAGCTAATAAACATTATAATGCAATATAAAAAACGTAATCAAGAATAAAGATGGTAGCCAGAAAAATCCTGCCCCACAAGCCAATATCTAGAGAAATATCTGTCTAGTAATGACAGGCAGCTACCCCCAAATGACATAAAGCTGACTGGAAATGTACATTCCAATTCTCATATCTGAAAAAATATGGAATAGTATTAGGTTTATTATGTTACAATGTTTAACCCTATTAAACATTTTTCTAGATCCTTCAGTGAGTCCTCTGGTGGCTATTCTAACAATTTCAATCTAAATCTATCCCACAATATTGAAATATTCTGGAGATATAAATCAGAGGTAAGCAAATCTGTGATTATTCGCTGGTCAGATACTAGCATTAGCAGGCAGCAGCACCGCCTACAGCAGAAGTTTAGGTAAAATTGCTTTTTTAAAAACCCACAGGCTTCAGCTGATGGTCCTACACGGTAAGCTTCTCTTAGAAGATTTTGAAGAAGTTTCAGAAAACAGTTGTTCTTATCCATATATAGAATAAATTGTCTCAAGAAAGCCCCTGTTACCAACAGCTAATAGTTCCTATAGAGACAGGGTACAAGTTACAGCAGGAGAACACAGAACACCACACCTACAGTAAAACACTGCAGAATGGAATACAAGACCTCTAAAGTGCAGTCACGTTGCTTCCTGATTTTGCTTTACAGTTCTTTTTATTCAGTAGTTGTGTTCTTAATGCAATTTTTCACAGTTTTTTGTTTGAAGAGGATCCAACTTATTAGTCTAGTCCCCAAATGCACGTTGTTATAATACCTGATTAGGAAATTAAATATTCTTCCTCATAATCTTTCTTACTTTAATTATGTTCTAGTTCACAATTGCCTTCCACTCCAAACTTCTAAAGATCAATTTGCAGTCTCCCAAAGAGCCTCTTACCCTTCTCTTTTTGTCCAGAGAAAGTACCACACCTTTCTTTTCAGAGTATCTTAGCTAGAGAGGTAATGTGAATGTCATCTCACGTTTTGGCTCTGATGGGTGTTTGCACGCATGGAAATAGTTTCAGGTGCCCATCATTTTTTTCAAACAAGGAGACTAGCTCATCAGACAGCATATGCTACAGCTCAGGTTAGTCCAGCCTGTGAGCTACCAGTGTAACCTTTCTGCAGTTGAAGAATTGTTTTGTAATACAACAATTCTGCTGCAAATGACAACAAACTAATCCTTGATGTCTTTCATGTTGATACAGATGACGATATTTGGCAATTTGAGGTTTAATTTTTAATCACTGCCTGAAGAGAGCTTTCAGATAAAGTGAGAATCAGGGCACTTACTCTGCACCGATAGACAAAAAGCTACAGGATTCAGAAGAGACTACCCATCCTTCTGTTTCACTGTTATCTTTTCCTGAAATGAAAGACTTCAGTTAGAGTCCACAATTCTTGTTACCATTACCCCCCCACAATTGCATTTCTGCTGCAGTATCTGGCTTGCTATGGTTTAGGTTGCCAAGTGCACAATTAAAGACTGTTGTAATTTCTAACTAAAAGGTATAGCATTCCAACATTTCTGTAATATTATTTAAAAAAAACCCCAACAACGTAAACATCATAAACCTGTTCTAGGCAGAAGCGGAAGTAACAGCATCATATTCAGAGTTCATGAAGAGAGACAATTCAGGTAACGATCAGGTAATAGCTCTGCACTATTTCAAACTTTTCCAATTCTAGTTCAGTGACTTTAGATATACATAATTACTTCATTCACACAAGAAACTCTTTACTTTTCCTGTGCTAAATGTGTTGATAGGTAGATCCTTTTGATTACAATGGATGCTGGATTGAACTCCAATAAAGAGAGTTTTCAGAGACAGGCAGAGGAAAGATTGAATTGTGTAACATAGGGTAGGAATGTCTGTATGCTTTAAAAAAATCTTGATAAATTTTTTTTGTGGTTAAAATTACCATGTTTTGTGAAGATATGGAAGCATTTACTACTTTGCCTTGAATTATTTTATTTTTATACAAATGAACAGAATTTAATCTCACTTCATGGAAAATGTTGATTTGCAGGCTAAACAGGAACACAAAGAATTTTTCCCATAAATTGATTGTATAGTGTTCCATTACCATACTACATGTGACTGGGAGTGCTTGGAATTTACAAATACACTGTGAGTAATCCAGCACTTTTCAGCTACCTTACTACAGGAGAAAGGAAGAAACCAGACTTGTTTCTGGACTGGCCATAGTCCTGAGCAACTGGCTCTAGGCGGCCCTGCTTGAGCAGGGGATTTGGACCAGATGACCTCCAGAGGTCCCTTCCAACCTCAGCCATTCTGTGATTCTCTTCATCCCTGCTTTCCTGTTTAGCTGATGAGACATTAACTAAATTTTCACAAATATTCTATCACAGTTGGGCTGCCTAATTCTGACACTGTCATCAGGTGACTAGGATTTCCTTTTCCTGGGAATAAAAGAGATGTTTGCAGACTTCCTACAAATTATTTTTTCCTTACCAACATTTTTTTTGTTTTGAATTTTCAAAACTGACTTTTGCATCACATATTCCTACTTACACCTCAGTAAATGTAGCTTTAATTACTTATATCAGTGATCTCAGGCACAAACTATATATATATATATATATATATATGTATATGTATATGAATATATATGTATGGTTTACCTTTTCCATTCATGTCCCCTACTGGAATAAGGCGACCAATGCAGAGTGGGCGATTCCCATATGGATCACGTACTGCATAGATTATGTCTTTATGCATAATTAGCAATGAATATGAAGTTGGAGTTTCATTCATTAAATTTTTTATTCTGAAATGAGACATAGGTGAACATAATCGTGTGTCACACAAACAGCTGTGTGCATTTACAGCTGCATATTATGCTGAGATTAGGTTGCTGTTCTTGATTCCGAAACCCATCCTCCTCACCTTGCTACCCAGTCAGCTGTATCGTCATTTTCTAGAGGAGGTGTGAAAGCCAGCAGCTGGGTGATCAGTTCACTGTCAGAACTGGTCGACAGTCCTACACCGTGCCGCATAAGCTTTTAAGACACAAAACAAAAGTGTTACTAACATTAAAAAAAAATCCACATAACACTGCTCAGATTTTAATCTAACACCACCTTTGTGCAATGAGCAAATGTTTTAAAACATCAGCGCTTCCGGTGATCAGATCACAACAACATCAAATTTCTTCCAACAAACCAAATACGTAAAAAGAGCTGGTACAATCATCTATGCCTGGGACTACATTTCTCCCTTTGCATCTCATTCCTTTGCTCCACATGCAACCAAAATTAATACCACCAATATTCAGGGCATAAATTCATGTTTGGGCCATTTAATCAGCTTTGTGCTTCTGCTTGCTCTGGGAAGAGAGGTAAAATATAAAAGGGAAAATATGAAATTACCTATAGCAGATACAGAAAGAGATATCAAGGCAGAATGGTGATTTGGGCACAAAACAACAAGAACAAAAAAAGAGGTGTGAAGGGAAGCAGAGTGGGATTAAAAAACTGAAATCCCACAACTTAAAGTTTGCTAGACCTGGTCAGTCAAATTGTTTGGTCTTGGCGTATTTATGCTTCTAAGGGAGAAGAGAATCTGCAATGTATCTAGCCAACTATTACAACCCATTCAACACTGTATGCATTACAATTCCTAATTTTTATCTTTAGAAATCATTTTACATCTCATGTAACTCTGATTCTCCACTCTCCATCTCCAGTTCCTCACCACTGTTTTTTTCTTCCATCCATTCATACACTTGTGGCCCTGATTAAAGACGGGCGAGGTTCCTTTGGGCATGCCATACATTTGCCTCGCTTCAATGCAAGAGTATGTCCTTTCACTTTGGGATGGAACATATCATAAAGAGATTTCACAATGAAACATCTGCTAAATTTTAATTTGGTTCTTTCTTTAACACATACCCTTCTAGCCAAACACACTATAAAATTTGGCATTTGTTGGTTTATGTCCCGACAGTGTTCATGATTAATTTTGCAAGCAAGAAAAACAAATAAAGACAATATTCCAAACCAGACATTTCATATTACAATGCATAAGCATATGATTTGCTCCTTCTATTAGCCACCACAAAGGAGCAGATATTCAAGCCAAGCTACCTTTTGTTATGGCTGAGTTAGTTTTCTCACTTGATCAATAGGGATGTGACTACCAGTCTAGAGGACTGGTGAATTATCCTCTGTGACAGTTACAAATGTCTCCCCTCCCTAGCATTTTTCTTCCCCCAAAATGATTTATTTTGATTATGGGACTCTTTCACTACGCCAAGCAGTTTGGTATTAAGGAAAAGTCATAGCAAGCTTATTGCTCATTGCTGCCTCATACTCAGAAAGAAACGATGCCAGAGCCTCCCAAAGGAGATACTAACCTTCCTCCTGAGTCGTACAGCGTTTGTTAGCTCCCCATTGTGTGCCACAGCAATCTTCCCATGAAGAGTCTCTACGACAAAAGGCTGGCAGTTCTGCAGCTCAGAAATTCCCGAGGTGGAGTACCTCGTGTGCCCAATACCGAGGTTTGAAACGTACAGCTTCTTCAGGCTGTCTGCATTGAAGACGTGATTTATAAGACCCATTCCCTTTGGGAGAAAAAGGAAAAAAAAGTTTTGTTTGGTTTTGTTTTCTTGGCAACTTCCACATTTCTCCTTGTGTTTGTTTTTGGTACAGCGTTAATGCAAGCAACTTTAAGAGAATGGCAAATAACCTGAAAGACATGGGAAAGAAAGACGCTGAGTAGGTGTGTCAGTGATATATCAGATCCCATTATTCCTGTTCTTAAATAAAGTGATATGCATTTTTGTGCTGAGGATTTTCATGGAACAATCTATTCCCTGACTAAAAATACATCTTCTGAAAAACACTACCAAACTGTTGTGTTGTTTAAAAACACCAGAAAAAAAAGACTGCCAGAAGACAGGCAAAGAAGAAAGAAGTTGCGAGAAGGAAATTCTATGTAGAGATACCTTTTACGAGTTAGCAGTATATTGGATTTACTTTTATACTGGGTCCATGATAATGTTTATTAGATTCCACTGTCATTCTTGCCCATGTCAGAAGCAAAGCTTTTTTCAAGAGGTTTTATTTTTTACTTAAAACAAACTTATATATAAGTATATATATAACATATAGCCAGGTTGCCTTCTATCTAAAGCAGAAATGCATCCAAACTTTTTAGTCAGCTGTCAGGAGCTTCTTTTGGCAACAAGCACTATGTGCAGACAATTTAGCAGCAAGAATAGTCTGAAAAAAGTGCACAGAGAGTAGAAATTAAGACTGGATTCCAGGCCCTCCTGCAAACTCCTGCTTCTGCTGCTGCCTGTGGAAAATGTTTACATCCTTCTATGTTCGGTTTCCCTATCACACGTGGTAATTGTGATCTAAACGATAGCACACATGATAACACTCCTCTAGAACCTTCAAAGATACACAGGAGAGGTCTGAAACTGTGAATAGTCCATAACCTGTGCTGTAGGTACAACAACAAGAGAGTGGGATGGGACAGGAAGGATGGAAATTGGTTGGACTGTTTCCAGAACTCAACCAAAAGAGCTTAAAGAAAGCTCAGCTTTAGGGCATTTTCTGCTGGGACTGCTATAGAGTCAGAATACCAAGAGGCTGTGGTTGCACATGTGGTTTTAGGATACTTACTATCACGTTAAAAAGTTACTGCCTTAAGCTGTCAAACTGGTATAAGTTTGCTTTAATTGTTCAGCAAACTTTGCCAGATCAATTATCATCTGTTGTCTCACAGATGACAGAAAAGGTGGTCTAGAGTCTCTGTCATGTGCTCATATATGTACAGAAATGCAACCATGCAGTCTTATTTTACTTAGGCCAACTTTATCCTAACAGGAGATCTGGCAGTTCACAGGTCCAGTATTAATGGATGTGGCCATGTTAAGCATTGCAATAGCTTAAGCAAGCAATGTTGCTTTAAACCAGATTTGGTTACACAAGCACATAATCTTTTAATTGCAGTTTGAAATATTCCTCTGATTTAGATTACGCTGGAGTGGGATGGCAAATGTGAATTACACCAGTATAAAAAGTTCCCAGTGAAGACAATCCTAGGTCTGTATTATACAAGGCCTGGTACATGCCAGAACATGATAATGGCCTGAAGAATAGCTACTTTAATATATTTTTCTGCATATCCAAGTGTGAAACAATCAGACAAAGTCTTTCTCCTATTGACATTGCTATGTCCATACAAGAGATCTAAGTTTTTCCACATCCTGAGCCAACAGAGCTACAATGTTTTGTTATACAAATCTAGCTGAAGGGCTTTGACAGACAAATCTGGACAAGTCTTTCTGGGAGAGTTTAAAACAAAGGATTAATAGCCTTTGTGAAGGGCTATTAAGCCGTGGTCAAAGGCTGGTAACAATCAGAAGCGAACACATACCCATGCCTTAGGTGTTCCAGTGTGTACTGTTAATATATGCATTGCCTTAAACCCTTGACAAAGGTGAGTTTGCATGGAAGCATTGGGTAGTAAATCAATGCAGTGAGAAGCAGGCACCTTTTCCATCCTGTTGTCTCTGCTATGAAGAAGACTCAGCTGGAATTTGGAGGACAAATGGATATGGTAGCATCTTAGCTGCTGACATTTTTATGGACTAGTTTACAAGTCAGAGTCCTAAATATATTTTCACCAGTGTAACAGACCCAAATGTTTGTTACATTAGCACCACTTCCAGGATTAAACAAGTCATATAAATTGTACTCTACAGGCTCTTTATTACACTGTGGTTATTACAGATTTTAAAAGTGCTGTAGCTGAGAAACATATTTCAAGGATAAAGGAAACCATCACATGCTCTGCAGCTCTTAAAATATCAAAGCTGATATGATGAGATAGTCAAATTCTTAGCATGACAGCTAAGTATTGCAGCTCAGTAACATGGAAACACTACAAATTATGGTATCACCTGCTGTGAGTTCATTCTGAGCAGCTCTTTTTACTACGGGCTATATACCGCAGCCCACTTTAAAGGAAGCTGGAGTTCCTGTAAACCTTAAGGAAAGCTGAAACCCAAGCAGGAGCAGGAATGAAGAACAGATAACACGGTGCTGAAGTTGAGAAAAGCCGCACTTATAAAAGTGTGTGTGCATGTGTGTGTGTGAATCAGGCTGTAAGTAACAGATAGAAGGGGGGAAATGCCTGAAGAGGCAACAAACATGATGCTTGATGAGACGAGATTTTGCATGAGGCATTGAGTAGTCATGCATAGATACACATGCTGCTGCAGCAAAGCAGTTCTTACTCTCGGACTCATGTGAACAGCTTAATCAATCTTCCTCAAAGACATCTGAACATGGAGACAAACTGCTTTCTGACTGCGGTCAGAGAACACACATCAAGAATTGCCCCATGGTTATTTTGCTGATGTACTTTTATTTCCTGCTCTTCCTTCTTTCCTTCCTTCCTGCTGTACTTTATTTCTCTGCTCTACCAGGATGGAACGGGCTGATGATTATTTTTTTCCTGATCACTATTCAATACAGAATGAGCAGAAATATCCCCAGAGCATGCAGGTACTCTCCTGGCATAATACTTTTTGAGGCTATGGCCATTTTATGTCTTTTAACATCCCCTGGGATTCTCTCAGCTCGAGAAAGACTGCGTGACCTTCTCAGGCCTCCATTCAATCTTTTATTCTGTTTATTTTTACCTATGGGTAAAGTAGCTGCCGCTTCCTCAGTGAGCGCCACTAAGGCAAGAATTAGTCATCCATTTGCTTGTGCATAGCCTGTATCTGTCTTTTCTCTTGATCTCAAGTTGCATCGGTGCTCCAGAGTTAACACCTCAGGTGTGGGGTGACTTCGGTAAGTAGTTTCTGTGCTATCGATAGCCAGATCTGGATACTTCTGTGTGTCTGCCACTGTGTGCATGGATACACCCAGCAGGATAATGTTGGCATATTTGTTTTAAACATGCACTTAAGACAGAAATCGCACAAATAACAGAATTAGATACTATCACTGACAAAACCAAAACAGTCCATCAAAACATGTTACTTTCCCTCTAATTATTCCGTTTCCCAGCTGAAACAAACTTTCATGCATCTCAGTTAGGCATCTACAAAACATTCATTTACATTTTACCTTGTGCACTTTGAATGCCTGGGATGACTCTCCATCACTTGTCACAATTCCAGCACTCTCCTGGCCCCTATGGACAAAATATAATTAACACAAAGCACTGAAGTGCTTAGAATGAAATGCTTTAACATACAATGGATTGGTGGTTTTTCTTCTGTTCTTTACAACATGAAATTTTAATGCAAGATTATTTGTTGTTTTATTTTACAGGCTTGTAATCAAAACTGGTTTCTCGCCCATGTTATGCTTTATTTCAAAACAGTCACATAAGGTTTGTGCCTAAGCCCGCTGAATTCAGTGGGAATCTTTCCACTAATGAGCACTGGCTCAGACTCTTACTGCAGTCCTATTTCAGTGTGGGCATAAAATAACGGCAGATGCTTAATCTGAAAAGCCACTTTGCAGTGATGGTCTAGGCTCTAGTAGTAGGCTGCATAGCACTACTATTATTTCTGCTTCGGTTTGGGGAGGGGTGCATTGTCTCTTTCACTGATCACCTATGCAGAAGCTTTTGCATTCTTCCACTGAAGCAGTCAAGCCAGCATTTACACCTCTAAAACGTACATGGACCCTCCGATATAAGTGTTTGAGCATATAAAACTAATATCGGGCATCACAGCTTCTGAACTCAGGCAAAACAAGTCTGATGTACAGCGTCACTGCAAATGGAAATACTTCTCTTACAGCAGATCAACCTCAGGCTGGCAGTTGTGCTTTGTTGAGCAGAAGAGCTGTATCAGCTGAAATGACAGAGTTTTCCCTGGCCTGCTCCCTGCTCTCCCCAGCCGTGCCTCCACGCTCGCTCCCCCAGGGGGGCATGCCCAGCACACGGGCAGGTTCCCTGATGCTGCCCTGCCAGAGGCCCACAGAATACTGCACAGCTGCCCAGGGTTTATAATTCAGTCCTTATCCATTGAAAAGGTATGTTTTGCAGACCGGATTTTTTGCGAGTACCAGTACAGGCTGCTCGATCCTCCTTTAAAAGGCTTCCTGGAATAAGGCAGAGTGTTGCCTCCAACAAAACTGCTGCCATATACCCACCGTGCCTGTAACACTCATAGGGACATTGGTGGACTGGTAAGCTCCCATCCACTCTCATGTATCATAATGACTGAAAAGCAAAGATGTTTTTCTTAAAAAAGGAAACACTTAGAATATTTTTAGAATATTAGAAGAAGACGCTATTTGCACGTTAGACTGGTTTAACTCAACTGAAGTCACTGGAATTATTTCATATAAGCAACAATAAAATTGGGCACAAAAAGCTACAGAATGGGTGCTAATCTACAACTGACCATGCTCATTACAAATTTTCTCCAATTCCTAAAATCCCTTTATTGGTCACTAGCCCCAGTTGTGTGTAAAGCAAAATTTTAAAGAACATTTGCTTACAGAAAACCAAACCAAACAAACCTCACGCGTATCTGAACGAATTTACCCTGTTATTGACGCAGATGATGCTCAAGAGATCAGAGATAAGGGTATTCTTAAACGCATTTATTTTAACTCAGGAAGATGTCCCATCTACAAACACAAAGACTGGTAGTAAAACCTGAGGGCTGATATACTGCGGGTTCGGGAACTTTAAATCCAAATGCTAATATTACAGGCAGTTTCCATTTAAATACTGACACTGTCCCTTTAAACATCCACAAAGTCAATAGCCAGAAAGAGCGAAGCAAACATCCTGAAGGAAAGGCCTTTCCAGTCGTTGGATTACATCTTTTAGGTGGTGCTAACGAAAGAAAAGGAAGCTCGATTTTGTTACCAGAAAGCTTACACAATTTTACCAATTTGGTGAGATTTTTAAGTATGCAAGCTTTTTGTTAAAACACCGCTAATAACCGATGAATACCGGAGTTAAAAATGTGTATATACGGCCATCGATTCAAGAAGAAACACGACAAGCACACGTGGAGCGGGGCGATGCTCTGGCACCCGCCCTGCCCGCTCGCCGCCGGCGGGAAGGCTCGGCCCCAGGGCGGGCAGCAGCCGCCGCGCCCCCGCCGCCTGCGCCCCAGCCGAGGGCGGCCACAGCAGCGGGCTCTGCGCCCTGCGGGGGTGGGTGTGTGTGTGTGGGGGGGGGGTGTGTGTGTGTGCGTGCCTTTTATTTTTTAAAGGAACAAGATAGCGCGACTCTCCTTTTCCTTTTTCCTCTCTCGTCACCCCGCGGGGCTCGTACCGAGGCCCCCTCTCCCAGGGGTTCAACACCCCCCCCCCCCCCCCGGCACCGCTCCCGCCCCAGCTGCTTTATTCGCCTGCCTGGAATACCGAGCCTGCTTATTTGGCAGTTTCTCAAGTTACTCCCCTCAGGCAGCTTGAGCCAGTAAAACTAGATCCTTTCATCTCGGCGGAGCTTACTGACAACCAGCCGTCTGGTTTCCTAGGAAACAAAATCTTGGCTAGAAATAGTGAATCATTTCCAGGTCACTTTCAACATGGAGAGTGGAGCAGGGAAGCATTGGACTGAGGAGGAGGTTAAAGCCTTGTTAAGCGTCTGGTCAGAAAAAAATATCAGAAAGCAACTCCACGGCACCCTGAGGAATAAAGGAATATTTATCTACATTGCTAAAAGGTTGCAGGAGTTAGGAGTTTGCAGGGACTGGAAACAGTGCCGTGCAAAGTATAAAAATCTGAAGTATGAATACAGAACCGTTAAATATGCCCACAACTCTGGGGATGTCACTAAAACCATGAAGTTTTTCCATGATCTGGATGCCATATTGCGATATGAACCTGTCACACAATTAGCAGCAGAAGAAAACGGCAGGTGTTCTGCGACTGAGGCGCAGCTCAACACAAGCCCCACAACAGAGAGCACGCAAGGTAAAAAACTGTTTTTGCTTCTATTTTTCTCTCTTTGCTTAAACACCAAAGGGAACCAAACCGAAGCCTGAGTTTGCTGGAGCCAAAGCGGAGGCTGCGCGGCCCCAGCAGCGCTGTTAGAACTGACTTGATGCACTCCTCGCGCAGGGGAATAAAATGTTAGCACCCACCAGTGTCGAAGTCTGTAAATACAGCATAATTCTAGCAAAATTATGCTAACTGCTTGTATTGCAGCCTCGGTGAGTGCTCGCTGGTGTCAAGGCTCCTGCGCTGGGTTGAAACGTTAAATTAAGAAAAGCTGTTTTCTTTTCCTTTGACGTTCATTTGCAGTACTTTGGAAGCAGGTTTTGTGGATGTAAACTTAAAGGAAGATAAAAGTAAAGGTTGAAACTGTCATGATTTTTTAAAAATGGTTATTTGTGATACAAGTGAAACTTAGGACTTTTATTCTTATTTCTCTGTAACTGAAAATTTAGGGATGATGACTAAAGGTAAATTAAATTATTTTGTAAGCAATTCAACTTAAATATTTGAGAAACAGAGGGATGTTTAATAACTTCTCATTAAAAATTGTAATGTAGTGAGGAAAGTAAAAATCATCATGTTTATCAGACTACTTTGAGGCAAACCAAATGAATACAACTGCTTTTATTCTGAAGGGGTTTTTACCAAATTATTTGCATCTCTTGTTTTATTCAACCCTCTCTGCATATGCATTTAAGCTGTGCTTAACATTTCATTGGGGTCAATCTGCTATTTGACATCACTCAAATCTCCTTGTCACATCCTAAATGTCACTGAAGCATAAGCCCCAATAATAGCTATAAGTACTAAAATAAGATGGCTAAAAAGAGAAATACAAATCTTAGCCGTTTGTTCCCACATTATGTGGCATTTTACATTAATTGTAAATTTTTTTTTTTTTTTTGAGAAAACGAAAAACTCAACATTAGTATCAGGGGAGATTGCCAAACGCACAGAAAGGAGCCAGACACCTAGCTTGCCCTTGTACCCTTCCACACTTCCCTCTACAATGCTGTTTTACAGGTCTGAGGAAAAGAAATTGCCATTTTTCTTGTCATTGTTTACCTTAACGAAAAGCTTGACCTTAATTTGTCACCACTAGCAGAAAGCCTCTAATCTGTCAAAGTCACTTTAAATTAAAATGGCAATTTTAGAATATTTTAACATGTGCTCTCTGCACTGTGTATTGCAATCCATTTTTATTTTTCAACTTGCAGAACTGAGGCTAATACAAGCTGTTACATGTCTTAGGACTACACGAAATTAAGATAGTGTCCTTCATCTGAGGATCTGCCCTTAGATTACCCTCTGTGTTTTGATGTAGTTTGCACCGTTAATCCTAATTCTCATCTGCCTTAGACCTCTAGCAAGTTTAAATCAGAAAAGGTTAATTTCAGTTGTGAATCCCAAACTAGAATATAAAAAAAAAAAATCACCTCTGGGTGAGACACACCTCATTTTGAAGCATTAGGACAGTCTGGTTTTAAAGGTGATATAATTAAATGTATCTTCTAGATGCACAAGCATTCCTGTTACTCCCTTAAAGAAAAAAACAAAAAAAGTTTTATGGATAAACGGAAATTAAATGCAACTAACTGTAATAATGCAACACTAATGGCAAGAATTTAAATGCAAAGATTCCCACAACAACCATAATTCAGCCGCAAAGAAAACATACTAAGATAGAAACGTGTCCTGCAGCTACGCAGAATGCATACATCCATAGCAAGGGGCAGAGGGAACAGCTGGGAGAACACCAACTTTCTTCATTGAAGAATACAAGTCAAGCAAGTACGGCCGTACTAGAGGCCCAGCCCTTTCCCGACTGCAGTCGGAGTTGCAGTCTCTGGTCCGGGGAAGCTGCCCAGCTCAGCACTCTGAAGGGCACTTGTAAGGCTAAAATGGCATCTGCGGCTCTGCAGCTGATGCTCACAAGTTCTTTGGTGGGGGCAGATCTGACGGTGTCGCTCCCACAGAAGGAAAGGCAGGCGAAGGCCACCCCGGCCCCAGCCCTGGCAGTGAACCTGGCCGGTGCCCCCCGGCCCGCGGGAGGACGGGGACTGCTCTCCTGTGGGCAGCATCCTCCGTACTGGCGAGCAGAGCCAAGCACCGCTGCCTCCCTGCGGGCCCCCCGCCCGGGCTTCTCCCTTTCAGCCACAGGGTGTTACAGGAGAGGAGGGGAACATGGGTGAGAAGCCTCACTGTGACAGAGCTGGAGGAACCAAGGATATCTAGGCTTGTGACTTGGGTAGCAGGAACAAAATGCTATCAACAAACTCAAACCTGTGCCAAATAATACTGTCTGCCGTGCATGCCTTACTTTATTTTAAGAACCTAGTAGCTATACTGATTTGTTTTGTTTAAAAAGCATGACAAGGGACAGGGCATGCTCCCAAAGAAATTACTGTATTTTTACCGTTCTGCTTAGCCTCAGTCCAAATATTCATATCCATCCTTAATGTAAAACTACAAAGTGTGTCTTTGTGTTTGATTTGCTTGATTATCTTGGCTACTGGAAGATTGCTGGGGAGGGGGAGAAAGGGGAAGGAAGGAAAAAAGAGAGGACTTTTATGGGACTGAATGGTATTTCTATAGTGTTTCCCTGAGTTTTTTCTTCATATCTTGCAAAATCAGTTTTCTTTCGAAAGTGTAATTAAATAAATTAATACTGAAAATCACAATCAAATCTAAGAGAGAGGTTGTCTCAGGACAAACTTGGTAGCAACACACACACCAGTTCCCAGCTGGTTCATGGAAAGACAACACTTTTTGCATAAGCACATACAGCAATGCAAGCCAGAGATGTTCATGTTGTCCTCCCAAAATACATGTTTTCAGAGGCAAACACAGAGTTGTAGCTTAAATAATCATTAAAAAAAGATACAACTCAATATGTTCATTTCTTTTAAAACCTAGTTTGCGTATTATCCCAGTAATCAACAACCAAGAAAATCCATGTAGGGCGATGGCGCACTACGAAAAATGGTATCATTCATTACAGTTCAAACGAATGACCTTCCCGTTTTGTCAGCCAGTTTTGATTGTTTCAAGTTAAATCAAGTATTAATAAATCGAGTACATGATTTACAAAAGTAAAGCTCACCTAGTAATTCATGTTAAGTTATTTATGCTCTTCTATATTTCTCTCTTTTAAATCTTGTTTAGATATTAACGCCCTGGCCACTTTCCTTGCCTTTCACTTTACCACAGAAAATGCAGAGAAATTATCAAGTCTAAGCAGAAATGCATCAGCAATGACAATATCATCATATGTACAAAACTCAGACAGCTACTAGAAATGCAAAAAGATCCTTCAGAAATGCCGACTTGAAAATGCCACTCACAGATATTTTTCCGTGTCTGGACTTTAACATTAAACATGTCATTGACAAGTATTTTATATACATTGGGTTTTTAATAAGTGTGCAATACTCTTACTGAGTAACTTTTTTTCTCAGCAGATGCTTTTTTTTCCCCCCCATCAAATATTGTAACATCTTTTTGTGTTAACTGTTCTGATTTACTTAAAATAATAAATTGTTTCTTTTTAATATTACAATGTAATTAAACTTGCTCATCCTAGTAACCATGACACACTCAGCAGCCTTCCAAGAGAGAATTTATTTCCCCTTTCCATAGCTCGCTTTGCAGCTCTTAAGCAGATAGAACACCAGTCCTGGCGCTGGAGGTGGAGGCATGAGCACACCTTTCCCTCCGTCAGCCCGGCCGCAGCGGGTAGCAGCTCTTGCCAGAGAAGCAAGGTGGACAGCTGGGAGCACTCGGAGATCAGGCCACTGCATCTGAGTCATTCTGAGCCTTGCTGCAAGTCAGGAGGATTAGGATAATGTTTTCAAATGAATCCAAACACAGATTTCAGTTTCACCTACGTCAGGGATACCAGGTTGCATCCTAACCACACCTCGTTACTGTTCCTCGTGACGAACTACTGCGGTACCTTTGGACAGGTAGCTTTGATCTGTGTGACCGGCCTGCCTGGAGTGACAGTAGCTCACTCCCCGTACGGTCAACCAACATTTCAAACCTCCTGTCAACGTGGTATGTTGAATACAGCGTATTACCACAGAACAACTTAAAAGTCTGTCCTCTGAAAATTAAGCTGATTCAGAACCTGACTTACATGTGCTGCTTTCCAAACTTACACAGCAATTGCTATAATACTGCTTTTTAAACAAATGTAGGAATGCTATACTGTAAAAAGCTTGACTGAATCCTGTTGGCTACAAATACGTCTGTTCCCTACTCACAATATTTTCCCGCTTTCTCTGCGCCACTGATGAATTCCGTAGATTTCCAGGGCTCTTTGCAGAACACTCTTGTTTTCTTCATACTCTGCTCTAAATATTCCTCTTGGAATTTCTTTTTTTGTTATATAAATCGATTTGTGGTTATCTGAATCCATGTACAAAGTCCACTTTTATTTGTATGATGTCTCTTATTTTCATTATCTACTTTCAAACTATACTTTTAATGTGCTGTCCACCCCAAATACTGAGAGTCAGAAAAGCATGCAAGTCACTAGAATCAAGTTGGTTTCTACAAGAATTTTCAAATACATTTCGAACAGGCTTCATATGCAAGATATAAAATAATTTAATTTGCCTCCTATAACTCATGTCCCCTTATGGGGACAGGCCAAATGAATTTTAAATTGAAATACAAATTAAGTGTGGAGATTACAATGTTAATAATCTTCTCATTGTGTATGGACATTTTCACTTAAACTAATTTAAGCTAATTTAGTCCATACCTATTTTTCATCTAAAAACTTTTTCCTTCCCAGGTGAAATATCAGTTTCTTTAGAAGATGATGAGGATGCTCCAGGAGATCCACTACTTTTTATGTCACATATCAGACCAGTTCAACTAGGTATAGTATGATGGTGCAGAGAGATCAAAAACTAAAAAGGAGCATGGCTGTCAGAGCACTTTCTGATAGCCTGAATACGCCGTCATTCTGTTTCTAATCAACACAGCTTTAAAATAGCTACACTTTTGCACCATCTCCTTCCCAGTTTTAGTACTCAGCAGTCTCATGCATCACTAGATACTCACCACTGCATATGACGTAACTCCTGCATGACCACCGTTCACATTCAAAACACATCCCATGCTACAGCTTAATCATATTAACCCCATTAATTTTGTTAAATGCTAGTGGAAAGTATGCAAAATGGTAGTGTGTGATACCCGTGTCAACTTGTGCATTTTCTCCAACTCATGTAATTTCTGCTTAAAGCAGCATGAGTGATGGCCTGAGCCAGGAGAGATAGGCAGAGGTCAGACCTGTCCCACTGAGCAATCCAGATTTGCAGTGGTCTTCAAAGCAGCTGTATCCTCTCTCCAAGCAAGGGGTAGTCAGCAATGCTTTAGTCCAACCAACCATACAACAACTCATCTGGAAACCATCCTACTATAATAGTTTTGCTCAGGAAAGTCATTACAGAGCAAAGGCACAAATCTGGCCAGCCAGAAAGAGGGACAAAATCCTAAGTGTGAGCCTCTTCAAGGGGCTGCTAAAGGGAAGGGAGAAACCTGAACACATTTCAGGCAGAATTAGGCAACCGATGAGCTGATTCCTTGCCTGGATGAACAGCAGCACTGTCCTGAACTTCCTACGTGCTCTTTCCATTTTTTACATACCCTCTATGCCCTAGCATACGTCCCAGTCCACTTACAACCACCTTCACTACAGAATCTCCAAGGTGCCATATTCAGGGAGAAAACAAGGCCCCAGCTAAACATACGGCTTTTATGTTACACACTACACCCCTCTTGCCTGGCATAAAAAGAAATTAAGGACAAGAATCTCACGTGGAATTATATGCACACACACACACACACAACTTTTCTTGCATAAGTATCTGAATCAAATTTCACAGGAATATGTCTGTGTTACTCAGTAGTGCTCTTGCAACACACTGCCAAGCAGATTCATTTGGCCTGCTAAAAAATCTTCAATTCTGAGAAAGCTACTTTCTACAAAGCCAGCAACATAAATTCAATTGCATGGGCTCTCAAGTACGTACTGATACTAAAATGTCTTCCCTAGTGCCTCTCTTTTAGTCTTTAGATTTCAGCCACTATTTCAGACACCACTGAAAGAAAAATGTTGAGCCCTTTATATCTATATTGCTTAATATTTTTGTTTCATTTCAGCAGATTTCTCTTTTTGAGGAAGTTTAGAAAAAAATCAAATATGGCATAAATACATCTTTCAGATAAAAAAATAATGCATATCCTGTCGTAACAATTTTTTAAACAAATTAGAGCTAAAATACATTTGAGACATAAGGAAAATTTTCACAGTGACCATAACAACTTTGTTTCAAAGTGGTGCTTGTGGTAAGATATTTTGAATCACAATGTTTTTTAAAGGGAATGAGGAACAAACAAAGCTACCGGTTTCCACTCCGCATACAGCAGAATGAATGAGCAATGCCCCGAGTCACTAGAACTCTTTTGAACTAATGCCCACCACTGAAAGTGAGCTCAGTTGCAAATGAACTTACTAGTGAGAAATACTGGTCTACACAAGAACTAAAGAAACCTTATCCCTCCCAGATTGCCCCATACTCAGTGGCTTTGACTGGGAAGTGCAGGGAGCACCTTCCCCATTATTCTTCCTCTTTTCTTCCCCTGTGCCTTTGCTCTCTGGTCTCTGTGGCACTCTGGTAGGGAAGAATGAACCACACTGGAAATACAGATAGTTGAAATACTCCTGGTCACACTGAGCAGAGACTACATCAAGCCTATCTGATGTTGGCCGTTGTCAACCGTGGTAATTCCTATGGTTGCATTCACCTGTAAACAAGCATTTTCTTTCACTCCCTCAGGAAGAAATGAAGAAAGCATAATTGATATGTCACTTGAAAATTACCCTCAACAACATACCAGTGAGCTGGCTGCTGCAGAGGTCCAATTAACATAGGACTAACAGGGAAAAAACTGGTATCTGTTAGTGCAGCTTTTTCACAACTAGAATGAATTATGGAGACTAGCAAAGAATGCCTCTATCTAGGACAAGTTTGTCCCCAGACAGGTTATTATACACAAGTATGCTCCACTGAAGCTGTATGTGCAAGCAAAGGTCAGATATTTTTGCCATCACGCAAACCTCAGTGACTATAAAGTATCCAACCCCTGTAACCTGGCTTGCCCTTTTAGAATAAGACACTTGCAAAGGCATTTATCAGTTCAGTATGATTGCAAAAAACTGTGTCAGTTACTGTGCACTTTCATATTTGCTCTCTTTGATAAAGCACTGGAATTGTGGGGGTTTTTTAATAGCTATTTTTGCAAAGATTTAGAAAATGCATGAGAAACCACTTTCCAAACTAATTTGATAACCAAAATGAAGTCTTACAGGAAATTCATAATTAGAAACAAGGAAACATTAAAAAACTGCAAGAGATCATATTTCAGTGTTTTAAGTAATTGTATGGCATCCTTTACCACCTAATATTAAAAAATAAAGTTGAAGACTGGAGAAAATAAAAAAAAATAGTTCTGCAGAGTAAGATAACTCAGACTTTTTTACTAAAAAAACCCAAATATTTTTGATTATTCAAATAGTAATGTTTATATTGAGCTGCACTGAGAAAGGGGGAGGTTCTGTACCATGAGAACCAGGTTCATTATCACACAAATTTTCTTGTGTGACTTAAGGCAAAAGTCTCCGTTCCTCAGCTCCCCACAAAGGGGGGGCTTTGTTAAGAGTAAGGATCGGAGTCTTCAGATCCTTACCCAGTTTAAAGCTCTTCATGTGTGTAAAACCAAAAGTATGGCATGAATGCAGAAAGTTAAGTCTTTATGCTAGTGTCAGTGACTCAGGGCCCAATTTATTGTGCTAACGCAGCACTTCTTGTATCATCTTCCAAACAGCACTCTTCTCCTCTCTAATGTCTGAACAGCAAACCAGCTCATCGGTTGTTCTCACAGGTGTTACAAGTAAAAGTTCAGTGTATCAGGGCACAGAAGAAAGAAATGTTCCTCTTAGATTAATTAAATGTAATGCGCTATCTTAATATTGGTTTTCAGGAGAAGGCAAAAATTATGTCACAATTAACAAAAATGCTGACAAATCAATAACCAGTAGCTTGATTTTGATGTCACCTCTGCTCCATCTTCCTCTGGAGAGACAAGTCACATGGAAACAGCACACTTCATTCTCATTCTCTCTGTCCTTTCCCCACCCCAACCACCCAATGCAGGTAACCCGTATCTGTGTCTCTCCCCTACCCCACACGATGCAGGTAATCCAACGTCAGCAATAGAGGCTTCCAAAACACCGGCTTTTATTCCAACAGTAGCAAATGAAGGAGGAAAACACTGGACTGTTAATGAAGTCAGAGCTTTGATACGCATATGGTCAGACAAAAATATCCAGCAACAACTGGAGGGGACAGTAAGAAATAAAAGAATATTTGAACAGGTTGCGGCTAGACTTCAAAAGTTCGGAATTGACAGGGACTGGAAGCAGTGCAGGACAAAATACAAAAATCTGAAACATGAATACAAGAGTGTAAAAAGTGCCCAAGACTCAGGGAGTACAAGTAAAAGTATGAAATTTTTTAATGAACTGGATGCTATTCTGGGGCACAGCACCATGGAACAAGCAAGTAAATCAGATAATGATGAAAGTGAGAGGCCTCCAGAATGGACAGAAGCAAAATCAGAAAAGGACTCCATAGGTAAGTACTTCAGCTACCCATGTATCATCTAAAATTTTTAGTTTGCCAGCACTAGAGAGGCCTTAAAAGAACTAAAAAAAAAAAAGCACCCAGCTACATTAACCAATTGGGGTGGGGGTGGTGGAAAATTTACTATGGAAATTTACTATTTTGTCCAGTTGTTCACTTTACATTATAAGGTAATCTTTCAGATAGATTGATTCTTTTTTTAGTAGAATTGAGAAGCAAAAAGAGGAAAAAATGATGAAGACATAGGATAAGATAAAATGATATAGAGACCATTCCAGTCAAAATCATGGCAGAAGAGACTGTTTCCAGCTTAGATAAAAAATGTGGATGAGATGGTCAGACTGTGTTACTAGAAAAATGAAGACATTGAGCAAAAGAAGTTTGTACTTATAGACATTGGCTAAAAACTTAACAATTAAACTGTCTTTCTCTTATGATCCCCAGTGGCCCAGTTTTACCAGCCTTTGGAGCAAGACTTCCAAACTAGTGAGACAACTATTGTGAAAATAGCAAAAAGAATAGCACCAAGAACGCTGGCAGAGCTTGCCTTTGTTTTTGTGTGGTTATTGATGAATAACTTGGTAATGGATGGATTAATGCAGAATTAATTAGAGTAGACTGATGAACCTACACTACTCAGGAGTTAAAACATTTTTTATTGGTATGTACAACCAGAAACAGGCCTGTTGTTTAAGAACAGAATTAAACATAAAACTCTATTATGCAGTAAGAGTCTTACACTGGGGATGATATTACGGTGGCCAAATATAAGACTAGAAGTTAGTACAGTAATGGAAGAAGTCAAGAAAAATAGAGCACAAAGACAGTCTCTGGCTGAAAACTGTGAGAGCATTTTGGGGAAAGGTTCACTCTTCAGTTGCTGTTTCTGTGCTCTTTGCTAATGCATCTACTACTGCCTGCTGGCAGAAAGAGCATCCTAGGTTGGACAGATCTTTTGATTTGACACAGCACAGCTGTTCTTATGTAGTACACAAATGCAGTGCCCTAATTAACATAGCATTATTTATGCAGAAATGCCTGGAGACACAGGTGAAGAGGACTCTGTTAGTAATATGTCAGAAGACCTACGGGTTGCAGATATAAAGAAAGTTTCTGACTCAGGTAAACTGAAAAGTCTTCTATTTTATATAAATCCCTAAATTTACTAAGTTAAGCTGGATTTCTAAAATAAGTATCCACATTGTAATGACGGTTAGAAAATGCAGAGGCCTAAAAAACTTTTAAGCAAGAGATAACATCACAGCGATAACCATACTTTCAATAAATACAGGCACACATGCACATTTACAGTGCTTTGCTAAATTTGATAAAAACAGTCCAGCAAGTAATCCAAAGATTTATGACCCAAGGTGTAAAGAAGAAGAAACTATTGGTCTAAGCAAGTTGAGTGCAATGTATTACTGCATTTACTTTTACTTAAACGATGTCTTTACTTTTACTTAAACTATGTCTTCCCAAGGATTAGAATTGTTTGGTCTCCTGTGCATAAACTAATACGGCATTCTCTTTTTCACAATATAATGTGATCAGTATTTAATATAATTGTGTAAATGCTCATGTCAGGGGATGAAAACTTAATTTAAGAGTATCACCACTAGCACTGAATATGAAGGTCATACTCTTTACAAGGAAACATGGTTTACGGAGGACCTTATGATCTCTTTCAGGTCTAAATTAGGCGTTAAGGAGTAGTCTTACAGAATTTAAAATGGTCTAAGGTGAACTCAAAAGATTTTAATGTCAAATTAAAAATCTTCTGACAGATAATGTTACAGTAAATACTACTCCAGAGAATCTGGCAACTCTGCATATAATGAAAGAAATAGCTGTGACAAGTAAAGCCATGGTTGATCATAAGAGATAATTTGAGGTATACTGGACAGTAGTAGTCTTGTTTTATCGTTCAAGAGCAATTACATTTATTAATTTAAATTTACTAACAAAGAAATATATAACTGGCCTTTTACCAGATCATTAGGGAAAAACGGATTGTCATGAAAAGTGCCTTGCCTACAGGGACCTCATTTTGACAGAAACGAAGTATATAAGAAATGATAAATAGTACTTTGTGGGATCCAATTAAAACTACTTGTAAAATGCATCAAATTCCATTTCTCCCCATCAACAAGTAAAATTACTACATATACACAAACAGTAGTAAGACACTATAATAATACATAGATTCAGCAGTGTAACTAAACGGTCATCTGACATAGTTTTCAACTGCCTGCAGCTATGTAACATTGTAACTTTTTAGACTGCAATCTTCCAAATGAGTTATTTAATATGAAGTTAACTGAATACTTCTAGTAAAGTTCCGAGTACTCATTTTTGACTCTTTAACATTCCTTTAGGATACGTGTAGGTGTTAGACATCTACAGCTTACCGTGGTTACTATTACCTTGTCAAATATATGTATTTTAACTGCATATTTTGTTTGTTTCTGGGTAATTGTAATTGCAATCTGATTTTGTGGGGAAAGATTAAAATAGCTAGTGTTTCAGAAGTGTCTCTGGCTCAGCCTATCCACTCTGAAGACTACCGTTCAAACTTCTGTGGGGAAAAAAAGGCAAAACCACAGCACTTCATCACGAAAAGATGCAGTTTCAGTTTCCAAAATTCTTTCCCTCACTCCCAAAAGAACCATACAGACTCAAATAATTTCATCGCAGGTCGTAAAAAACACCTAGACTTTAATGTTATTAAAGGTAACATAATTAGGTATTATATAAAGCAGAGAAAATATGCACGCTTTTTATGTTACAATATCATGGAGACCCTTTATTCTCTAATTGTGGTATATGCCTTTCCTAGACAGTTCAAATAAATTTAAAGTGCAAAACTGGTAGGTAAAGAGATTGTATGTACCTCTATTCATAAATTTACTTGCTGATAAATAGTGAAGAGGCAGTCAGGCAGGGATACCATATTACATTGGTTCTTTGATATCAGTAGATGTCTGACAACCGATAGCCTTTAGGATGTGACTCCTTAAGGACTACTCCATATTCAACAGAACTTTTGTAGAAAACCGTTTCTCAACAAGCATGTAATTATACTTTATATATACATACTCATGTGCTTTTAAAAAACATCTGTAAAAAAAAAAAAAGACATAAATAAGAATTCAAAAATTCTGTTAATGTTGTATCAGGGTCTCTTCCTAATTGGTGCATGGAGTTAACGTACTCTGCAGTCAGAGTTATACGTACACTTGTCTAGTTATACGTACACTACTAGCTAGCCTGGGCAGCCATCTGCTTTCTGGCAACAGCAGCTGCATAAATGTGCAGAGGCGCACAAGCTCCCTCAGAAGTGCATGTGCTTCTCACGACCTTACATGTGGATCTGTTATTAACCAAGGTAACATCATCGCCACTGCCAGTCTTTATAAACAGTCCAATCAGGTTTGCCATACTCTAATAAGGAAGTCAAAAGACAAATGCACCAGTTTCAGGAAAATACCTAATTATTTGATGTTTCATGGTATTGTTTTTCTCCTCTGCCCACATGTATTTGCTCAAATGCCCACCTAAGAAAGAAAAGACGGAGGTAAATAAATCCTTACGCGTTCTTCTACAGACTATTAGGGGTTTACTGAAATTTCTCTCGCAGCATTGCCCTGGAGTAGCTTTCTCAGCAGACTGGCCAGCAGAGGGTGCAAGAGCTTCACAGCAATCACAAACCCATTTAGGTTTTTGCAAAAGCAGCCTAGGAAAGGCTAGGGTCACTGTAAATTTTTCTCTTTTCTGGTAAAAGATACCCATATTAAATCAATCTGGAAATAAAACCTTCTGTAGTCATTTTGACTGATGTTTTCTATTTCATGGGATCACTTTTAAGGACAGTTAATTCCAGAAATGTATTCAGAAGAGCAAATTGCTTCAGTTTGCACAGGCAGTAGTCAGTCAATTTTAACTCTGTATACATGTATGTTCCACATGTGTCAGACTTTGCAGTATGACTATAGACTGTGTATAGGTGTTTGATTAAATCTGAAGTGCCAAGGGAAACAACAGTGGAGATGAAAACAAGATTCTAAGAAATGCCAGTAGCCTGATGTTCTTAAAAAATAGCTACAGCAAGTATTTTGCTTCAAACAAATTACTTTTCTTGTGATTATTTTTTTAGGATTTTTGGTGCTCTGCGTGCTTTACTAATGCCCCTCTCATGACACATGTGGAGTAAGTCATGACATTGCCAAGATACATTCCTAAGCAAGGGCTTTTTAAAAAGTGGTTGTTTAAAGTCAAGATCTTAAGTCAGTACATACTCACGCACTTACGTTGGCTTCTTTTGAACGTTTACTGCTGCATGCTTGGAATTTTAAAATGTACAGACATAAAGTCAAAAGATAATGTTTTAATACATATGCCTTGCACTGGTGTGAAGTAGAGTCTTTCAGATAAGTGCAAAAGCAAAAGTTCTTGATTATTCCCTGGCTTAGCCCAAGGCATACTTGGGCTGCAGATACAAACTCCTAACTGTGCATCCAGAGCTGTCTGCATCCAGTCTCATAGACCTGCATGACAGAGATGCAAGCAACTTTGCAAACTGTTGGAGAGTAAACACAGGCCACAGATTGAAAACATTTCCCTAGCTTTGACATTCCCCACTCTGCTTTTATACTATACAAGACACACATGAGAGTAAGGATTAGGAGACAAATTACTAATCTTGCCTCATGAGCCAGAAAACAGGATAAAATAGTGATAGCAACAGAGTGCCAAAAGAGAACAGAGCTTGTATCAGTCTGAGCAGGTAAAAGGAAAGACTGCGACAGCATTGCTTTGATGGCCTTGTGAGCAATGCTTCAAACACAACGTAGAGATTAAGCGTATTTGCTGGCAACTGTCTATAGCTTCACTAAACAATGTGGACGGAGCCACTGTGTTTTATCCATGCCAGAAACTGTCGATGGTTTGTTCTGTTTGGCTCAGTCTTGCTCTCCTCATGCCTCCCCCCCCCCCCCCCCCCCCAACTCTGAATGGTGGCTTAGAAGAAAAGCCAGGCTCCCTACCCACATTCTTGGCTTGCCAAGTTAAAAAAATACAAAGGCGCATGATGCCAGTCACGTCATAAAGAAATTCTAATGCAAACAAGGCCATATTGATTTGGGGGGTAATTTTTAATAAAATGGCTCTAGATTATGCTTTATTGCTCAATGTTTAGGGGCAATATTCTTGAATGGACTGAGAACAGGCTGGGAGCCAGAAACTGCTCTCATCGATCTGCAGTGTGGCCTTCACCATTTAATCTCTGTACAGCAGTGTCCTCACCTGGAAAGGAGGATGGGAAAGACCACTTGCATCATCCGCCTGTCCATCTGTCCGTCCCAGGGCGGAGGGGTGGAGTCCTCCCTTAAACACCAGAGGGCCAATGGCAGAGGAGCGGAGATCTCCTCCCCGTGGAGGGGAGCCCAGGGACACCTCTGTCACCCTGGCCCTCGCCAGGGCCCAGCTGTGTGATGTAAACCCCTAAGCAAGCCACAGCAGGGGGGATGCTCTCAGGACAGGCATTTAGTACTTTATCACGCAGGCAGGCAGCCTTGCAGGTCAATCATCCAGGCACAGCGCCCTGATGCAATGTCAGGACCCTTGCCCCTTCTGGGGCTAAATTCAGTGACTCTTGGCATCAGTCGCTTGGGAGTCTTTCAATAATTTCAGTATGTCTTGAAGCACTCCTTATGAAAGTCACCATCTGTTCTGCTGCACAGAGGTTCACCAGTTACTACATATCTTACAACCACGATCAGCGAACCATTCTACAAATTCTGAACCAGCTTTAAATAACTTAAGAGTTTGCACATTTAATCCATAAACCTGTATTATGCAGCTGTTATGCGGTGTCCTGGATTTATTTTAATATATAAGTACATACACTCTGCTCTTAAGCCCGCTACTGCAGAGAAATGGCAGCTTTAATGTATTAAGAGATGAAATCTTTAACAACAGTTATCATTAACGGCATTCTGAAGTTAGTGACCCTCAAGACATAACTCAAGACCTGTTTAGTTAATAAGAACTCTGTAATTTATTTTTTTTTTACAGAAATCATTGAAGATGAGGGGGACTTTGCCAACTCCACCCCGGCAGCTCTGGAAGCTACACAAATAAAGAAGGAGACGATTGACATAGGTAGGTCAAGACTGTGTTTTGATGCTTATAACAGCACATTCTTCTTTACTGGAAACTGCAGATTTCTAAGGTTCGTATGTTATTCCTGCACATTGTACTCGGTCTAGTTCTACGTTATGAGAAAATCTGTTTTTTGTTTGATTTCATAGTGCAAAAATGCATAAACACTTATTTCTCCTTATCCCAATTAATAACAAGATCTAATTTTCCCAGACAACATACTCCTTGTTATTCTAGATGTGATGAGTCTGCATTTGATTGTGACAAATACTGTTCTTTTTCATACACAGTTGCTATAGAGGATAAACTGGAGAGCTTAAATACCTGTCTCAGAAACACTGAACATTTTATGCCTTGTCTTGTCTTTTCAAACTACTTCATGACAGTGCAATTAATTTCAGACTATTCACTATCAAACAATTGCCATAAATGTTTTGAACTATTTTACAAGTAAAACTGAAATCAGAGCCTCAGCAATATGTAGAAGTCATACGTTCAATGACAAGTATTCATGAGAAGATTAAAAATGTTAAAGTCTAACATTACAATACAGTAGGGATATTGATCTTCTAGAATAAATGAGCATAGAAACCATGGAAGGTCGTGAAAAAAAGGCATCAGAGGAAATAACGATGACATTGAAATCTATTCACCTGACATACTGGATCAAAATATACTTTATGGTACTGCTGTTTACACTCAGAATTTAATGGAAAGAATAAAAAAATCTATTATAATGGTTCTGTGAACAAGAATTCTTTGCCGTTTTACACTGAAAGTTTCTACCATAAGAATATTTCTATGGTATGTGTCGGTATTTCTGTGACTAAGGCAGGAGCTTCCTTCTCAGCAATTATGTTATCTGGAGTTTGGGTGTTGAGACCCGCTACCCAACACAGCTTTTACAACTGTTTGCATAGGCTGATCCTGATTATGAAAGACAACTGTAAGGAGTACGACACTGAGGACAACAACAGAGCAATGCTGTCACAGCAATGACACACAGAAACACAGGTTACATTGAGGATAAAGTGAAGCTGTGTCCCTGAAAGTTTAGAGACATAGCGAGGTCACACTAATGCAAAAAGAAGAGTTCATACACAATGACACAGAATAAAATATCATGCAAATCAACTGACTACATTATACACACAAACTCCCTGTTCCTGTCATATAGTATCCAATTGAGAATAGTAATCACTCAAGTCAGCAGTACACAAGTGCCATTGCCAAAGGCAGAAAGAGATTAGAGAGCCAGCATCGTTGAGATAATGAGCACATAAATGAAAGCCATGGGTTTTTTTGGTAATAGTTAAAAAAAAAAAAAAAAAAATCACTCAAAAGCCCAGGAGTAGACCTACTGCTCCATTTTGGCCCCAGGCTGTATTTCCAATAGCTGCAAGTGTTAAAGGAAGGTGCAAGAATTTTATTAAGAGTTATGGGGTAGCCCGTTTTTTGAAAAAAACACTTTTTTTCTACCACCCCAAGTAAATCATACATGCATGCTTATGAGAGTATAATTTCTGATTCTGTTTTCCATAGGTATAAAATTTATTCCTGTATATGGCTTATGAAAACAAGTATTTGCCAAATCACTTAAGTGAAAGCAAGTTATAAAGCAAATATGAATTCCAAATACTACTCTGTGCATATGTTAGCAAGTACCATTATAGAAAGCTCATCAAATGAACCACTGCTTATTTACCAATGTCTCTTATTTCTAACAGAGTCTAAACCATGCACTCAGTTTTTCAAAACATATATGGAATATTTACTTCTCCCCTTTACTGAAAACTGAGTTGCAGATAATTGGTCTATGACATCCCCTACCAAAATGATGAGAACTAACCTTTCTCTCCCTCCCAACCCAAAAAGCAATTCCATACAAAAATGAACTTTCATCCTTAGAGAAGTCCAAGCATGAGAAAACGAGCCCAGAGCCAGCAGAGGTGGGCTTTGATGTCCATAGGTGATTTCAAGAATTCTGAGGGCTTCTGAATTTTACTTCTGAAGGGAATAGTTTTTATGCTGTGAAAGAGTGCAAAGCTATTATAACTTCAGCTCTGCAGAGGGAAAAAAAAACTGGCATGTAGACATGCATAAAAATAATATAATGATGTTTCTATCCTGTTAGAGATGGAATTTTGAAGAGAACTCAAACGCTGGTAGTATAAAAAATAGTTCTTCTGTCTTCCCTGTTTTGTCATTTAAGCCACATAGAATAGTTTCAGATAGAGCCATCCCTACATATAGAAAGTGCAATTTAAGCTGAGGCTAAAGATTTCCACAAAAGCATTAATGGTTTGTCTTCCAGTTTTTCTTCTGCTTGTTTTATCTCCATCACAAAAGCTCTGTATCAGAGATCTGTCTTTCACCCAAAAGTAAATAAACATAGCTGTCCCCTAAAGGAAGGCAAAAGTATGGAACCTTCCCCACAAAACCTAACACCCCTCCTCCCAGAATCAGGGAAAGGCACGCCTCAAAGCCCAGCTTTGAAATCTACCATGGCAGCTTACTAAAATGGACTCTACACCAGGTTTTTTTTGTGGTAAAAAGGAGTCCTGAATAGAGGAGAACAACTAGGAATAAGGAGCAAAGGTGTCTTTTCAGTTTCTTTCTGCTGTACCAGGGAAACACACAAAGATCGGAGAAAAGCCCCATCAGCAGTATGAAATGCAGCTTATGCAAAATCACACTGCGTGCAGGTCTGCTGGTGGGTGCCTGTGCCTCTCACTCCTCCTCATCGCATCCCAATCACGTGCACAGCTTCCAAACTCGAGAGGGGGACAACGGTCTTCTAGGGCCCAAGTCCCTGCTCATTTCCTGACAGCAGTGGGGGAGCGTGCATGACCCCAGGAAGGGAAAGGCTGCAGTCCAAGCCCTGGTAGGCGTGAGTGAATCCGCAGACGCCTGCCCTGACAAATGGCACCAAAGCCTCACCAAGCCTGCCCTACCCACATCGCCTAGGAAAAAAATGGAAGGCAGACCTGTGCTCCCAATGTGTACAAACATTCCGCAAATCGACTTATATGTGAGATACAAACCATCCACGTATGCCTACATGTTTAATCAAGTATTTTAAATCTGTGTTGCATCCACAGCTACCTTTTGGGGAACGCGGGGGCAGAAAGAAAGATAGGGCTTACGAGAAATGCCAATAAATAATTTGATTTAGGGAGGCATGTGGCAGAAGACTTAGTTATAACTAATGGGTTAGACTAACAGGTTATGACATTTTTAATTGAAGATAAGTGTTATCTGCAGAGGATGACAGTAATATTAGCAATTTATTTGTGTAAGTCCAAGTCTATTTTATTTAAAACTGTGTGTTTCTATAGATGATGATTCTATAAGCACTACCTCAGAAGACAGATCTTGTACGCCAGTAGCAAAACGGATGGTCGGGACAGGCGAGTATTAATTTCCATGCATTTATTTGAAACAAAATGGTAATTTGTAATTGTTGTATTGTAATTTCAGTACCAAAGCTGGAGCAACCAGATCTCTACTGTAAATACAACTCTACTTTTCTATTTCTGATGCCAGTCTAGCTTTATCACTAAACTTAAAAATTAGTTTCATAGCTCTATTCCCTGTCATGAGCAAAACTTGCATTAATACTGTAGTTCAACTTTGCATTCTATACTTATCTGATGAGTAGAATCTGCCTACTTCTGAAAACGTAGGTAAGATTTTTTTCTTCTATTGAATCCCCAGTGGCATTTTCATTTGCATGATATTTTGCCTTGCCATTCTAATTTGAAACCATACTGGAAAGCCATTTTCTTATCAATGCTGGTATCTTGTTGCTTTAAAGCTTAAGGCCTATTGCTTTCCTACACGTAGCACTTGGATACATATGTCTTTGATTTGACAACAACAGCAACAAAATTACACTGACAAAATGTTGAATTTTAGATGCCTTAGAGAAACAAGAGATTTCACTTGCTGCATATTTTGCATACTTAAAAGAAATATAATCATGTACGGATATCAACATTGTAAAGTTAAAATATTTTTGTAATGAGAGATTAATTTAAACATTAATTAATCCTTCATGTTGTTACCAAATCATTAGCTACGGCTACACTTTAATGTATGTATATTCAGCAATACTCAGTTGTTGTTTCATTTATATTTTCAGACAATCACATTCCCTTGGAAGAAGCACAAAATCACTTTAAAGTTATTACAGTTAATGATACTGGAGCAGGAAAACACTGGAGTGATAACGAAGTCAGAGCTTTGATAAACATATGGTCAGATGAGAAGATACAACAAATGCTTGAAGGGGCCACAAGAAATAAAGAAATATTTGAGGAAATTGCCAGAAGGTTAATGAAACGTGGTATAGACAGAGACTGGAAACAATGTCGCACAAAGTACAAGAACCTAAAATATGAATACCGTGCGCTGCAGAAGGAAAATGAGCATCTTGGTAATCCCAGGAGAAAAATGAGATTTTACGATGAAGTTGACTGTATCTTAAGAAGACAGCCTCTGGGTCCCTCGAGCTGGGGATGTGAAAGTTCAAGTCTCCTATCAGGTACTAAAAACTTCAGTGATGAGATAAAACGCTTAAAATGACACTTAAAGCTGCCTGTTGACCCATGCTGTAGGGGTGAAATATGTGGCCAGAATGGGGAGGGAAAATAACGGAAGAACCTGTATCTGCATGGTCACATAGGCAATATTCAGCAAATGGAAATGGTCTTTGGAGGAGTTTAGAAGTGAGAACATTAACAAGAAGTTAAAGCACCTGAAGCGTTCAGTGTTACTGGAGAACCTTTACGCTTTTGGAAGCTTAAGTGAGATATAGTGAAATGGTGCTAGAAAACGTGGCAGGTTTTAGAGGTGATCTAGCAGGCATGTAAATTCTTATGGATAGAGAGCTGCAAGCTCATACCATTTAGAACTGCAGAACTCGGTAACAATCGAGCCAAGTGCAAGGACTCCAAAAAAGCAAACTTCATTAATTCAATTCACACCACAGTCAAGGGAGAGAAAAATCCAGGGCAGTGATGTTTATTTGAGCAGTTGTAATTATTATATTCATTTTGCTAAAGCAGAATCAGTTTTCTAAATAGAGTTTGTTTCTATTTTAGTATCAAAAGGCCTCTGATCTAGGAACCACACAGCTAACCTTGTGTCCGCTGTAAGGGTTCTCATGACAGGCCAACTGCTCCAGCTCTCAGGGGCACCTGCCCCTGCTCCAGGTAGATCTGATGCTCTTGTAGAACCAACTTAACCACTGGAGCTTAAAGCTCAGTGAGTTATGGCAAACCAGAACTAATTCTGATTTTTCTCAATATGTTAGATAATAATTTGCAATGTCACAAATGTTAGTTGAGGGCTTGAACCATTTCTGCAGCAGAGGCTGGATGGACAGCTTGAGCAGAAATTGCTGGAGCCATCCTTAAGCCAGCAGTCCTCAGTCATGAATCAGAGCCCCAGTGGGGTGTCCAAGGGCACCATACAGTAGTGCCATTAGTTGGGGCTGGAATGACATCCACACAGCTATGGCATGACACCACTGCTTCTCACCTGCCTCATTCTTGTGCTTGATCACATTCTTAAGACAGCCATTTTCTTCCAAATCCAGAAACTGAAAATATTACTGCTCATTTCTCTGCTCTCCATGAGTGGACTTTTACACCACCAACAATATTTGAGCCAGCCTGGCTGTTTTACATTTTAGCATGCTGGAAAAGGACTGTGTAATCTGTGCTGTGAATGCTGATGCAGGAGACAGTAAAACAATAACCTTTCAGAAAAGAAGCTTTAGTTATTAAGCTGTTCAAGGCATCTGCCAAATAAATGTCTCTCCACCCTGAATTTGTCTGCCAGCCCAGTACCTAAGTTTTCTAGAAGATTCTCATTGCTCCAGGTCACCTGTCTCAATGTGTTTGCTTTTGTAGTATACAGCTTTTTGGTGTGTGACTGACTGTGCTTTGAGAATCTCTGCAAAATACTTAGTCACCTTGCTTTTCTCTTCTAAGTTTCAGTGGGAGATGTTACAGCAAACACAGGATCCTTGAGTATCAAGAGAAAAACGTGGAATGATGGTAAGAGCCCCTTACTTTTTAAAGCATCTATACACTGCTGTTGAATTGGATGTCAGATTCTAGTTTCCAGTACTCAAGCAGTTAAAAAAAGAAAATCCTAGAACTTAACACCAAGCTCCAAACCAACATTCTTCTCTCACCCTCAACAATCTGCAAAAGAAGAGTCCTGATAAAAATGTGGGCCTAAGGAAAACTGCAATTTCTTTATTTCAATCCTCATGCCTGGTATAAATGAGGTAAACATCAGGAAATACTTCTTTGATTTATAAGAATCAAGTGCAAGGAAAAGAAAAAAGTATTTAAAAAAGAAGTTGTCTTAATTACCTGTATTGCTCGGAGGAAAATGGGGACAATATCACAGTCATAGTTGTGGTTTCCTCATATTACACTATGTGTCAGTAAATGAGAGGAGAAATTACATGTTTAGACATATAATGCCTAACATGTAATGTCTAACACGTTGTACAAGAGAAAACAGGTTAAGACAGCTATTCCAAGGAGAAGATATGGTATAGAATCACTGAGAGACAAAAAAGAAGGGATGGATAGAAATATGCAGCGTGCAATCTGATATAGGAAAGGTCAGGAGCTTATTTTTCTTCCTATCAGAACTGTCAGTCCGTAAATAATCAAAAAGTCCAACAATGAGGGATGACAAACTTACTTTTTAGGAGGCTCGCCCCTGTTTTTAATACTAAAATGATGTCTTGTCTAGAGACAGATGAACACAAACAGATCCGAACACCACAACATTTCTGAATTCAACCTACTTGGTCCACCATCACAAACTGTACTAACAGGACTAACTATGTGATTAAATATATTTTCATTTATTGTCTGTTAGATAAGTACATCTTGCAGAAGGCAGTAGCTAGGCAAAGCTGAAAGTTTCAAATATGAGTGGTCTTTGCAAGGTCTGCTTCATTCCTGCTGGCCGTTATACAATGACCCCTTACACAACACCAGGCAGTGCCTGCCGAAAGAGCGTAACAGGATAGCATTAGGAAAATATAGCATGCGCTAAACTTCAGTGTCAGCAGTTCATTGACTTGTGCACTCTTAACTACATACTTTGCTTTTGTCCACAGAGGTGTCACCTGTTCCACTTAAGAAAAGTGCTTCTGAAAACACCATACTCCACTTCCAAAAACTATTAACAGAGAGAGTGCACACAGTAACAGAAGGCAAAAAGTTACTGTTAGAAAGGCTTTGTAAGCAGGAAGAAATGCAAGACCTCAACAGAACACAGCTGTATGCTGATCCATCAGCCATACAACAGGTTGGTTTAATGAACTTTCTACGAAATTAGCATGCAAAGAGATTCTCTCAGATAGTAAGAAGTTAGACTTATTTATGAGTGTAGGTCACCCACACAAGTACATGCTTGCTCCCCTGTAATATATTCATCTTCAGTCATTTAAACTGAAACAAGGTGTGAGTTCCCATCATAATCCTTAACGATGAGCTTTTAGCAGTGACGTCAGTTAGTCTAATAAAGATATAACCGCTGCCTACATGCCTTGGCTCACCTACATGCCACAATTAACAGGCTTAATTGGAAGAAAATATCACTTTGATCAAAGAAAATGCATACAGTTAAAATTTCATCCCATCATTTCCAATTATGATTTCTACGGCCTCCCTAGCAAGTTAGTCCTCTGCAATTAACCAAACAGTTGAAGCCATAAGAGAACTTCTTTTTGGTTAGGCAAGGCTGGTGGAGAACACACAACACTTAATTCCTTTATCAGCATTTACCCTCCTCCTAGCCTCGCCACCTGTCTGTGCTGGGGTGGGGGACCATCCCCATCTGCCCGCTGAAGGTATAGTGCTGTGCAGCAATGAACTGGAGAATTCAATGAGCCAGAAAGTAGACAAAGTTGATGCCCACCTAGAAGGGGCAGGCATGGGTTCTGGTCCCTGTTCTGTACTGGGCAAGGGGTCTGCCTTGTCCAGTAACCAAATGAAGTACAGAAAATGTAGAAACAGTGCAGGGAACAATGACATGGTAAGTGACAAATGCCATGCCATAACTAACCGTTACTCTGCAAAATCCTACTAGCTACTATTTCATTTTGTGATTGTATAAGTACTCTACAGCCTGTACTGCCTGCAAGGCATGCACTTCCAGAGTTTTCCTTTCAGTGTATTCAAGCATAACAACTAATTTCTGGATCTGTCATGTTTAGGCATAGACCTACACAGCTCTGCCAAAGCTCGGTCAGTTCTGGGCACACACAAGGGCACAACTGAAGTCAAATAGTCAAGTCCTTACTGCAGCAGCAACAGCCGCCAAGTTTTTTATACACAGAGGCCTGAATTCCACCCAAGTCCCTCTTCACAAAATCTTACACAAAAATATTCCTGGATATAATGCTTTGTTTCCTGCTCTATGGTTAGTTATTTTCTCGTTAATTCTTTCATGAGATACATTACGAAGGCAAATAATTTCCACCAAGGTAGATTTTATGTGCCATTTGACTATCATTTTTAAAACATTTCTGAGAAGTCAGAGAAAGATCCCTAGATAATCATAGTCTTTTGATCATATTCATTTATACAGTGACACGAACATACAGTTATTCCAGTGTATGCTTATCTACCACTTTTCATATTTGACATTGGTTTCTCAGCATAAACCTCCTTTGGCTTGTAATACTAGTATCATCGTTGGTTTAAAAAATCTTTCTTCTCTTTGCAATGAGTTGGTTCAAAGATACATCATTGAATTTATTACTTGCATACAGAACTGCTGTCTTTGGTAGGAGAGCAAGGGATCTGTCCCTGCGATCACGGCAGTCGGGTATCCTTCTAGAACATGCTGCGCCAGCTGAAGACCTCATCATTCCTAGCAGTACTAAGCTCACAGGTTACTCCTTCCATGTATGAACCAGAAAAATGCATGATCCAACCCTAATTCACTCTAGGACATTTAAACAGTTAAGTTCAATTTAGATTTAAATTAAGTTTTTAAAGTAACTGTAGTGAAAATAATATGGACCACCTACATGTTCTGCTCTACCTGCTCTGTTCCATGAGTGCAAGGCTGAAGTTGCATAAAGCAGCTGAAGCCCATTTGATAACTCACTGCAACAAGAAGATCCCTTTTTCTCCATGCTACTTTGAGCAATCTGATGCTTGCTGGATCCCCTGTCAACCAGTTCAGCTCACTAACCTGACACAAGATTAGCCCTGTTAGGAAAAAAGAAAGCAAATGGTTTTCCGTGTGAGTCGAAGCAGCCCAGCAAGTTCTCAGCTGTGCTAGCCCTGACTTGGAGCAGCTCAAAGGTTGTTTTTGTTGCAGTGTGACTGGCCTCGCAGAAGAAAGGCTAACCTGAGGGAGGCAGTTAGCACTGCAAAGGAGACAAACTGCACTTAAAATTCTGAGTGATGCACAAGGATCCCACTCTTTCCAAAACTTTGCTGTCATTCAGTACAATGTTGCCCCAAAAACTTTCTCTTCTTCCAGAAAATAAAAAATAAGCAGATCTTTCAAGAAATATGTATCTGTTTTTACATGCTGTTGTTCAGGTGAGAACTGCACAAAAGCACTGAGGCAAAGGATTGTCTAAATTCTTAGTAGGTCGGAGCAGAGAATTGCAGAGCACACTTGCAGTCTCTACTTGGAAACTGTTCATATCAACACTGGAGGGTAGACATGAAGCAAGAACTGACAGAAAAAAAAGAACACAAATGGCTTTCCAAGTAAAAGTTTTTTCTTTCCTCAGAAAACCTTCCAGACAGCGGGATTTACCTGACAAACGAATATCCAAAGAAGGTGGACTTCCCTTTGTGTGGGATTCCACTTCCATTCTGCTTTGTGGCTGCAAAGCATAGCTTGCTTTTTGTAATTGTTTTGTCAGAAAGCTATCTCCTTCTTTCCTGCTGTTCACATTTATTTTCGGTCAAAGATGGTAAGAGATGTCAAGTGCATGGGGCATTTGGCATCATCTAATATTGATGTGCTATTCCCATTTATACAGATAACAATTAATATACTTGAATATGTAGGATGTTGAGATAGATAAATCAAAGTGGCATCCAGACAACCTTTCTTCACTGCAGTTGTAGTTATGATTCCACATAACTTTTTGCCTAGAGACAAAATAACATGAATGTTGAACATTTAGAATTTCGGTTGTCTGGAGCTATGGTCTGCCTCCTTTTGACAGCATCTCCCGGGGTAGTGACAATGGGCTAAATAGAATGTCACTAGAGTGAAGGATTTCTCAAAAAAAGTCCCTTCAAAAATAGCACTAGTTAATCCAACTCATCCTTCCAGTGTATTTTTATATCCACTTGAGCTTGTGCTGTGGCTCTGCTCTGATCACAGCTTTACATTTATTACAGTCACACAATATTTAGTCTAGGCACAGTTACGGGTGAGTTAAACAGAACGTGGGACACCATCTGACACATGCTAAATGGTTATGTGTGAGAGCACTACGGGACGACTGAAAGGATTTGGGAGGAGAGGCCACCTTAGACATAGATCCACAACATGGTTCCTTTTTAGCAGAAAGGCCAGACCGAGTTGTTTCCATGTAACTGCTCCTGGGAATCTTAATATAAATTACATCATGAAAATGATCCAGCTTAAAAATCAAAACCAACACCAAGTAATGACGGCAAGAGCAGCATTCCTATAAAAAACACAGATCTTTGCTCTTCTCCCTCCTCAAATACCTGCACTATTACCAGGGGGACATTCAGATTACTGTGAGGACAAATCTGCCTCCTCCCCAGTTTGCAAATGGCAATACTGAAATTTTTGAGGTATGGCAGATAAATGGAGCAATCACCACTCTGACCTACATTAAAAAGCTTCATTCTTCTCTAAAGCACGCTCATTCAGTGAGATGAATGAGTCACTTTACACGTCTTTGATAGGGCTGTTACCCTGGAAAGTCCTCTGAATGCCCCATTTAGATTATTTCCTGGTAGACCAAACTACATTTGGGCCAAATGGTGGAGAAAGAGCTTCAGGAAGCAGAAATGCTTGCATTGTTGGTGGATCCACAAGCACTATCAGCATCACCATCAGCTTAAAAGACTCCCCCTCCAGACTCTCACCCTGTGTTCCTTCTCCTGCAGCAAGGTCTCCTTTGTGTCCACTCATGTGGCCAAGTGGTTAACCAACTGACAGAACTGGTTTAAATTAAAACTAAGCTAATAAAAAGTCCCTCCAAACAACGCTGCTTTTTTTAAGTTCAAGGAAAGTAGCGTAAGACACGGCAGAAAGAGCCGCCAGGACAGTGTATTTAAACTGAACTACCCAGCACGGACCTCCCATGCTGTGTACAACCCTCCCTCCATGCATTAGGCTCAAATTTAAGGTATGGGCAGACAAGCCAACAGCAACCCTGTGAAAATTACTGGAGAGCTGTATCATGCCTACATGGATGACTTAAACTACAGTCAATGTGAAGAAAAACCAACAGTCTCACCCCAACTCAGTGGCTAGGTCAATGTAACGGAAAGTCTGTTGGCCACAATAAACATAATGGCTGTCTCTGAAGCGTCCTCTTGTATACATTTGGCACCGCTTCCTTTCTGTTTTTTCCACTCCTTCTTACATTATCTCATTCCAGTTGGTTACTCCACATCCAGAGATAAGAGCTAAGACCGAACTGCATTTTGTGACATGTACATCTAAGAGATTTGAACTTGGTTAGAATGGAAATCTGGCTTATCTTCACCTTCCAAAAACGAGCATGCAGGAACCTGAGCCCTGCAGGAAGTTAGCTAAAACAACGCTCACCACAGCAAAAAGGTCTCGCTCCTCCTCTCTTCCTGCAGGAGTAAGCTTTGTGGCATGTAATTAAACTGGGCTGTCAGCACCTAGCTGCACAGAAAGGCCTTTAAATGTAAACCAACATAGAACTAAAAGATAAAGTGTTACTATATCCACACTCAGTCAGTGTCTCTGAAAGTACTCAGGAATGTTTTAACAGCACATACAACATGAATGTTCTGGTAAAACAGCATGCAGACTCAATCACTAGCTAGACAAACATCTTACCCAGTATATGCCATAGGGAATTTATATAGAAATGCGGTTAATTACAAAATTTGGCACTTAGACAATTAAAACATTTAACACTGCAGTTCTTGCATCTGGGGATGGGGCATCTGCTGAACCCGTAATGGGTTCTTGAGATGAAGAGGAAAATATGTTACATACCAAATTATCAGGATCATTACCTGCAGCATATCCATGTTAGTCAGAAAATTCCCATCCAAATACTCTTGCAATTTCAAGCTTTTTGTTTGAAAGATTCATAGGGTAAGACAGGATACCAATAGCTTGCTAAATAGCCTTTTAAAAAATCTATCTTGTAGTCGAGAGGTTGTATATAAAATGTAGATAAACACCTTTATTATGCCATATTGAGTGTAGATATTTGGAAGGATGGCTAATGGGAAGCAACCAGTAATTTTACTAGATTGAAAGAGAAGTAAAAATTCTTAACTTACATTGGTGATTATTTGGTTTCTGTTGTGTGGGTTTTAATAGTGGACAGTAACAGGGAAGGTATCAAAAAAGCATGCTGGCTAGGCCTCCACTCCACACATAGACCCAGCTGAGTTGGGACAAGGAGTATTCCCTGACTTAATAGGACTTCCACCTGCACAGAAGAGACCTTTTAAAGACCTTTTCTAAAAATCAGCTGGATACACTCAGGTTTCAGTACACAGTATTACTGCCAAAAATATTTTCCAGGGAATTTTGCAAAAAGTTAACAGAAATCACACTTGTTCCAAGATTAACTTTGCAAATTTGTCCTGGTCAAGGACCCAAATGACGTTTAATAGATTTGTAACTCAAAGGACTCCTCCTCCCTCCCTCACCGCCCCCAAGAAAGTCTTCTCCTTACCAATAGCCTCTGACTTTATTTTGGCATGCTGTCAGTGGGTTGTCCAGTGACTTTGTTCCCTGGCTTACAAACTGTAAAAATGATTTAGAACATCCACTTTTAAGCCTTGTTAATGTTGATGCCAGAGGAACAGCATTAGCTTTAGCAGCTTTAAAGTTTCAAACATAATGAGAATTCACTGCTAACATAGCTGTAAAATGTGTTAAAACCAGATGAAAATCACTTTGAAACGGTCTCAATTTAAATTGGTACAATGTTCTTAGTGTGTGGAAGGCCTTGATTAGCCTGTGAGTAGGAATATACTGGTTTTCATTTCAATTCACAGTTCACCATTATAAAGTAAAAGCCAATAAAAAGCCATGTTCTAACTTCTGCTACAAAGGAGTGCAAATTTAAGCCTCAACAATCTAGCAGCTGCTTTTCAATTAAAAAAAAAACCCAACCATTTAATGTTGTTGCTTCTGTCAAGATGGTGAAATTCCAAGTCTATCTTTTATCTTTCATGATGTGCCTGCCTGTGGGCCCGGTCCACAACCTTGCTTACAAATACGCACCGATTTTTCATGCCGAATAGTTTCAGTGAAACAATGAGCACCACTCAAACACATGCCGTTGAATACATGCTTAAGTATTTTGGTGGCTTGATCCAGTGTATGGAGTTTCAAGTTTTCAGTTACAAACATCCTCACTGAAGTCAATCTCTCCAGTGCCCTAATACCTTTTTAACATTGTAATACAAACTATCAACTCATTTTAGGCCATTTATCAGAAACAGCAAAGTTCTTCACATTGCTGCAACCAGCTATATCAGAACATAAAGTACGAACAATTTACGCTGCATGTTTTTGTGGCATTTAACAAATACTCTGGATCTTTCTGTATAAGATTTCAAAGATTAGAAATTGTAACACATTCCCAACAGCTGCCTCTTCTTTGTGGATCAGTCATCTCAAAAAATGCAGTTTCATACAATGCCATGCTTGAATATTCTGATTTTTAAAATCTAAGATGAATTAAGGGCCAAATGCTGTAATTTGATTTATTGCACAGGACTAATATGCATATAAAAGAACATACCGAGGAGCATCTAAGGCCAGTAGTCATTACCTAAACATCCTTACTAATTTGAAGGTGAAGTCCAAGGGCTGTATTTCTAGTGGCCGATCAAATTTCTGTTAGTCATTTAGGCCTGATTGGGGCTGCCCATTAATATTTACCATATCTCTCTTTCATATTTACTTAGTTTTAAAGGAATACGGTTAAGAGACACTTCTTCGTGTTTAAGTTTAAAAGAACGGGCTTAATGAAATTTACTGGTACAGTTAATGCTAAATCTTAGTTCTGGTTTTCAGGGGACATTCCAAAAAGAAGGAAGAAAAATAGCTGTTATCCTGTTACTGCCTGATAGGGCTGCCACTTCTTCTATACCTCACAGTAGGAAAAACGAGGTTAGTGAGAAACACTAAAGAAGGAAATGGAAACATGAACATCTCAGCTATTTAATAGAATTTTACTGAGTGCTTGCAAAGGTATGCCTAGTTGAACAGCCTGTTTCACTTTACAGATACAATAACGTTTACGTCTCTAAGAAAGCATCCCTTAAAAATTTTGACAATTATTGAGTTAGAAGATCAGAATCAGAGGTAGTGCATGTATGCCTTTAGGTGCGTATCTTCCTGTAGGACTTGTGAATTGCTTACAGTCTCAGTCACAACATTAGTATTACTGTCTACAGTTCTGTCCTTCACAGGGGATATTTGATATTAAAGAACTCATGGAAATCAAATATACTTGTCAAGTGCCCATCAGAAAAAAAGAAGAAAAAAAATGTGTATTGAAAAATCATGAAATAAGGTTGCAATGAAAATTGAGATAATAAGCTGCAAAGTAATGAAAATACATCAATCATTTTATTTCCAACTAAGAAACTCCAGGTCCACCAGTGTAACTGTGTAAGCACAAATGAGGTAAGATTTTTTTCCAGCCTCTTCACAGAAAAATGGCGCAACCTAAAACGAGACTATTGATTACACGGCTTTGTTCCTTGGATTCTGCAGCTCTATCGCTCCCAATAAAAAGGTTTTTGATGGACACTGGCAAATATATATAGTTTATGAATGATACACCTGCAACCCAAAGAAAATGATTAGTATATGAGAGTCATGTAGGGATGCAGCACTTTACCAGTAAAAGTATATGAAACTCAGCCATAATAAACAGAAAATCTCAATGGAAACAAGTTTCTGTTGTTGGTCCAAAACAACTGCAGAGCAACCTTTACATGTCCGTGACCTCAAAAATACAAAGAACATATAATTTTATCTATGCAGTGCATGTGTACTTAGAGAAGCCCACCTCCCCAGACTGTCAGGAATGTTCAGCCCACTTTTTGCAAACGGAAAGTTAAGCATAGTATGTAGGTGTTTGTACTACCACAAAACTAGCATGTGCGTGCTTGGCTGTGCATGCGTTCCCACAAGGAGGCTATACCTTTCTGGCACCGCTGAAAAAATGATTAGTATATGTCAGTGCATAACATTGTTACTTCGAATACCAAACGGAAGCAGAACCCAAACTTCATTTTGCAGCTCTGCATCCACATGGACCGCAGCGAACCTAGTCTGTTTTACAGCGCCATAGACATGTCAGGTAGAAAAAAAGTTTTATTACATCGTGGTGACGAATCTAAGCAACTATGGCTAGTAGGCGCCTAAAAATGCTTACGAACCACTCCGTTTCGGTCGTCTCGATTTGTGTGAATTACACTTTAGCATAAGCCTCCCGAGTAACGCCGAGAACGACGGCCGGGCCCCGCCGCGACGCCGGCGGGAGGTCAGCGCCCGTGTGACACCGCGGCGGCGCGGCTGGGACGGGGCGGCGGGCGCAGCAGCCGATGAGCGGGGCGCATCCCCGCCGCCCGGTTGCGCGGCCACGCCGCGGGCTCCGCGCACGGAGCAGCGGGAGCGGATGCGACTGAAGCGGGATGCAGCCGAGGTCCAAAGCGCGTCCGAGAGCTGCTCCTTCGGCGGGGCCGGCCCGGTTCCTTGCGCTTCGCCACCGGGATGCTGCCGGGGCTCCCCGCCGGCGCGGGGCGGGAGGAAGGGACGGGACGGGACGGGACGGGACGCTCCGGAGCGGGCAGGCCCCCGGCCGCGCCGCTCCCCTCCCAGCCCGCTCCTGCCGCCGCCGCCGCCGCCGGCGGCCCGGCGCCCTCCCGGCTGCACGTGCCGGCGTGGGAACCCGGCCGCCCCCGGCCCGCCACGGAGACGGCGGTTTGGGACGGCGGCCCCGTCCGGACCGATCCCGATCCCGACCCCGCCGCGCCCCCCCCGCCCCCTTACCTGTGCTGCAGCCCCACCAGCCCCAGCGTGATCACATGGGGCACGTCCAGCTCCGTGGGCCAGACGCCGGAGGCGATGCAGCCGAAGACGCCGCACTCCTCCCGGATGCCCAGCTCCTCCAGCTCCATGGCGCGGGCGGCACGTGGCGGCGGGCGGCGCGGCCCCGGCGGGCGGCCCCGCTCCCGCTCCCGGCCCCGCTGTGGCGGCTCCCGCGCGCTCCTGCCGGCGCCGCGCGCAGCCAACAGCGCCGCGCCGCGCGGGGCCGCCGGTAGCCTGCCGGCGCGGCCTCCCTCATTTACATACGGGGGGGCGCCCCGGCTCCCGCACCGCCGCCTCGCCCGTCCCCTCCCCGCCCCCTCCCCCGCCGCCCCGGACCCGCTGCCCCCGCCGGGCGCAACAGGCCGGGGCGGGGGGCGGGTGTCGCCCCTGGGGCGCGGGGAGTCGGGGGCCGGGCGCGGCGCGGCGCCGGCATTGGCCGGGCAGTGGGGCCGGGGCCGTGTTTGCACGGGGGTGGCGGTGGTTGGGGGGAGGGGGGGGGGCCCGGCCGGCCGGGGTTCGCCCCGGGGGCTTGGCGGGGCGGAGAGGGGCGCGAGCCGTCCCCGCCGCGTTGGGCGGCGATTGGCGGGCGGCGCCGCTGCCCGCCGCCCCGCCTGCCCGCCCCTTCCGCCGGCCCCTTCTTACCCCGGCGGCGGGGCCCGGCGGCGTGCGCTGAGCCTCTCCTCTGTGCCCTAGGTGCCTGCTCCCGCTGCCACAGCCATGGCTCCCGCAGCATCAGGTAACCGCCTGCCCCCCGGCGGGGGAAGCCGCGAGGGGGCGGCCCGCGCGCCGCGGCCGTTGAGCGCCCCGGGGGTCCGGTAACGGTGAAGCCGGGGGGAGCGGGGGACCGGTGCCCGCTCAGCCGGGGTCGGGGTGTGGGAGCTTGCGAGCGAGCTTTTTCCTCGCTAAGTTGTAATTTCTTCTTTTTTTTTTTTCTTTTTGTGGGTGGCCGCCCCCCAGCCTGAGGGGGGTCACGGCTGCCCCCCGTCCCGCAGGAGAGGCGGCGAGGGGCAGGCGAACGCTCCGAGCCGAAGCTTCAACCCGCTCCGGGCGGAGGATGCTCCGTGCGGCTGCCGCTGCCGAGCGGCGCCGCTTGGCTTTCCGAGCTTCGGGTTTGTCCCGAAGCTAAAAAAAAAAAAAAAAAAAATCGGTAAAAGCGGCATGGCTTCTGCCAGCACCGGCTCAGGCGGCACCTCCCGGCCGCCAGCGGCGGCACCAAACTGGTGGTAGCCTGGAGGAGAGGGTCGCCGGGGGAGCGCACGGCCGCTGCCGGCGAGGAGCTGCCGCCCGTGGCGGGCGCGTCCCCCGCCTGGCGCCCGAGCCGCCTGGGGAGAAGTTTTGAGCGATTGCTTTCGGCCTGGCTGCGGGGAGGGAACCCTGGCCGAATTGCCCTGGAGAGGGGGGCCTAGCGCGCTCTGCGTGGGCGCTGGCTGCAGCGCGGGGTCCTGCTGGGTCCCGCTTTGCACGCAGCTGATAAAGTGTGCGAACTTAGTGGGCTTACGTGCATAAGTAAAAAGCTTCTTTCAATCTAAAACTGATTTTTTTTAAATTTTTTTTTAGACCTGAAACTTGGTAAAAAAGTTAATGAAGGTAAAACGAAAGAAGTGTACGAGCTGCCAGATATCCCGGGATGTGTTCTCATGCAGTCAAAAGACCAAATAACAGCGGGCAATGCAGCCAGGAAGGACCGAATGGAAGGGAAGGCTGCCATTTCCAATACAACGACTAGCTGTGTGTTTCAGTTGCTTCAAGAAGCTGGTAAGTATTTCAAAGGTAGAATACATGCCTGTGTATTACAGATATTGTTACAAAACAGTATTGTTTCTATATATTGGTTTATCGTGCCTTGAAGCTCTGATGATTTTTTGGGGGGGGCTCTCTTCTATTAGTCTTTAGTTACACTAAAGTACCTCTGGTACTACAGAGCTGGGTGGGCGACTTGTTGCTTTGGAATGTGAGACTATCTGAAGTGATCTTCTAATCGCGGATAACGCTGCAGTAGTTTCTCCTGCTTGTTTGGACACACCCCTAATCCTCCCCTCCACGCCCCCTTGCCTGTAATACCGGGCTGGATGCACCTCGCCTTTCTTGCTACCTCTTCCTGCATGGAAGTCAGTGCTAGCTGGTGGCATTACCATGTCTAAGCTGTGTGAAAGTTTTTTGTGTATAAATGCTAAAAGATAAAATTAGAGTATCTTTTTGTGGTTTTTTTCTTTCCCGCTCTTAGTTGTGTGTGCTATATCAACGTAAAGGTTCTGTATGCTTTGTGCTGAAACAGTTATGAGGACTATATGGCAAATGCATATATTATCTGTATTGAATGTATCAGGAACCTAATATTTGCTTTAAAAGACTCGAAGTATTCCTGATGCTAGAAGCAAGCTTTCATGGAGTACATAATTAACTGTTACACATAAGTTTTGCACCACGCTTCCAAAAATGGAGCCATTATCTTTGCTTTGAGAAGGCACTTTGAAGTGTCTTTGACTGAGAAGTTTGCAAGTTGCAAAGAGGAATCTGCGCTGGTGGGTTTCTAACTTGAGTCTGCAAACAGTACTATAATACAGGCACCAGTAAACTTGGTTAACACTGCTTATAGCTGTGTGCTCAGTGCACTTTGAAACATTTGCACAAAGATTGCTTCAAGTACCAGCTGAGTTACTCTAAAAGTTGTATTATCTGTTATAAGATGTAGTAATAGTTCTCAGACAGTCAAATAGGAATGTCCTAGAATGTTTCATATGTGGGGAAGATTAAGATGGTTTCTGCAGAGTTGTGTCTACCTCTATTTCTGTGCAAGTACTTCTTAAAATATGGGCTGAGACAAAGATATATCAAGTCATTCAGTGTAATCCTCGGTCACCGGCCTTTCTTGGGAAGCTATTGTGCATGCAGTACAAAGAAGCCTCCAAGGTCTTTCTGATTATATTTGCAGTTGGTTAAAACTACCAGTTTTCATTTAGGAACAATTAATGAGATGTTTTGCCTAATTCTTAAATAGCAATAGTTAACAATAAAAATATTTAATATCCTACAGATACAAACTTTAAATGTGAAGAATCCATGCTGTAGACCTCTCAAAGATCCTTAAATGTCTTGTACTCCATAACTTCAGGTGCCGTGAAAAAAATACACGGAGTAAGCTGCAGCTGCATTTTAAAGCAACAAAAGAACTTTCAGGGCTCTTCTCCAGTTTGCTTATTTGACTAGCATGAATTGCAGATAATGCAAATGCCTTATCATAGAAGTAGTTTGTTTGCTTTGCGCAACTCCTTCTTAACCCACTCTTTCAAAGGTGATGATTTACAAAGTTCTGTTAAAGTTTCTCTCCCTTTTATAATAGAGCTAATGTCAGCCCTTCAAAAGCATGCATCTGCACTGATGAAAAAACGTAGTAGTAAACCATATGGGGGCCTTAATGCCTGGATTTAAAGTGGCTTAATGTGCAGCTGGTTATTTAAATCATTCTGCCCTTGAGGGAAATGCAACAAAATCTGAAGAGTCAATGTTAATACTATATTTTAAGACTTTAATTCTTCCTTTATCGCTCTGGAAGCGGAACAGAACAGAGATACTTCTTGGTTTGACTGGATGCAGCTCCTTTGTCTTCTGTTTCTGGCAGATGCCAGTTGGGCTTGGCAACTTTGGGGGCAGAAAGGTGGGACTTTCCTCAAGAGTGAAATTGAAAAAAGAGCCGTTCTGCACTTACAGTGCTTATCTGCACCTGTTGGCTGTCCCTCTTTAATGTGGGGTCATCTTAGAATTATGTAAGAAGGTTGACTTGCTGCAGCAGGTTTGTGTGTGTGCATACGTTTCTGAGTCTTAATGTCTTTTGCCTGACAAATCACTAAGATCTAGTGCCCTAAATAAATGTTAGTTTGTAATGAAAGGGAGGACTAAGTCATTCTCTTCCCTGGCCCATCCTCCTTTATTAAACAAAGTAATAAAGATTACCATGCTCCCTAACTCCTTTGAATGCCTCCAATTACTCTTCCATGTATAATGGATCTTCCACCAGAGAGCATGGTTGGGTACTTGGTTGCTGCTGACTTTTTTTTAAAAAAAAGCCATTGTGAGGGATAGATTTTTTTTTTAAAAAAAAGCTCTGTGAACAAAATTATTTGCAAGAGTGGGATTTCTGCCCAGAGCATAAGGTTCTGAGCTACAAGTGAGTGTTGTATGATAAAATGGGCAAAACTAATGACTTGTGGAAGATAAAGGCATTGATTGCCTCTTGCAAGGCCAGAGTGGGCTTAAAATACCCTGAAGAGATTCAGTGTGTCCCTTAAGTCCCAAAAAGAATGAGATTCAGTTGTACTTAAAGATGTTTGACTCCTGTTTCAACTGTGGAGTGTGCCTAGTAATGGAACTAAGCTGCCATCTTTATATTTAGGAATCAAAACAGCTTTTGTCAGGAAACAGAGTGACACGGCGTTCATAGCGGCTCACTGTGAAATGATCCCAATTGAATGGGTGTGCAGAAGAATTGCTACTGGCTCCTTCCTCAAAAGAAACCCTGGTGTCAAAGAAGGATATAAGTTTTACCCACCCAAAATCGAGATGTTTTACAAGGTAAGTTTCCTTTCCTGTGATGTTAATCAAACTTAAACAGAGCTAGAGCTCTGTATTATCTCTTTTAAAATGCTGACAAATAAAGTGAGTAGCGCTAGTGGCTGGCTGATCCTCTTAGTATTGGTAGTTTTGCCATCCCAATGTTTTCTTGCGTTCTTGTCCAACAGCTGTTTTGTCTGAAGTGCATATAATGTAATACTGGCTTACAGGGCCATCAAAGAATACGAAGCCAAACTGTACATAAAATAGAAAAAATGTTTTATTTATAAGGTATAAGGACTTTCTGGGCATAAGCCTAATGCATCAGTTGAAACAGGTGCATTGATATATTTGAAGAAATGTAAACAGTACTCGCGTGGTGAGGTTAAGTAGCTAGCTAGGCAGGATTCTGAACCTCTTTGGGAATGCCTGCTGAAAGAAGTGTCTTGTGAACTATGACCTGAAGTGGTGTTTGTAGTGGACCCTGTTGCTCTTGGGGCACTGTCCAAACTTGAAGTGCTTTTAAAGATGTTAAGGTGTTACAAGAAGTGTTTTCAATGTTGCTGTCACTTTTTTTAGTGCTAATCATAAAATACTAGTTTGAAGCCTGTGTTTGTTTTTTGAAAAACAAACAAACAAAACCTAGTATTATCTTCTAATGGTTATTTTCCTTGTATAGTAAGCTTAAATTACATGATGTATATGTTTTGGTTTTCTTAACAGGATGATGCTAATAATGATCCACAGTGGTCTGAGGAGCAGCTAATTGAAGCAAAATTCTGTTTTGCTGGACTTACTATTGGCCAGACTGAAGTGGATATTATGGCTCGTTCTACTCAAGCTATTTTTGAGATCCTGGAAAAATCATGGCAGCCTCAAAACTGCACTCTGGTAGATCTGAAGGTATAAGAATCTGATTTCTCATGATCCTGGTCCTGACAGGAAATATATCACTGTATAGTCCCTAAAATGGGATTCTTATTGTCTTTTTAGATTGAATTTGGTGTTAATATTCTGACAAAAGAAATTGTTCTTGCTGATGTTATTGACAATGATTCATGGAGACTGTGGCCGTCAGGAGACAGAAGCCAGCAGAAGGACAAACAGGTAGTGTTTTAATCTTTACCTTCTAAGTCAGTTGGGAAGGAGAGTGAAAAAAATCAACCATACAGTTAAACATCTGTTTTCAGAGTGGCTTTTTCTAGATAGTCTTACCTTGTTCCAGAGTAGCTCATAGGGTACCTAATGCCCAATCCTGTTCTCATTAAATAGTTGATTTTCAGGTTTATGGTAGAAAAAAAATCCTCTGCCTGCCTATCTTTAATACGAATGCCCAACAGCACTATTGACTGGAGCTATTGTAATGAAGCATGGAGCTTCCAGGGGTAATAAGAATTTCTGACTTGTTGTGCAGGTAATAAAATAGTTGAACAACAAATCAGTAGGAAGAATAGAAGCTTTGGTTCCCAGGTCTGCCTCTAACCTTCTCTGTTTATTTAGAGTGGTATCCTCCACTAGTAGAGATCTGGTGATACATGAGAGGGATCTGCAGGGCGGATGCTTTTCTTCATTATTTTGGTTAAGCTTGAATTCAATACTCAGTTGTCTCTAAGTGTTACTAACAGACTGTGTCCACACATGAGGGCTGCAAACAAGTTTGGAATAAAACTTGTCCTATATTTAAACTTGTAGCAATTACACTTGTCAAATATTTCTGAACTACCAGATAAGTAGTTATGAAAGAACTGTTTTGGGAATGCTGCTGCCATGGAGCTTCTGTGACAGTTGTTGAGACTAGTAACAGAGACCCGGTGAGAAAGTAGCTGTAAGCCACAGGGGAAGGTTTCAAAGTGTGTGTGTGGGAGGAGGGGTATTACTCTTAAATTATGAAGGAGAACTGCTCTGTTGTTTACTTTACCTGAATTATGTAGTAGCATGCTTGAGTCGATTGCTCTGACAGTGCTTTTGCTCATCTCCCTAAAATAAGGTACAAGATAACATCATGCAGAACCTAGGTTGGCTAGTGCAGTGCTACTGCAGGCAATCCTGTCGTTACAAAACAAATTTTTAAAAAGTTGTATGTCTTTCCTTAAATTTATCCTTTGGGAAGCTTCCAAAACCTTGATCCTCTTGTGGCTAAAAGTCTTTCATGTTGCAAATGGCCACGAATTGTAATATAGAAGGTTGTTTACACCTACTGAGATGGTTCTTAATTAAATAGTCTTCCTTGCCTCCATATCCACACTTTCCTATATCTGTACCAATCTGTTCTTCCTGTGGAATTCCTAGAAACTGCATAAATATTTCAATTGGGGTATTCTTACTAACTGTGGCTGCAAAATGAGTGCTTTGTGTACCCAAAACGCATTAACGTCAGTACTTTTTTTTTCTTTTTCCTCTTTTCAGTCCTACCGGGACCTTAAAGAAGTGACTCCTGAAGCACTGCAAATGGTTAAGAGAAACTTCGAATGGGTTGCAGAAAGAGTGGAGGTATCTGTTTTTCTGAACAACATATCTAGACTTCAATAACTGCATGTCTTCAATCCTGTTGACTGTTTTTCTTTCCCTCGCCCCCCTTCATTCTTTTCCCCAGTTGCTTCTGAAAACAAAGAGCCAAGGTAGAGTTGTGGTGTTAATGGGATCTCCTTCTGATCTCAGTCACTGTGAAAAAATAAAAAAGGCATGTGCAACCTTTGGAATTCCTTGTGAGTTAAGAGTGACCTCTGCTCACAAAGGGCCAGATGAAACCCTGAGGATCAAAGCAGAATATGAAGGTAAATGCCAAAGAACTACTGATTTGGATTGAAACATTATCATGTTCATGAATGACTTGGCAACTTAAGAATTTGTGTGGGGTTCTGCCGATTTTTGCTGAACGGAACGCCAAGCTGTTACAATGCTGTTCTATCTACACTTGCTAATTACATAATGACAGGTCAGACTGCACTAAGCAGTTATGGAGTAGTTGTATTGTCCTGCTGCCCAGCCACAGCTTCCATTACTTAGTCTAACATCTGCCTTTATCCCAGTACCAGAACTACTTTTCTCAAGCCTTGATCGTGTTAATACACTTACTGTAGCATCTTGCTGGTGATGCTGTCCCTTCTGAAATGAGGAGGAGTGATAGTTTCTCTAGCTGACTCTGAATATTCTTATGTTATATTTACAAGGCAGATGTTGCTCCCATCATGTTTTCCTGCCTGTTTAATGAAAATATTCTTGCTCATTATTTTAGATGCCATGAGAAAAAGATACTTGATTTAAATTCTTATCTTTGCCAAGAAAACTTGACATCTCTTCAAAAGTGTTTATAGCCTAGCAGAAGAGAGAGAAAAACTATTTATTTTTGTGGGAGTATACTTTCTACTTGGTGAAACTACAGATGTGGTAACACTAGTTGAGAAACAGTTATTGTGAGGTGAACTGTGTAAGATTTAAGGACAGGAACACGTAAAGATGCCAGAGGTTTAATGGCTATGTTCTCTGCAAAGCTAAGCAGCACCTATTCTTCTGATACTGAGACTTTCCCTCAGAGGCAGAGTAAGACATGCTAACTTCAGTTGTGGTAGACAGTAGCTGGGATTTAAGGCTGCTAGATTTAGAAGATGTTTCTGTAAAGGGGAAGTTGGACAGACAATTCTAGTGCTATGTAATGGGATTGACAAAATAACTGCAAACAGAATTGTGGACTCAGATAAAATTCCTACAAAAGCAAGTGGTAGAGAACAAGGTGGATTGCTTATTTCTGAATGTCTTCCTCCTCCCTCCTGCCAGGAGATGGAATCCCAACAGTGTTTGTTGCAGTAGCTGGCAGAAGCAATGGTTTGGGGCCAGTAATGTCTGGTAACACTGCTTACCCAGTCGTCAACTGTCCTCCACTCTCAGCTGACTGGGGTACTCAGGATGTGTGGTCCTCTCTCAGACTACCCAGCGGTAAGATACCTTCAACTTATGCTCTTGGTCTGACCTAGCTCTCTTTTTGTTGTTGTTCTGGTGTACATACGCATACAAACACGTGGCAAAACACTGGAAAAGTAGCTGAATCAGTACTGAACAAAGTCTTTAGAAATATCTTGCATACAGTCTTTGACTTCTTGATGGCAAAAAGCCCACTAGACAGAGCAAAGATCACATACAAATGATCTTTGGAAAAATAGAAACCTTGGCTTAGCCTTGCTAAACATTCCAGTTTGAAATTGGAATTATTATTAATGGGGATTTAAGTAATTTAATTTCAGACCTGCATTTTCCTTATGATCAAAGATCAAAAAATATCTTTTTCTACAGTCAGTGTAGGTAAGATCTTAACTCTAACTATTACTTCAGTGCATTGCTACCTGTATGATTTTTAACTTTGTCAGTGACTTGAATGGATGCTTGGCAACTAGGAAGCCCAGAAGTCTGTTGCCTCTGTATAAGAACAGTCGTTTGGTATGCTGGCTTTTGGTTTAAAATGCCATGGAGCTGTCATGTTAGAAGTAGTGGAACACATGACACTTCAGTAGCTTTAAAACTAGAGCACGTGTTTCCTGGAGGCTGAAACAAACATTGTCTTAAATTGTTCTTCAGAGGCAGTGTTCTGTTTGACTATAAAATATGCTTTGGTAAGTGGCATGCTCTTCTCTGCAGGTCTTGGCTGTCCTACTACTCTGTCACCTGAAGGAGCTGCCCAGTTTGCTGCCCAGATATTTGGGTTAAACAACCATTTGGTGTGGGCCAAACTGCGGTCAAACATGCTGAACACCTGGATCTCCTTGAAGCAGGCTGACAAAAAACTTCGGGAGTGCACCTTGTAAGTCAGGCTAACAAGTAACTCTTATTAGTTACGGAAGGATAATGGCGTGCATATTCATTCATGTTAGGATTTACATACGTTTGGGTGAGCTCAAAAGTCCTGCATCCCTTCTCACAGAAGAAAGCATTGTTACAGCAGCAGATGAAGTCTGTGACCTCATCTTTCCCTTGTGTATTTTTTTTTTTAATACAACAACTTAGTGAAAGATGGGGAAGTAGTATTTTTAGGTATCTCTTTCTGTGGCTCCAAAATGGTGCTGTTCTGCTTCCTAGTGTGTATACTGTTAACTACAGACTATATCAAGAGAATGATTTGGTACGATCTAAATAGAATTCAACTAGTCTTCTGTATTTCTGTAACAGTAATATTCTTCCATAGTAATAATGTATGTCTTGAACCTTATTAACTCACCTGGACTGCTAACTAAAGCCAGTGCGCTGATGCTGTTCTGCTTGCAATGATGGTATGCTTTCTTTAGCAATAAAATGGCAACATATGCTATATTAATAGGAAAAGGGACTGGAAAAATGTTTTGAGTGTGAAATAAATACCTGCCTTATTTAAAAAAAATGTATATACATACATGTGTATTTTTTTTAATATGTATGTGTATACATACCCCACTGATATCTCCTGGAATGTGATAAAGTTGCCACCAATTCTCTTGTTCATACAAGCTATAACTACAAATGGTTTGAGTGAACTGTAACTAGGCTTTCTGCCTGTTAGCTCTAACTCTTGCCTAGTCCAGTCTTTGCCCTTTCAAATAGTAGGCAGATCTCTACTTTCAGTAGTTCTAAAGGGCCTATGTGATGTTGTCAAACTGTCTTCGTACACTTCAATAACTCTAGCTATTATATATCCATATTTCCTCACTCTCTTTCCATGGAAATTTTACTGAAATGAAGGGGGGGAATAAATAGTAAAGCAACAAACTACTGGGGGGAAATCTAAGCATGACTGTCTTGTCTTTGCACACACCAGTCTTCTGAGTAGGTACAATTTTAACAAATATGCAATTACTCAATGTATGTAACATTTATGCTTTTACAATTATAAATAAACTGTGGAATTCAAAGCTTCATCATGGAGATTTATTGAATAACTACACTCAAACTAGCCATCAGCTGTGGTACATAACTTGAGGACCTTAAGTTAGGTAATGCTCTTGTAAAAAGCTTATGCGCTAAAACCTGCATAGAATGGCATTAGGTGACAGTCTTCTGGAAGATACAATACTACTTGACTACGTGTCTTGCTGTTAGAGGCAGCTGGGTTGCTTTGTTCATAAGGTACTGCTTTATGTTTGTGTGGTAGGTCAGGCTTACCCCTTAGTGTGAGGAACTGGATTACATGCTGCTGATGGCCTTCTCGGGCACAGGAAGGGACTGCGGCTTATGTGTGGTTGTATACAAGAGCTCTAAACAGTGCTCTCAGCAGTGTTCTCTTCTGGAGTTAAGTGCAGGGGTTTTTTTAATTGGTCAAAGCTTACACTAAAGCAAAATAACTAGAACTCTTTTCTTAGTCTTCAGGGCGGTTGCTTTTCTAATGAAATTCTAAATGAAATATCAATAATAGTGAGGGCTAGTGATGACAGTGAGGTTGAAATGCCTTGGTGGCATACTGATGCAGCACTGACTTAAAAATGAAGATCCTCAAGACAGTGGTTTTCTTAGTAAGCAAGCTATTTAACAAGATTGTACTCAACTACTCAACTGCATGCTTAAGCTAGCACATCTGAAAGGGTGCTGCCAGCTAGCTCTCCTAATGAGATAGTGGAATTAACTTTAACCAGCAGAAAAATTAATGGGTGAAAAGAAATGAGTGCGTGCTCTTTGTTTGCTTGGGTGAGCGAACTGGACTATCTTCTCTTGTAATCAGCCCAGAACCAGAGCCAACCACTATAGAATGCAGCACTTCTTCTCCTGGTGGCAGCAGTCTGCTAGCTCAGCTGTACAACAATACATAACCTGAGGGTAAAGTTACACAAGAGGTGAAGGTGTCGTTTCCTATTCTTCCCCTGCCCTACCCAACACTACACTGGGTGTTAGCTCTGCTGGGTAATCAAGCTGACAAGCTTACTAGTCACCTGGCTACCCTAGCACCATGGTGAGACACAACTGCAGCCAGCCACTTGTGTCTCGTTTTCTACCCATATTGCTGTCTCCGTACAGTCTTGTCCCATGCAATAAAAATTGGTGACAGACAATGGTTTGAGTGTTATACCTGGAATATTCTGTACTGCCTCTGGTTACTTTTCTCAAATTACTTGCACCCTGATTATACTAACTTCATTTGTAAAATTGTGCCAATTTACATTGGGCATGAGCATGCTAAGTGCTTTAGTTGCCATAGAGATGGTCATTCTTCAGCTTTTGGATGGGGTGGGTTGTTTAGGGTGTTTTTGTGCAGTCTGTACTGAACTCTTGGAAGCAAACCCTCACTTGAGCAGTTGCCTTGCAAAGACACGCTAGAGACAGCAGCTAGCACTAACAGTGTGTTGCTGCGATCAGCAGATGAAACCTGCAAAGTCTATCATATTTGCAAGGACTTTACGTAGTTGTCCTAAAGGCTGAAGTGCTGCATACCAGCTGTTTAGTTCAGCTGGAAGTTCTTCACAAAGCTTTTGCTATGAAATGAAAATATTTCCCCTTGGCTCAGCATTCCAGCTATTACATCAATGCAATAACCTGAGAATTTCTTCAGCCAGAAACTGCTCTTGTAGCACTTGCTTTTTCTTGTCCAATTTTAAAAATATCCCAACAAATTCTTAAATAAAAAGTGCTTTTATCTTCAAAAAAACTCATTACATAGAGAGGTTACTGAAATTTATTTGTATTTTTAAAATGGAGTTGGAATACCTGTAATGAAAAGCTAATTTTTAAGCACTTGCTGTGGAACCTAGGACTGTGGGTTAGATTATGTCCTAATTAGCAGAGTTACCTGCTTAGCAGTATGTGTTCTTTAAAGATATCGGCAAGGAGCTGTTTAGACGTAGCAGAGGGCAGGACTTGTTTTGCGTCCTACAGCGCTTCAGGTACAGGTGAGTGGCACCTGGTGTTCAGCCTTTGTAACGTCATTTCATTTCTAAAAAAAGCCAACCCCAAACCCAAAAACCCCATTCTGTAAAAATGAGGGGAAAACCAGTCATGGCTCCCACTGATTTGTCCTCCACCCACAGTTCAAAGGACACGGAAGGTATGGTTTTAATACCCTCTGCCTGGGGAGAGTTGTAAAAAGTGAATTGAACGCCTAGGAGAGGATGTGATCTAGACTTCTTGGGGATGGCATTAAGGCACTCCCTGGTTTTTGAAGCCTTTTTTTTTCGAAAGCTATTGAAGTAATTCATACCCAAAGAAAAACCATGAGTGTTGCCTCACTAGAGGGCATTTGAGCCTTTTCTCACAGCCCCAGTGATTTCTTTAGCAATGCAACTGAATTGTGAAATAGTGTCAGAAATCTTGAGCCATGCTTTAAAATAAAACCAGAGGTGCCTGTTGCACTGTGTTTGGATCACGCTGCAGTAGGCACGTTGTATGCAGTTTCAGAGCACGCTTCCCTGTTCAAAACTTCCAAAAGCTTACACATGAGGACGCTCAGTTTCTGGGCTCAGACAAAAATAAGGTGCAAAGGTTGTTTCAACAATCAAGACTCGTTTCAAGGTATGCACAAGAGAAGAACTTTAAAGTTTCATAGGGGGTTGATTTAAAAAAAAAAAAACCAAACTCCACCACAAACCCTGAATTTCCTGCAGAGCTTAAGTACCTCTAGAATTGGGTTGCAGCCCCAGTTCCCAAATGCCTATTCCATTTCAGATCTAAGTGTGTGCGTTCAAAACTCCTCGGAGTTGCTGTGCAATGGCTACTTGAGCAAGAGGGACCTAAAGCCACTGCAGCATCTGCTGTTGTGCTTTTGCAGGAGCATTTTCGATCCTGACAGGGCAGAGCAGCCTCTTGCTCATCGAAGCCTCATCAGGATACACAAAGTCAGCGTTCCAGCCATGATCTCAACGCATACCTACTCACTCCGAAAAATATGCACTCTACAGGTTAGAACAGTCAGCCGGGTTGCAAGCAATTAAATCGCCTCTCTACTGGGGGAAAGGGACAAAACTTAACTTTTCCCTTACTTCTTAGAAGAGCGCTTTAACCACCACAGGCGTGCGGAGATTTGTAGGAAGGGAAGATCTTAATTTCCCCTTCTGCCCCCCAGTTTCAATTTGTTTCCTCAATAACTGCAACAGGGGTTGGACCACAGCAGTGCTGCAGCTGCCTCCAGAGCCCTGGGTCTCTGCCTCAGGAGCCTTGTAGCAGGCCTTAGGCAGATCCCCTTATCTTTCTTGGTATGGAAATCACGCTGACCCTGAAACACCAGTTCAAGGAGACTGGGAGCTTTCTGAAGGACTGACTGACTTCCTGAAGAGTATGCCCTGTGTGTAGAGAAGATCTTAGACTTGGAGAAGACAGAAGATTTGTTGTTCCCCATGGAAGGTAAAATTCAAAACTGCTGGAAGAAGGAATTAAGACGTATTTGCATGGAGCTTGGTAAAAGAATTAACTGTAACAGCTTTTCTCTCTCTCTCCCCTCCTGATGACAGATGTCATCAGCAGTAGGAGGATATCTTGACAGAAAAACAGTACAGCAAACAAGTTGCCAAAAGCTCAACAGATGCTTGAGAATATCAAGCATCAAGTTCAAGCCTGTTCAAGGACAGAGCTTGTCACAGAAAAGAACAGGTTGTCTTTCAAAGGAACTTGGAGCTTCCAAGATAACCGGGATTTCCTTCAGCAGGGGCAGTAGGCTGAAACCTCTGATGGAGAGCTCTGATAAACCGGCAAAAGACAGCGGGTGGGTGGGCTGTGGCAGCCCCAACAAGTAGCCCTCAGGCAGAACTAAGTAAGGTCTGATGCAAGAAGGAAAAAAAAAAAGAAAAAAAGGGAATGAAAGGAAAAAAGAAAACCCCAAAACAACCACCACCACCTTAGAGCAGCGTCGGGGGAAGCTAGCCCACTCTGCCAAGCATCCTGTATAGCTCTTTATGCTGATAAAAAGAAAAACATTCCTAGCTGACAGACCAGAAAGCTCTTGAACACAAGGAACCAACACTCACACAAACAGATGATATAATTAAGTAGCTTAAGATGCCAAGCTCCAGAGAATTTCTATTTGGATTGGAAAGTGACTGTATTTGCCTTAATATAGCGCAGCTCCCTGTCCCCAGTTTCCCATTACATCATTTCCCTTTTCTAACACACTCACATGGCCAGCTTCCTAGCCAGTACAGGTTCATATTCAGTCTGCTTTATAAGTTATTTCCAAGACAGGACATTCTTCCATCTTACTTCCCAAACAAAACAAAACCCCTCAACTAGAAGTATAAAGACTTCTTTACCAACTTCTTTCTCTCTTAACATTCAAAACGTTTTCCCTGGAGAGCCTGCCACATCCCCATAGGTGCTCCTGACTGCATCGAAGCTACATCACTTGTGCAATGATGTTTTTGAATCCATGGTGAAATCCTGCTATTGGCCTTTGCTTGTAAAAGCAGTCGCAGTCATGAGCATCCAGGAAAGTATAACTTCATCAAAATCAAGGCTCAAAACTCAGTGGACTCTTCATTTCACTTCGTTTTGATAAAGGCTTTAGAATAACTTACATCCTAGCATTAAACATTTTACAGCTTTATTTTTTTTTAGTTGTAGAAAAGTACATAAACGAGAGGCTAATGGCCAGATTTCAGTGTGATACCAAGTGGCATGGATACAATAATCCTCGAACAGGTATCTCATGTCTACTCGCTAACTGGAACAACCTTCTTCCCATCAGAAATCCAGTTGTGGATAGCCAGGTTTCTACAGTCAAAGACAGTACCGAAAGAGCAACACCTCAGCCCGGCCGAGGTGCAGGCCAGGCAGATGTGGTTTGTCCACCGCTCCTGAAGGCCTGCTCAAAGCCGAAGTTTCAACCATTCTCTCTGGCAGCTGCCCCTGCCCCAGCTGATAATGCCGCGCGAGCAGTGCCTTGCACTGTAAGTCTCCCTTGTGCTGTTGTTCAGAAGACTCAGCTGTGCCGATCAACTCTGCCCTGTCTCACTTGTAATTGATGCGAATGAGGCAATAGTAAAATCTCCGTATTTAGCAGATATTTACCCCACCCGGCACACATTGGGAGAGAGCTCAAGGGAATGGGTTACATGACTTATAAAACCAACAGGAGGAGCATACTGTCCTTCCGAGTCTTGTAAGGCCTCTAGCAATGTTTGAGTCTGGCCTAGTCTTTCATGGGGTTCAGAGCAAACATTTCTCCCTACTAACGTTCTAGCATCACTTCAAATTTCATCAACATGTCTTACAGCCATCTTTGCATATTGTCCTTGAAGAAACTTAGGACCAGTAAAAGGCCCCCAGAGGAATGATTTGCTAGAAAGAATGTGATGGATGAAGTTTGTGCATTTGCCAACTTCCAAAAGAAAAATCAAGTTAGAAGGGAGAAACATGAAGTCTCCATTTCACAGTCAGAAAACTGAAGTTTCTGAACCTACAGTTCATTGGTTCTCACCCAGGGCACAAAGTTGTTACAAGAAACGATGTTTGCTAAGAGTAATTTAAGGTAGAGACTAGAGGTGAATATGAATTATGAATTAAGAATTTCAGTGAGATCGCTAGCCACAATTTAGCAAAACTGGGAGGAGGTCCTTGCCAGGAAGATTTGAAACATACACATCAGTTCTGGGCAGATACCTCTCAGTACAGTGACTCCTATCGCTCATGCTGAAGTTTATGACCTTTCTCACATTACCATCCATGCACATCCAATTTATTCTATAGCTATTTACAGATCACCAATCTTTTGAGACACGTCTAGTTTTGTTCTCACACTGAGGTAAAGAACATGTCTACATCAACTTGTCAATCATCTGATTGAACAGGGAAGCCACAATCCCATAAATAAGGTGCCCCAACACTAACCTGGGGTAGCTCTCGCTGGCTGGTCCAGGGGTGCTGCCCAGTGAAGGAAACGTTCTTGTATCGTGACAGAGAACGTGAGAGAGTGACAATTTCCCTGACTGTTGCTCATCATCAGGTAAGACTAATCATTGACAGTGTTGTACCTTGCCTGCACAGCAAGTGAGCTTTCCCCTTTTCCCTTCCGCTCATGCCTAGATTGCTCGCATTCCGCTCAGGCCTAATTACATTGATTGTCAACTTCATTATAATAATATAAATTGATCAGACTTGGTCCTTAGTCTGTTGCTGTTTTATCGTTCGATAGCTAAAGAACCCTTGCTGTGTGACATGGGGGAAAAAAATAAATAAATAAATAAAAAATCAAAATAATAAGGAAGTACTCCCCAAATTCAAAACACTATGTACAAAGCACACAGCATGGTATCTCTCTTCAAGATATTTAGTGAAAGGTCTATGCCAACATGCAGGCGAGCTTGTTCTGCCCCATTCTAACTGCACAAAGGGACAAAATCTCATCCACAACACCACCACCACTTGAAAAAAATTCCAACTTAAAAATCCTCTTAAAAATCTTTCCTCCCCATTCTCAATTTCGTATCATTCCCAACAGCACCTACAACGATCATGTTGTGGAACAGTTACTGAAGAGTAGTACTTATGATCAGTCTTAATGCAGCATGTATTAATCACAGTAACTTTGCTTTTTTTGTCGTTGCTGTTTCTTTTTGATTAAGTTTTCTCTTACATGGTTTACAATTCCAGAAGTAGGACCTACATATGCACAGGACAGTGCAAGTCAACTGACACTTTATCTGCATTTTTGTTTTATTAAAAACTTATGGGAATGTATAAAAACACCTAGAAGCCACATCTTCCAGCAGACTAGGGAATACCCAATTTCAAAAAATACAGCTCTTTGTAAGAAAAAAACCCAACCAAACAAACAAAAAAAACCCCCGCTAGATTATTTGGGTATCTCAAGCGCAGCTACAGGGATGTTTTGCTGTCAAAACATCTGTTTTTTCTTGTCAAAACAAGAAAAAAAAAAAACACCTGTCACCTGCATTCTTAAGAAGATCATGGCAACACACAGATTAAGTTTCTAAGCTCATAACATACTGAAGTGGAGAAATAGAGGATCCCCTTTCTTTACTATGCAAATAAAGCTTTCCAAATATTAATCCAGGACTTTATTCATAAAATAAAGGGGAAATTTACCCTAGATAGAAGCCCACATTAAAAATGATCCAGCAGATTTTGGGTTGCTTGTAATATTTCAAGCCTTAAACTCCAGAAGAGAACAAGGCCAGCCAGAGCACCTGATGAGCAAGTGTGTGAAATACCTAACTGTTCTGCAAGAACAGTTTCCCACAACTTTTGAGTTTTGTGAAATGCAAACTTCATACCTGAAACCACCTCCATTTCAACAAAGTAGATACAAAAGCAGGCCACCAGCAAAAAACTTGTCTGGCCAATAATCAGTCTGAGACAGATACTATACTGAGAAACAGATTATGTACATACCAGTTACATCATGAAGTGCCCACAACCTTGATGTAGGTTAAGCAGCCGCTTCTGGATTTACTTAAGATCCCAGAATAGAAGCATATGGAAAATGAAAGTGATTTTTAGTTTCTGATAAAGTTAAAAATATTACAAACTTTCAGCTTTTATTGAAAATTAAATATATTAGCAAAAGCAAGATTTAAGAAATATTTTACAAATGATTTACATACAAGAAAGCCAGTATCAGACATATTCACAAATATGCAAACCTTTAATTACAAAAAGTACCTATCGGCAGCATGATGCTAACCTTGCCACTGCAGTGTGCTCTACTATTGATATGAATAAGGCATAGAACTCACATTTGCACCAACTTAAAAAGTTCAAATAAAACTTTAAGCTTTTAAATCCTGGATGCACAATCCCCAGCACACAGACGCACGCACACTCTTAAGATTTCTTCTTCTAAGCTCGATAAACTAAGTGTGTGCTCTGGAAGAACAGTCAGCCTGAAAAGTCCAGTAGAAATGTAACTGGTACTAGCATTTCAGTTTCCTCTTTAACATGTACAGGCCTAGATATGTAAACCATATTCACAGTTTAAGTATTTTTAGACAGAAGTACCTTTTTTTTTTTTTTTTTTTGCATTTGTTCCTTAAAATTGGCTCTCAGTTCAGCATACAGTTCATAATGTCACCTGTTTTGTGATGCATACATTTACAAGATAACTTAAAAATCTGTGCCATATTCATGGTCAAGATAATTCAACAAGAGTAGTAATATCCAACAGTGACATTCAATACTATGTCTCAAATATTTGTGCAAACAGCAAAAGAACAGTTGTATGAGGCAAACATTTGCAAAACCTTTAATACCTCCTCAGTGTTGTAAACTTGGACTGTCAGCCTTAAGTCCTGCATTTCCCACAGCTTTAAAAAGTCAGTGGCTAAAATTATCAAGTCTCAAAAAGGTTCTCTTCTACATAGTGCAAATTGTAATGTAGATAACGTGAAAGACATATCCAGCTGGATTGACTTTGTGCAATCATCAGTGGTCTTCTCTCATGGTTGAAGAAAGTGTGCATTCAAAGAACCGCATGGTTCAGGAAGTCGGGAGGGTGGGGAGGAGAGAGAAAAAGCAGTTCCGTTACACTTCTCAAACCAGCGCTAGATGTGCAAAGGCAGCAAAAATTCCAGCTGCTACTACAACCAGAACAGAGTAACTTTTCAGGAAGACCCAGGCGGTTAGTCACTTGGACTGGTCTCTAGAAAAATATGTGAGTATATGTTGGATTTTTATCAGACGGTCTTTTAAAGACATCATGGAGAGAACTGACAGCTGATATCTGGGGTCTACTGGGAGAACAGCTAGAAGCCACCAACACCAAGCAGGACCATTGGGCATTGCCTAAAAATAAAAGATAAACTGGTTACCCGTAACCAATGTAGTACAGTTGACTAACACAAAGACATCAGAAAACAAAGTCATCAATGACAAAGACTCGTTTAAAGTTTGATACTAACTAGAGAATTCCAGATCCACGAGATCAGAAGGGTTCTGAAGGGATCTCTTCTGATCCCTCCCCAGCTGAGAAGTCAAATAAAGTACACTTAAACTAAGCTTGATAAAGCCATTATTTTTAAGGCAACAAAGGAAGCTCATAGCTTCCTTGGGAAAAAATGGCCAAGTATAGGACAGTCACCTAATAACAACCTCGCTGATAAAAACTAAATCCATTACCTGTCATGCTATTATTGAGCCTTGAATATTCTTGAAGCCTAACGTTTTCATTACAGTTGTCTTTGCTATATTTGAAGGACTCCTCTATCACCTCCCAATTCCACTCCCTTCTCATTACCTCCTAGACAGAGCAGGACTACTTAATCAGTTTCTTCTAAGTTGACAAAACATACTATGTAACTTTTTCCTGTACTTTATTCAATTCTCTACACCAAGCCTTAGATGTCATGCCCAGAACTGGACATAATACTCCTCAGCAGAGGTCCTATCACTGCAGAGAAGATTAATTACGCCAAATGACTTACAAAAATATTATTGGTAGTGGTACACTCCAGGATGACATTTCCTCCCCTACATCTGTATCACACAGTTGACACATTTGTGTTCTATTATAAATCTCAGGTACATACCCCCAGTATTGCTGCCCTGCTAGTTATCCTGGTTTTGCACACTTATTCCTCTTTCCTAGTATGTTGTGTTTTTTTTTTTTTTATTAAATTGTTCTAAAATCACTTCTGAATTCATGTACTGGCCTCCACAGCATCTACAGTCCTCCCAGATCAGTTAATATAGTCTCATAAAAGTATGTAGCAGCTGGGCGAGGGACAGGCTCTCATAAGATCCCATTTCATATATAATTCCACTTTGAAAGCCAAATTTTATGTATTTTTAAATGTTACTTTTCTCCAGCCTCCACTCTTTCAGGATCTCACCAACCTTCATTGTTTATAATAACCATTAAAATAGACTGCTGCAGCTAGTTTCTTGAGAAGCATTTGTCAAATCCTAGCAGCTGCAGCAGTTTATGGCACTAGCTCAGAAAGGAGGAAAGTGTTATTTGCGATTACCTCCTTGCCAAAGATTACTACCTGCATGTGTCACAGGGCAGAAAATACATTTTTTTCCCACTTTAATTCTAACAGCTTTACACAAACCAACAGTTTAAAATGCTACTGAACTTAAAGTGTTCTCAGTTTACTAGTTTTATTTTCACAGCAGCATATCATCCTTTCCTGCAAAAACTGTTGAACAGCAACAGAACTGCCTTTTGTTGCTCATCATAACAGAAACAAGATGCAAGCCTTACACCTTCAAAGTTGGGAAAAAAGTGCGGTTTTTTTCTTTTAATGTTTAGCAGTTGTTAACAGGGTTTTTATTTTTAGAAATAAGCACCTAATAATTGATATTAAATGATGTCTCACCTGTATGTTTTCCTCCCTGTCAGGCATTGGCCCGAAGTGCTGAAGAATTTGAGTGCGAAATTTGTTTCTTAAGTTTTGGAACCAACCGCAGGCCTGATTGTAAACAAAATTGTGAAGTTCTCTCAGTTTCCTTAGTTCTTCTTCATCAGCAACCTATAGGGGGAATGTTATGAAAATATCGTTAAAGAAACAATTAAGATGTCTAAGCTAAAACCCAAAAACCATTCAATTTCAACTATATTTACATGTATTTCTTCCATTCTCCTAAAACTCGATTGCTAATGACTGAATAGTAAAGAAGTCCCGTGACATTTTAAAAAGTTACAACTTCAAACTATTGGTCAAACAAAAACCACAGTATTTCTTTGTTGCTTTATAATAATAAAAAAATTAAGCTAGCTTCCATTTCTTCCACGTGCTGGTACTGAATCTTCCAGTGGTCTAGAGACCTAAAACTTGGAAACAGCACTCTCAAGAACAAATCAGGCAAAAAACTTGAGATATTAATACTAGTAAGTATTTATACAGGATTCTGGATACCTTAACATCTTCCAAATATTCGATGTCTGCAGTGCAATAACCATCTTTCATCCCTCTCCGTAAAACTCTAAATCTCTTTCCACCAACTGTATCAACAACAGACCGTCCATCAGGTAGAAAATGAACGTTCCTAATTTGCAGCATGCACCCATAATCTGCAAAACTAGAAAAGAAACCTTCTCTGTAATGCAATTACACACTTCTAAAAGGACACTTTTTATAATTAAAAAAAGACCTAAGAGCTGAGAAGCTTAGAATTAGGATGTAAACCTACCCATTTTGAGAATCACTTATACACATCCCAAACTGTTTAGTCCCAGTTTCCATACTTCTGCGAATCATTAGTCGGTATCTTGGCTCAAACACATGTAGAGGGCAAGGCACAGTAGGATATGCCATAGTGCAAACAAACATTGGAACATTCTTGGTCAAGCTTCAAAAGAACATCAAAAGAAATATGTGGCTTAAAAATCTAATCACTGAACTATGCCAAGACAATACATTTTTTTCAGTATGTTTGCTATATTTGAGGTCATAAAGCACTCTTTTCAAAGTTTAATAATAAGCACATTGTAACAACTTTCATAAACAATAAAAACACATACTAGTAACAGTGACTGAAGACCTATGTGCTGATTTGAATACATACTGGACAGTAAACCTCATAGTTCTCTAGTCACTGAATATCTAGTCAATGAATGAAGGGCTTTGTTTTGGGGACAGGGGTGTTAGTTATTTTTTTCCTTTTTGTTTTAGTTTGAGCCTTACAAGCCATTATGCCCTCAGAGTCACAGTCTTCCTGGAACAAAAAAAGATGCAGCAGTAACTACATAGTAGCTAGGTGCCCATTTAGATTATTTTCAATGATGGACTCACTCCAGATCACAAGATGCAACCCAGGGTATAACTTTTACCTTGCAATATGCCTCAGCAGGCCTAACTGAAGAACCAAATACTTTTTTTGTGCTATTTTATCAAGTATGTCCAGTTGATAGTTGATACAAACAAGTTAACATTAAAATATTACCAGGTATTTAATTTTAATACCTTTCAGATTATAAAACATAATTCTAATGCATGGATTTTGTTACGTATGTGGCATGAGCTGTAGTTTTAAATAGTTTCCAACATTCATATCTACAATACATGACACTTTATATATCTGAAGAACTCTACTAGAGATAAACATCGAGATTACAAAGAAATCACTGGGATTTCTTTTCATCACATCTATCTTTATACAACTAATGTCTATCATGAACTGCTTTGAAAGAAATTTAAGTATCTGAGACTGGGCAGCCAACTCAAGAGGACGATTCCATTAACAGCAGCAAAGCTAAAACTGAAGCTCCACGACAGTGCACACAGAGAAACAGGAGGACAAACATATTGTGTAGAGGACTTAAGAGCCTCACGTTGCTACTGTCAAAGTGTGATTTTTTTATTTCCACAGTAGTTAAAAAATTTAATTTTCTGAAACACACATTTAGGACACCAAATTAACATGTCTTTATACTCCTTCTTGCATCCATAATATGCATTATTAATAATGACAGAAATGATAAAACATTTCTAAAAAGGATTTCCATACTAATTTCTCAAGTTTTCTAGATAAAAGACAGCAAGCTTACTTTGAGTGCTCAGCGGTTTCTTCAGCATGAATTCTTTTTCTTTCATATAATTCATCAGACAAGTATTTCATTATTAATTCCTCCAGCAGTTCTGTGATGCTGTATTTTCTGCTTGCAAGGTACTGTAAGCAATGTAAAATAATATATTAATATTTCTTTTCATTTACATTAACAAAAGACTTGAGAAAATGCAGCTTTTACTTAAAACCATCATATATGAAATGTGTCATCAATTAGATTTAAACCCATAAAAACTTACAGCTCTGAAGTTCTTATGTTTCATTACTTAACACCTAATGTTACTCTAATATTTAAAAATGAGATTCTCTATTTTATTTCTTCATGCCTGACAACTCCAGTGTCTAACTCGGGTTGTATTTCTATGTTTACCAGAGACAGAATTGATTTCCCAGGTTATACAGCCATACAAATAAGGAAAGTGTACAGAAATTACAGAAAGGTTTTACTGAATAGTTACCGAAGTTTACAAACACTCAGGATTTAGTTACACCAGTAAAGCAGATGGTCACAGAAACAAAATCCCTAAGACCCTGAGGCAAACCTGATCAACCTGTATTGACAAAATAAGTTTTTCCTTTCTAGTAGCAATCCGTAACGCAAGTGAATCCAAGTTGTTGAGTTTAAGTGAAAGAGCCTTTAAAATGATACAATGTTTGTATTTGTGAGCTCTGCTGAGAAACAGTACCTCTTTCAAACTCTCCTTACAGAGTGGACACTGAGGAGCATGGTCTAAACACCGTTCCAAGCAACCTTTGCAAAAAGTATGTCCACAAGGGGTTGTCACTGGCTCAAAAAATAGCCTGAAACAAAGTTATTAGAAGTTAGATACCATGGCAAGTGTATGTTTTCCTAAAAAAGTCAGTGACCAACCTCTAATTTTTAACACTAGTTATATCATAGCAAGGCAGAGAAAACTAATCCCATGTCTCCTTATTCTACTTTTTCCCCTATACTGAAGCTTTTTTCCATTTACCACTGCACCACTCATTTTTTGTGTTTTCTGATAAATCTAGACATATTTCAACACTAAATATCTAAACATTTATCCCAATGTACAAAGATTTTGGTCTCGCTACATAGAGATTCAGAATACACAAAATTAAGTGATTCTTTGAGGAGCTAAGTTGTTTTAATAGCAGTATTACATACTAGTAACGTATCTATAGACAGTTTAGTATACACCATATGTTTTAAGGTATTTATTCTGAAAACCAAGATGACTCAATAAGAGCTTTCAAATACATCACCTACATTTAAGTAGACTAACATTCTGAAGTACCTACATCTCCTAGACAAATATGAGGTTCACAGGCAACACTTCTAAGCATTAGCCTTCCAAAAATAATAAGCCAAATAGTTATATTGACTGAAGAAAACCCTAACGTTTAAGCACAAAAGATGCTGTCCTTTTTAGGTTACCAGTTAACAACACCAAGTTTCATTGAAAAGGCAGCTTGATTAAAATAATGCTGTATTATATAGCACTATAGCAACTGACACATTTAAATAAGCATTTAACTGCAGGGATAAAGGAAGGCTGAAAATTATTGACTGATATCAGAACTCATCACAACCTGTAAGTACCTCAGTTTATATGTGTAACAGATACCTGGCCAAGCATCTATAACAGAAATGTTGAGTCACAGAGGAAATCTCACCTCATACACAGAGAGCACTCAAAATCTGATACATCAATCAAATCCCCTGGAATTGTTCCAAAAGCCAGTGTCATGTCCCTTTTTGTACTTTCTAAGGAAAAGCAAGACAAAACACTCCTTCAGAGAAAGGCACAAGACAGTAAATACTTTAAATTTCAAAGTAAGTGACTGTTTACCTCCTTGCTTTTTGTGTTTGTTTCTTCCATCTTCACATACAACTGTATCCTGTTCTGAAAAGGAAAGCTTTCTTTTCAACAAAGCACCTTTTTCTTGGCCAGAGAGAAGGGGTTCAGAAGACACTCTCTTTAAGCCATCTTCCTTGGCAAGGTCTTTTGTGGAGTTAAGAGCATGGGCAGACTGGGCACGATTTAAGCTTCCACTGACAGGCTCCCGTACCTCTGATCCACCTAAACTCTATAATGATAAGATGAACTGAACTGTACTTAAAGAGTAACACAGAGCTAAGTATATAAGATGTGAACATGCAAAGATATATAAGCCAAACTGATACCCACAGTTAGTTCATTAGTTAACTAGAGGAATTTGATATTCAAATTTGCTTAGCATTAACAATTTAAAAATCTTCATCTGCTTCAAAGAGAAAAAAACCCTGTCTTTCTCTCTATTTTGAAGTCACTAATATCAACTTTCAGTACCTTCTAATAAGTAGTTTACTGGAGTGAGGAGTCTAATACTCCAAATGAAAATACATTACTCATAAATCACATTTTTTTTCTTCCAATTTAGCCAATTACAGAAAGTCAGCATTTAGGCTGGAAAGTAAGTATGACAAATAAAGGTACTGTCTGATATTTGTGTATCAGCCAAAGAGAAAAGTTATCCTATAGTTTTTGTTACCTGCTCAGGTAACTGTAAGTTGCAGTAAGACTCAGTCACCTCAGAACCAAGTATAAAAGGTTTATTTCGAATATGTGGTGAATTCCAAGCAGATTCCTTCAGGCTCTCTCCTAACTTCTCTGGTGACAGCACATCACACAATGTCTAGAAAACAAACAGCTAAATGTTCATAACAATAATAAAGCTATGTCTAGATCCTTTTTCATAAAACTACATACCAAAAATAAGAATTTAATCTCTATGAAGTTATCCTCATAGAGCTTTATTTAAGCAGTAACTGAGAAAGAATGGTTGAGAACAGAAACCTACATACCTATATTACTAAAAAGAAATTTATCTCGTTATCATTTCTACTACAAGTGAGTGACATCTTCAAACAGAGTTAGACATTATCAATTCATTATCATGCAGCTTTTTCAATGTAAATTTTTTTTATCAAAGAAAAACTGTTGTGCACTGGGCAGGAAGGAGTTCAACTTAGAATATTTAACTTGCTGCCTGCTTTCCAGTTTTCTAGATTTTCATTTAGTAACTTGAAAAGCATATGTACTTTGAAACGTGTACTTAAAACTTGTACATTAGGACTATCTCTTCAACATAACATGACATATCTTGAAAGGAACTAATCTCCCATGTGAAACTTCTCTGTATGTACTGAAGACTTTTAGATGCTCAAAGTCTACCACAATGGGAGATTTATAAAGGAACCAAGTCAGACATAGTAATCCAGTTTCATAAATAAAATTACCCTTTCTACTTCTAGCTTGGCTGGAAGAAAGTCCTCATCAAGGGCTAAGCACTGTAGAAACAGTTGTAAGGCATCACCTACAAAGCCAGAGTCTTGCAGCACTTTTCCTTTCTGGAAGTAGACCTGAAAAACAGATACCATGAAGACATTCCTAGAGAGTATGTAGAACTGCAGTATTCATCTTACAGGCATTACAACAAAGTTAGAATTAGAAACCTCCATGACAAAAAGAATGTAGCTCTTCAACAAACTTCAGCTGTGCACAGTGTGGATGATCTATATGACTTGTCTAACATACATCCCCTACAATGTTCGAGAAGAGTCATGGGATAGGCTGGTGTTAGTCTCCTTCCAGTTAATTTGTTTTGGCTTACATGAAGCGTTAAAAAACCCGTGCTGAATTCACAAAAGGCCTTAATTTCCCCTTTCTGTGAGGCTTTGGAGGGGAAGAAGGAGAAATGCAATGCAAATTATTACATAACCTCATACAACAGCTTACAGGACACTCTTTTTGCCCTGTTTCATTAATAGCCTTATGGTTCCAGCCTGCAGAAGTGTAACTACAAAGAAAACAATCCACACAACCATGCATCTCTTACATACATCTTAATCCATATTCTTAACACAAAACAATGCACTGTTGGAATTGCTTCCTCCAACTATATTTTATTCTTGAACATTAGACAGCAGCTACAAAAAAAAAAAAAAATCTGTTTACTATAAAAAAAGGGAGAAAAGATTACTGAATTTTGCTGAACCTACCTATAACTATACGATGTTGGAACTAATTAGTCCCTTATCCAACTTATCTCAATTTTAAAAAGTTGCATTTGCAGTAATATAAATACAAGTTAGATATAAACAGTTATCTAACAAAAGTTAGATAAAACAACAACACCTAGTTGTATATGAGATTTGATAATGGGCCAGAAAACTGAACTAAAAAAAAAAACAACAACAACAAAAAAACCAAACAAAAAACCCACCCAAGTGCAGTTTCTACAGAACAACTGCCAGTATCAACAGTAGAGTCTGTTAAACAAGGCTGCCAGATGAGGGCATGCATCATCTTTGATAGACTTGGGCAATTTCATTAAGATGTATCCTGAAGAAGGAAGGTATGCTAATCCTCCTCTTACAGACAGTTTATTTTCCTACAGAAATAAGAATTGTTAGAGGAATCCATCAAACCAAGCTCACTTAAGTGAAGCAAAGTTTCTTTCCAAATATACAGAAAAAAGTAGACAGTACTACCAACGCTGAGCGGCGAAAAGTAGGATGCTCTCTGAATTTGCACTAGCCATGGAACTGCTGAACACAGGAGAGATCAAGACAGCAGCAGTTATCTCCCCTTGTGTGGCAAGATCTTGCTGCTCCTGCTGTGCTCAGAGCTTAGTGCTGCAATATGCAGTATCTTACAGTTCTGAAGGCCAGTGACTCCCCAGCTGCCTGCACTATTTGCAAAGCTCAGTTCCCACTGAGTTTCTTTGGGCTTTTCGAAGAAAAACTTTCCAAGCTAGAACAGCAAAGTGTCCTTCTCTTAATAAAAATTAAGAAATAAACAAAACAAACCCCGAATCCCAGCTATTACAGGTTACATCACCTTAACCTATCCCAACTCCAAGTATTGGAGCCACTAAAAAAGGCCCCAAACACATGCTTACATTTTTTAGCCATACTATTGCAAAAGAATTTATTGCTTGTGCTAAGTATTTTTTTGACTTTTTGGTAGCATTTGGAAAAGAAAACTGTGTTGTCCTATTTATATAGCAAACTGTTTTACCAATAAAACTCAAAAGCAATGAGAGAAATGTTGACTTAACATAGAGCCAAGAATTCCAGTCCTGACTGGCAACAGTGCTCACTCATCTCATGTGATATTTTCACATGAGGTAATGCTTAAAATGCTCTGACTTTGGGAAATACAATCAAAGTATAAACACTTCAGGGAAGTGCAGAGCTTTAAAAGGACTAACTTGTACATAGCATAAGAAATTTCAAAAGTTAATTACATCAACCTACCAAACGCACAGGCCTCAGAAGTTCTGCTTTCAAGCAATTAAAACTGCCTGCACAATTTCAGCCAACCATCCAGTCAAATACCATTACGCTGAAGTTTAGTTTGTAAATATTTAATAACTTTTCTTAAGAGAACACATAAAAGCGTTCTTATAAAGAAATAATCAATAACAAGTAACTACAGACAGCACAAAAGTACTTCATAATACTTCCCAAGAAGTCAGTTCTACTGCACTTAACCCTTTGTCCAAAGGCACCATCTCATGTTGTGATATGAAACAAGAATACCTGAAGTTTTTGATGAAGGCGAAATTAACAGTTTCAAGTAGATTCAATAATCAACTCTAACCTCCCACATTCATCAGCAGCCTGTCTCATGTAAGTATTTTAAGATACCTTTAAGCATTTTGCATGTCTTACATGATAATGTTTAAGGTAGCTGACCTAGGTTCTTAACTTGACGCAAGTATAATTCAGAATTCATTAATTTTATAGATAAACACAGATTTTGAAAAATGAAGAGTTCATATCAACTTACCTCTGGCCAATTTGGCATTTTAGAAATAACAAAATTTAGATCTTCTATGGCTGTTTTATATTCTTGGAGGCCAACATATGACTCAGCTCTGTAAATTCTCAGCATCAAGTCACTGGAATCTGAAGACAAAAATTAAGTAACATTTTTAATAATTCAGAATTTTGACATTTTTAATTAGATATGCTTTCATAGTGATATGTCATAACCACACTTTTTTGTACCATACTGCAGAATTACTGGAGTACGTTCTCCCCCACCTCCCAGTGTTTGGGTAATGAAAGTAGCGGTAATTCCAGGCTCACATCTTTCAAGCTAAAGATCAAATTTTGTACCCCCTAATGTATCTTGCAGCAGCAAGAAAACGTATTTTAAAAGATCTAACACTGAGGCTGACAGAATTAAGTATTGCTCAGTACTGCTGTGACAACAAATATTGAGGACTAAGTAGACTTTAGCTTTATAGTACACCCATTCAAAACCACAGAAATCTGTGAATTCAGTGCACTTGTATTAAAAAGTCTAAGTATTACAAACTTTGCTTTCAAATGTTCGAGTTTTTCTCTAGACTGTCATTTGTTTTTATAATGTCCAACCCCTTCCAACTATGGCTCGAGTTACAGATGCCACTTTCACAATGGTATCCATCTGGTAAGTACCAGAAGTAGGCTTTATCACTATGTGGTCTGAAAAGACATAGCCAATAATAGAAAGCCTTTAACACCAGCTGGCAGCCCTGTTGTAAGGAGCTGTACTAGTGGAACTTCTGCAATGGGAAAGCATTAGTAGGTGTTCAGTAAAGACAAGTTCTCATGTCCAACAAACAGCATTTTGCACTTTTAGTAAAGCAGCCTCTAAATGGGAAGCATGGCCATCTTCATGCCATTAAACAATGGTTTTCATAACACAACTAAGTGTAGTTGTCGCTTGGAAAAAATGCCAGCACACCACTTTGTCCTTGATTTTTTTTTTTAATACACCTAGGTTTTTCATTGAATGAGATAAACAAGTCAGACATTGGTCTACTGTAAACAATACTAAAATTAAATAGTTCTTTAAGTTTGTTTCAACAAAATTTTCTTGGGAGGGGATCATTTCAATTTGATATTCTATCTTAGTCTATTTGAAATGTCTGGTTTAAATTTTCATTATTTCCAATATTAGCTTGCTTTACATTTAAAATCCAGACTGGTCAATGTTCCCATGTATTCTAACATATTGCTTTGTATTTAGATCCACAATGCTACATGTAAAAAGACCTTAATGGAAAAGAAAGGGTTAAGAAAATCAAAACTGAAGTGTTGTCTTTTGAGTTGACAGCTTCCCTTGAAACACAAATATTCCCAAACCTGGTTTGTTTGTTTTTTTTTTTTTAATTTTATTTTGGACACAATAAAATGTTTGTATTAACAGAAGTCTTTGTCTAACTTAAACAGGTAATTCTGCAAGCAGAACTCTGAAGCCTGCTTTCCTGTGGCTTTGTGTTTTGTGACTGTTATAGCCTCGTAAAGCGGGAGCTCAGATCGAACTCTTCAGATCGTTTTTTTCTGTTGTATATGACTGTTTGGTGCCCAGCAGGGTTAGTGTCAAACCAAATTCTTTTCTTCAGAGGTAGCAGTAAGCGCAGGTCTTTGTTCTCTGATAAGCTACCTATTTGCACATAATATGGGAGGGTGGGAGCTCATCTTTTTCAGACTTTCAAGTGTAGAGGATGACCTGAGGAACTCCCAAGCCTTCCTTTCTGGGGGGAAGGTGAGGGGTAGTTTGAAGATAAAAATGTGAGCTCAAGTCTACAGCAGTTGGACATTTTGTCCATTTCTTTTTCAAAGAGAAAAGCATGGTTCCAACCAAACTGGTACGAAACAAAGGGCTAAACCAAGGAACTGGGACCCCAGCTCTGCTGCTGAACACACACAAACACTGCCAATGAATGAGCAATACATAAAACAAATTTGGTCTAAACATTTACAAGACTAAAAGATCTAAATTTATATGTCCAGTTTTGCACCCATAATTTAATTTCTAGGCTTTGTAATTGTGAAAACATCGTTTTGCAATGTTTCAGCATCTATTTTAATGTTTGCCACCTAAAGGGAGGATGCAAAACTATTTCAAATCTTTAGATCAAAGGCCAAACAGAGCAAAAACACAATCTGTGCTTAAATTTTCTATTTCAGTAACTCAATATATGGTGAATACAGAAATCACTCACTTCTAGCATACCCAAAGACAAATGATTTTAATAAAAAAGACAGCAAGTACTTTCAGTGCAGAACTGTGCATACTAGTTATTATTACATTAATAGGAAAGTATACAAAGGTATATATACTTTTTTTATACTACTTCCAAAGCATCAGCTCCTGGCTACTGTCAGCATAAGCATACCAATAAATGGACCATCTCTGGTCTGATCCTGCATGCTTTTTATATGGTTCCTATAGATTTACCAAATTCTTCAAAATAAGACATGCACGTCACAACCACTATACAGAAAAACTTCAGGACACTGTATTTATTAATACAGTACTATAACGTCACTCCAATGATCAAGGGTTGGAACACACAAGACATGAGAAGAGGCTGAAAGAACTGGGCTTGTTTAGTGGAAAACAATTCCCAAAGGCCTTGGGAGAACCCAACAGCCTTCCAGAATCCAAGAGGAGGCTACCTGGAAGACGCTTTACTGAAATGCATGGGGGAAAGCCAAGAGACAATGGTTATAAACTGAAACAAGGGCAGTTGTGACTTGAAATAAGGAGAAAATTTTTCACTCTGAGAATAATTAACCTTTGAGCAGGTTGCCCAGAAAAGCTGTGGAATCTTCCTCCTTGCAGGTTTTCATGACCCAGCTGGACAAAACCTTAAGCAAACTACTCTGAACTCGGTAAAATGCAAGAAAGTTATGAAGAGATGCCATGAATATGTTTCTTACGCTACACCTTTTCCACGTCTAAGTGTTTTCAGGAATTCATGTTCTGGGGGAAGATAGAAAGTGTACCAGCAGCTACTAATTAGATCTCTGTTGGCCTGAAATCACCTTCAATTTGTAGTTGTGAGCCCACAGCTCTAAACTGACATTTAATGTACATCTGCATTCCGATTCATTAAGTTCTTTAGTATCTTTACCAGAATACTTGGAATATTGATAGTTCTCAGGGTTGGAGAAATAGGAAATAGTTGTACAAAGGATCTTAAACTGAGCTTCTAGCACATGTACTGAATGTGACTTACAAAATTGTGGACAAGCATCACAGCTGACAACTATTCTCAAATTTGAAAACCATTTTAAAGCCAAAATTTAAGACGTAGCTTCACAAAAAAAGGAATCAAAATTCTTTCCCCATAGATATCTAAATGATATTGCTAAATCCATAGAAGAAAGATTAACTAGAGTCTATAGAATTAATTTTCTCTTTCATTCTTCCAAAACAGTCTTGAAACATGAAACAGGACCCTTGTAAACATCTGTGATCAATAGTGGATTCACCAGTTTGTACCCTGAAGGCCACTGAGTTTTGACTCAATTTCTTTGCGACTTGCATGAGTCAATGCTGTCGTTCAGAACACACAAAGAAAAAAAAGTCTGCTTCTTACAGTTCCAAGATTTAAAATAGATCAGCCACTTTCTCAGGTCACATCTATCCCATATCCTACATTTCGGAAACACCCTGGCAAATAATGTAGAATTGAAGGCCACCACTGAACCTCTTTAAATTAGGTTGCCATATAAAATATAACTGACATTTAATCCCACCTACCTTGAAAACAGTTTATTCTGGAACTAGATCTAACATATCTCCCCAGAACAGACTGGAAGGATTCGACTTATGCAAGCTTTTGTTTTTTTCTCCGCTGCAGACAACTGTATAAATGTAATACACTTAATCTGTAAAAATATTAATTCCTAAATTTCTGGACAGAAATAAAATGGCACAAATGAAAATGGAACTCCGCAGGTCACCAGGTGTTAAAATCCATAGCCGAATAAGAACAACAAAGGAATCCGCCACTGGATCCATCTACGTGTATCAACCACACAAATTTGATGCCCTCTACAAAGACTAAACTCTGAAAAACTGACCGTATCTCAACTATTCATGGTACCAAACCTACTGCTTGCGATCGATATAGGATAATCTAACAGCGTGCCTCTACCTCCCGTCTTTGCACCCTCTCACCATATTATAAAACTTCAACCACACCCACCTATGATGTCACTGCCATTACACAACCTGTCCCCCTCCATGCCTGTCTGCTTATGCAACTGGGCCCGGCCTGCTGGGAATTGTCTTGGTGACACTTAAGACTGTGAAAATAGGTCTCTCTCAGGAAACAAGGTTAAATACAGCAACAGAATTTCTCTTATCCCTGCACAGCGATTACTAAATACAAAACAAAACAAAGCCCACAAACTCTTCTGTAAACAAGTCCCACGAAAGCATGGCGGGGTGGTGGTGGGGGAAGACGTGAAGAAGCCCAGGCTGGAGGCTCCTCCATGGCTCTGAAGTCTGCCCCACTACCAGGCTTGACGCTCAGCTGAGGTCCGGACAACTACGCGTCCCGTAATCGGTCCCTCCGCTCCACCAGACTACGGGGAGGCTCCTTGAATCCTCTCAGCAAACTCGCGAAAACTTCGGATGTTCTTTATCGGTCCCTTTCGCCCCCTGACGGCCTCAGCAGCAGGGGAGAGGGGCCGAAGGGCAGAAGGAAACGCACACCCACGTACTCCACCACGCTTCCAGCCCCCCGAGCCTGCCGTGCTGTGCCACCAGCTCCTCACGCTCCGGCCGGGACAAGGGCGGGGAGCGAGGCGGGAGTCGGCGGCTGCGGCCGGCGGGACCGGGCGGAGGAAGGACCTGCCCCCCACAAGCCTTACCTGCTCGCAGAGCCTGGCTGGCGGCGCCCAGCGCCTCTCGGAAGCGGCCCTGGGCCAGCAGCTCCTCCAGCCGGCTCCCCCTCCTCGCCCTCTCGCACTCGCCCGGGAACCACTTCTCCGCCAGCTGGTTGAGGACGACGCTGGTCCGCAGCGGGGCAGCGGCCGTGCTGGTGCCCCCCGCCGGCAGCAGCCAGTCCCGGCAGCGGCGGCAGCGGGCCCGCAGCTCCCTCCGGAGACAGCGGCGGCAGTAGGTGTGCCCGCACGGGACGGTCACCGGCTCGCTCAGGAACCTGCCGCACCCGCAGCAGCGCAGCGGCCCCTCGCCCGCGCCCCCGCGGTCCCGGCTCCAGCCCAGCCCCTGCCGCAGGCGGTAGTTCAGCACCAGGCAATCCACCAGCGTCCCGAGGCGCTGAGGTCCGGCGAGGGGGCCGAGGCACAGCGACGCCAAGGACGCGCCCACCACTTCCTTCAGGCGGCTCCCGGGCACCAGCCTCTCGCCCAGCCGCGGCAGCAGCTCCCGCTCTCCATCCGCCTCTTCGCCCGGGCTCCCGCTGCCGCCTGGCTCCGGCGACGCCTCCGAGCCCTCGGACGCGGGAGAGAACGCCATCGGCCGCCCGGCTCCGCCAAGGGGGGTGTGGCGCTGCCGCTCCGGCCGCCGGGCTCGGCTCCGCGCACGGCGCTGAGGCACTGGCGGCGCGGGGAGGAGGAGGAAGCGAGGCGCCCTCGCGGGCGGGGGGCGGGGTCACGTGCGCCCCCCCCCCCCGCGCGCGCCACCCGGGGCCACGGTCCCCCGCCCTGCGAGGAAGAGAAGGAGGCGGCGACGCGCGCCCCACGCTACCCCCCTTTCAAACCTCTACGCCGCGCGCCCTCGCCCCGCCGGCTTACATAAAACGCGACGTCAGCTGACGGCCGGGCGGGCTGGCCATTGGTGGCGCGCGGCGCGGGCGGAGGGGCGGGAGGAGGAGGGCGCAAGATGGAAGGAGGTTACAAAACACCGCTCCATGCGCGCGCTGTAACGGGGCGGGGCTGGCGCCGGGCGGTCGTGGAGTGAGTCAGTTAGTCTGTCTGTCCGTCCGTCAGTTAGTCAGTCCGTCAGTCACGCGGGGGGCGGGCGCGGGCGCGGGCAGGGGAGCGCCGCGCGCGTGGTGCCCCTCACAGCCCGCCCGCCGCCGCGGAGCCGAGCCCTGGCCGCAGCCTTCCTCGCCTCTCCCGCCCCGGGGCTGAGAGAGAGCGCGGTGCGGCGGGGAGGGAGCGCCTTAGCGGGGCCGGGGGGAGGAGGAGGAGGAGGAGGGCGGTTGGCCGGGGCGGAGGGACGGGCCGGCGGGCTGCGGGTTGGCTCCTGGGAGCGGCTGCTGCGGTGAGGGCGGCCGCCAGGGTCGGGCGTTAGCAGCGCTGTTGGGGCGGGTGGAGGTGGGGGAAGCAGCCGAGCGCGAAGGGGTAGAGTCCCGGGGCGGGGAGGGGGGTCTGCAGCGGGTCTGCGAGCGCCTCGGGGGGACGGGGTCTGGAGCTGCCGCAGCCCTGAAGGCTTCAGCTGGCAGGTGCTTGTCGAGCAGTCCCTGCACGGCCGCCTTCCCGGCGGCTGATGCTCACGCTTGGCTCCGGCCGCTTGGGCTGGTCCATTTTCCTTCTGCGTTAGTTTTTTTTTAATGGAGGACACGATAAAAGTTACATGATTAAGAGAAAGCTCTTTGTCCTTAGGGTTTATATATGTCTCCCTCTTTTCTTGAACGCTTCCGGCACTTCGTGTAGCACGCCCATAGGATGGGGTCCGATGCTTTCATTGTGTAGACCTGCTGTGCATGTGCTGTGCCGTAACAGCCGCTTGGTGCAGTAAACTTTGTCTTCCACGAGTGTGAAATAGTAAGTCGAGTGGTTTTGGGGAAGGACCTGATCTACTTTACCTAAACTAAGTAGTAGTGGCAGTGCATTTTCATGGGGAAATGTTTAGGGTTTCCAGATGTATGTCAGCCTCTAATGAAAGCTTAAAGTCTATTGCATAAGTGCTATCTATTTACAGTTGCCACAATGCCTTTTTTCTTTTAAGTTAGAAGGCTGTCATAAATCTAGAAGTCTCAGATAAATATCACAGTTCCTCTAAAACCTTCCAGGCAACACTTACACATCAGGGAAATTAATTTATGGCCTTATGAAAGGAACAAAGTTATATTTGGCTTCAGCTGTATTTCACGTATGGCAGGCTGGAGGATGATACTGAAGGCTGTTAAGAGGGCTACAGGCAAAGATGCTGTGAGTGGAAATTACCAGACACATCTGGATTTATATTGGGATGTTTTGTCTGAATTCGCCCACTGTAAACTGCATCCTTTGCCTTTACAGTGTCTTTCCAGTTCCTAAAGTCAAAGAAAAAAGATGTTATGGTAATTGAAATATGGGGGAGAATATGGGTATATTTTCAACATGAAGCGATAGGAAAGATAGTCTCTTAGAGTGAATAATTAAAAAATGGCGTGAGTTAGGAAGTGACAGTCTAAGAAATGATCAAAGTAAAAGAGATGCCTGTAGTGTGAACTTGAATGGTGGCGGGATGAGGTAAAATGCTTTGAATTATGAGTGGTTTGAATGGGTTATGGATTCCGTTTTAGACATGTCAAGTGTGAGCTCACCCTTCGCAAAGTATCAGGGAGATAAGCACAGAATTTGGACAGAAGTAAAACTCTGAAAGAAGTACTGTGGGCCATCATTGAAGAGAAGAGTATTTTATTTTGCATTTCAGATTAGATTACCTATGGAAATGGAGAAGAAAAATAAAACAGGACAAAGGTCAGGGGTTTGTGGAACTTCCTTAAAAATCTGGAGTTAGAATAGTAACATTGTCCTCTGCAGGAACAATTAAAAACAAGTAGAAACGAAAACCTGTTTCCTTCCACCATTGCCATTTCAAGTGATTCTTATCAAAGTTCATATTTTAGCTTTCGTACTGGTGATTCAAGCAGTATTGTCAGCTACAATCAGTGTTGTCAGCTACAATCAGGTATTTTTCATAATTCCCAATGTACAGGAGCAAAATACTTGTGGGGTCTTGGAGGAGAAGGTTTTTCCCATCATCCTTCACTTCAGAACAATTAAAAACGGTGGAAGAAGGGAGTTGGGGTAGGATGGGTGCATAGATGGGATAGGGAGCCTGCCATTTTACACTGCTTCTGCCAGTTTTAGAAATCTGTCTTTAGTTAGTACTTTTCTTCAGAGCTTGCTCCTTCTGCTAGCAGTACTTACTGTCACTGTAACTCCTTACTGTCTCCTAACGTTTGTGATACGTGCTGTTCTCTACATTCACAGTTGCCCTTATTGTCTTAGGTTTCTCGTGGGAACTCAGGACTTCCATGCATCAAGGAAAAAAAAATTGTCTAGGTTCAGATAGACAAAACATTGATTTTTGCTTAAGTTTGTTCTGTGTGGTTGTAGAAAGACATTGAAGAAGTTAATTAAAGATACAGACTTCAAATTTGTCTTAAATACATGTCAGCAGTATGCTGCAAGAATAGAGGGAGTCCTCTGGATAGCAAGTAATTTTGGAGCCTGGCATACTATGTCTGGGCTCAAGAAGAGTATAAAGCAATTCATAGAAAAGAATCCATTACATAAAAATAATCACTTTTGTGTCAGAAAATCCCTGAGAGAGAGATCTCTGGAATCTGGGAGATTATTTAGGGAGAAATCTGAGTGTATATTTGCCTTGTCCTTATTCTCTAGATGTTCATTTTTGATCACCGTTGGAAACAGAGTACTGGGCCTAGTTGGACCTCGGTATTGCCCAGTGTGGTCATTCTTCAAGCTTTTGTTTGGTGCATTATTTCACCTTTGGCGTATTTAACTGAACAAAAAAAACCCCTCAATTTTCTAACCTTTCACTGTGTTACCATCAGGATGTGATAATTATGTAAGAGAGGAAAAAAAAAGACATGCAACTTTTTACTAGATTAGATAACATGCACAGCTCCACCACCACTCCATTAAAAATAGCGCGCACACAGAAATCCGTTTTTCTACACACCCCCCCCCCCCGTAGGGTCAGATAAATGATAGTTTAAAACAAAAGAAAACCATGCCATTGCACAGTTCACATGGGCCATTCTAAGAAAGACTCCAGGAACTGTCCTTCCCCTTCCTACCGTAGAGCAGTATTTTGCAGCTGCTTATGTAAGTCTTGGTTGTCCTTGTTCAGAAAGGTACTTACAAAGTACTATGCCTTCAGTACAGTGAGGCAGAAGTACATTCCTTGCCTATGCTTTTTAAGCTGTTGATTGGATGTTTCTGTAAGCAATTCCTTGTACAAGTAGTGTGTACAACCCAATTAAAGATGAGATGAGAATAAAATTTTAAGTTGTATTTGACCCCACTTTAGGTAAATTATACACAATTATTCTGATTTAAGATCTTCAGAAATCGTCAGCAGTATAAACAGAATGAAGCAAAACCAACCCAGGCTAAGGGAACAGGCAGTGGCAGGCAGTGGACCTAAAAATTAATACCTGCGTACTGGAAATTTGGAGCTGAGCCCCATTTTTGCAGTCTCTCTTGGCATATATCCCAAGAAAAAGTAGTTAACCCAAAGAAGGTAGTTATATTCTAAGAGAAATGTAATGGCTTTCTGCCTGTTTTCCCTGTATTTGTTTAAAGGTAGCTGGCTAACTATCCAGCTGTTGTAACTTTTTGCCAAGATAAGTGTAGCAAAGGCAAAATAAAATGAATTGGTGAAAGATTAAATTAGGCAAATAAGAGTCATACTCTTAAAAAAAAAAAAAAAAAAGGCATAATGTTCCTGAGAACTAATTGTTCTGCTGGGAAACTATTACCACCTTTTCTTCTAGAAAAAACAAACATAAAACCCCAAATCTGAAACCATATTAAAAATAAGCAATCCTTGAATGGCGTAGCTTTTGAAGACCATAGCTAGTGATGACTGAGTCACATCAGCTGTGGCTAAGGAATAATGAATCCTCAGAACCAACTTGGTTTTGTTTTATTTCAGTTTGTTTTTTGTTGCTTAGTAGACTTTTGGGGCTTTAGTGAGATAGTTCCGGCAGGCAGACTTTTAAATGGAAAAATGCTCAGCATCACTGCAGTAGAACAAATAGTAATCTTTGTTTGTGCAACACCGTGCTGGGCAGAAGTTGGCTTTGAGTAAATTTTTTTAGGTACAAGAGTCCACAAAGCTGCATTTCCAGCTTGATCTCAAAAGTTAAAGTGAGCTGAACAGGGCTAGGCTGCTACCAGTATCTCTGGCATTTCTGTACAGTACTGCACTATGGGCTTTCCAAGGGATCTTAATTCCCTTTGAGAAAATTGGAGCTGTGGGTTCTCTCTACTTCTGAAATAAGGCCCTTAGTAAGTTATTTAATTACACTTAGTAATTATGTATGCACTAGTGAGTATAAAAAATAACCAACAACACATAGGATAAACAGTTAACTATGTTAGAAAGATAAGGATCTCATTAAAAATAGAAAGGGAGGCAAAACATAATAGGATCTAAAATACTTAACCAGGTAGAGTAAAGACAGAGAGACTGAGTTTATTGGCTACATCCAATAAAGGACTTATGTACATAAAGCAGTATTTAGGGCGAATTCAGGTGCCTAAGTCCAAAAATGCAATCTGAGAAATCTCACACAGCTGCTGCCTAACCCAGGAGATGCCTAAAACCAGAAGGCTCTTCCTTGATTTTAATTTATCTCTAGAGTGTCTAGGATTTTACTTCTGTACACGTTCAGTGTGCAGCAGCTAGAGCAGTTTAGCACCTGTTTCCCATTCTGCCATTTACAATCCTCAGCTTAAGTGTCCAAGGGCTCTATTTGTCAGTATTCTCAGGCCACACCAAGCACACATTCATATCCAGAGCTTAGTTTGGTGTAGCTGCTTGCTTTTAATATGAAGGATGGGAAGATCGAATAACTTTTTATTTAACAACCTATCTGTTAGGTTACTGGTGTAAGAGTTGGAAGATTCAGTTTGGTTCTGTTTGAGAGTGTTCAAACCCATCTCCTCCCTTCAAGTAATCTATCTTAAAGAGTGACTGCATGAATTTAAATTGTCTTGGGAGCATGAATTAGAGATGAGGATGTGTCACTCCCTGCTAAATGCCCTGTTCCTTGGGATAAATCTCACACATCATTTCTATTCCTACAGAGTACAGAATTCCTTGCTTCACAGTGGCACAACTATCAGCAACGGAGCAGAGCCATCTTTGTTTTCAATAGCCCTGTCTCTTGCTGGGTAGGATCACTTTTCTGCCATATGTTGACTTGAATCTTTTTTGTTTAATGGGGATACACAGCAACAATAGGTTGCTATCTGGGAGGCGTTTGTTTTCTCACTTCCTTCTGTTATCCTGGCTGTGATTTAACAGAATACAGCAAGCCCTGCTCCATTTTTTTAACAGAATGGTAATTGGATCCTGCGGTTGAGGAAGGACTCTAGGCTGTGTATTGCCAGCACACTGAGGTGTCTGTGTCTTGGCCTGAGTTAAGTTTCTAAGGAGTTGCAATAACACTGCTGCATTTCTTGCAGGCTAGCATTAGACAACCACGGTGCCTCAGGACGGTACCAAGCTTCATCATACATACTGTATAGCATATGCGGGTGGTTCATGTGGAGTTCTAGATTGTTTGTTGGGAAAGGAGAAGCAGAAAACTGAAAAACAGTTTGCAATCACATAATTTTAAGTGTCCAGTTAACTTCTTCCTTTGCTTGTACCAGGACTGAATGTATCCCCTTCTAACATGCTACACAGTTGTCACACGTAATATTGGCAGATTTGGATATGTATGGATATATTTGTATGGATATTAATATTAACTGCCATTAATGAGTGGGGATTGGTAAATCTGTCAGTTATACTTTGGAATTGTGGAAATATATTGGCTATCCTGGAAACGTTAGTGAGTGGAGTCACTCATTTCCCTGTTTTCATGTTCATTGTATTTTTTCTTTTCCCATATATGATGATATGTGGTTGTGCATTCCAAAAGATAGCTGAATGTTTCTACATTTGCAGGAGAACAAACTTAAAAATGTGATCAAGAAGGTTTTATTTTAAATTTCTCCAGTTTAAAAAAGTAATTTAGCTCCAGATATGACATGAGTCATATTTGTCTTTTCTTTAGGAAGAGAATCCTTGGACTGATTGGACTCCTTCTTTCTGCCATTGTTGCCTGGTAGGAGAGTTGCATATAATCAACAGATTTATAAAATAGCTAAATATTCAGTGAAATATTTGCTGCTATTAATATATGTTGTAATTATTCAAATAGTAATGCACTTACAGTGTGAAATACTAAATTTAAAGAGATGCAGAGCTCTGAATAATCAGTTATTTGTTCTTGAATTTAAAGCTCTTAGTGCAGGACTGTAACTGACTAATGAACAAAAAGCAGAATAATAGCTAAGGAAGTACTAAAAAGACTTTCATTAAAGAAGGATTTTTTTTTAAATAAAAATTGTTCACTAAGAAAGCATGCAAAAAGCAAATAAGTCAGCATTTTTTCAGTTTATCAGGATGTTTTCCTTCAGCTGAAAGTTGCTGGCTAACAGGTGTGGTGCATATACTAAAATTTTTTTTGGGGTGTTAATGGATTCACGTTAAAGAAAAAATACAAACTGGTTACTTTTAAAAGAATGTATAGCAAAAGTAAAAGATAATGTTTGGGATATGTGTTCTGTGTTATAATTTGATATTTAATGAACAATTTATTTTGGTATCTGTTTATGTATTCACTAATATTTTCTAATATGTTCCCTGAGAGATATATATATTCTCTAATATTTCCCTTGCTATCAAGTTGGATGTTTTGCATCTACTTATGATCATCCTCTGAGATAAATTATATTGAGATATATTTAGTTTTGAATATATTTTGCCAAATAGGAGAGTTCTCTTTTCATTTCTAGTAATTATTGCTGTTCATTCTTACACAATTAAAAAAAGGGGGAAAAAATTACAGTCATTACATCATATTTGCAGTAAAAGTATGCCTGTATTGTAAACCCAAATCTTAAACCAAGCGAGAAGGAAGGAAAAGAGCTTATTCTGCTTTATGTCTAGCCTCTTGAAAAAAACTTTCTTTTCTGGGTAGTCAGTAATAAATGTGGAATTAAATTTAGAGTTTCAGTCAATTAAAATACGTTTTAAGAAGTGTGTATAGCAATCAAAATACTTCGCAGCCTACTTATAGTGGTGAGAAAAAAAATTATTTGTTACTACTGTACTGGACTTCAGGCTGGAATGAGGTATAATACTATTGACCATGATTGTTAGGTACCTTTGCCTACAACCAGACAGTGTACATCAGTGCTGCTAGTACTAGATAAATCACTGAGTTTCCAGATAGTTGAAGTTACCAGTCTTTAAAAATTCTAAAGGAGTTGATATAGTTACAAAATTTGGATTTACTTATTCTTCTTAATTAACTCTTTAGGATTAGAGGAGCAACTGCTTCTTGTCTTAGATATTTCTCATTCATAGAGTTCCATAGAGTCTGCACGTGTATCTGCTTTTTCCTTATCTAATGAGCGTCCTTCCTTCAGAGGTTTTAAAGCACTGGGCAACTATTTCCCATCAATGAGAACAGACAATACATGAATTTTCTTCAAAGACTATGAATAGTACTCTTTACTAAATGTAGTGTTATGTGAAGAAAATCTGAGCTGGACAAAAAGTGATTACTTGAAACTTAATCAAGGTGGCAGAAAATATTTAATTAAATGGTCTAATTGGCAATAATTTACCTCTTAGCAACAAGATGAATGTTAATTTATTCTGACTATTCAATATCCCCTTTCTACTTTGGCTTATACATATTTAGTATTACTTATGTCCTATTTGCTTCTTGAACATTAGTAGCATCACACAGCACATGGTGCACTAGAGGCTGGGATATCACAGCCACATCTTTTCAACCTTTCCCACAAGCATAGTGCAGGAAATTTACACCTTTATATCACTTCTGCCAAAGACAGCAGATGACAGGATTGAATTTAGAGACCATTAGTTTTTTCGACAGAGCATGGGATCATACAGGAGAGAAGTGAGCACTCTCAAATTCTTCATTTCAGCATGACTGTATAAAGAACATTTAGTGTTTCAGTCTTTCTCCTACCTGTCTTTCTCCTTCACCATATTTGTACAACAAAAGAAATGAGTATCTGGTCTTTGGCTGTTGTCCATTAGTGATCTATGTAGAGACAAGAGAACTCCTCATTTAATTTCATTTTCATTCCTGAAAAAACAGAATAAAAGAATTTTTTTTTTCCTCCAACATATATTGGACATAACTTGTCCACACAGCAGTACAAAGGTTTAGTTATATGAGTCTATGATCCCGCTTTCTCACAGGTAGCTCTGTGGCAAGTAGCCCATCCCAAGTGGATTCTGTCTTACGTGTTCTGTCCTTGTCACGCTATATATAAGCATTACATTTTAGGGATCTTTTTTAATTATTTGTGTCCCTCAACTCCTGGTTGTCCAGGAAGGGTTTCACAAGAGCTGAAAGACTGTGATAAGCCCATGCATATAAGAGTATTTTTTAAATCACACAATATACTCTATCTTTGTATTTCTACCTCTAATAAAAAAAAAAAATCACGATGATTTAAGTGAACAGCTTATCCTGCTGTTTTTCAGGGGTTTGTTGGTATCCTGGATCTGTTTCCTGTGTGTGTTTTGCTGGGCTGGTGTGGTGGATGACGCGAGAGCCCCACCCCACACCCAGTTCATGCCTGTCCTTCACTGAAGAGCTGAAAACCTGACAAGCTGTTGTAGTTGTTCTCCTTTGTGACACATTGCAGAGCCGCCTTGTTACAAAGCAGTTGGTTTGTGTCCTGGGGCTCTCAGCTATGGAGATTCGATGTATGGCTCACTGTGTCAAGTTTCATCACTCCTGTAATATTTCATCCTCCCACTGGGACTGCTTTAACACCACGATTCCTGGCCATAAATCTAAGCCAAAAGTTAACAATGTAGACTAGATGTAAATATTTATTATTAATTGCAGAAATAGAATGTCCAACATGTTTTTCTTTACTACATTTAAACATTTATTAAGAAAAAAATTACTCTCCAAGGTGCTTTTTGTGGTACCTGGATTACCTTGATAAAAATGGTGAGTGGAATACTCTCATGTTTACAGTATTAACACCGGGGGGCTAACAGACTGTCAGAATTCTTGAGGTCTGTAACATCATTAACAAAATCAATACTCAGGCTAGTAACTGATTCCAGGCTTAAAAGCAGGTTATACTGATTGTAGGGCTGATTCATATCTTAGGCAGAGTAGCTGTTAAGTAAACTGTTACTGTTAAGTAAACGATAATACATGAGAGTGAAAGGTTTCTGAATAAGCTATGTGCTGATAGATCACAGTGTATCAGAGTCCACATGTCAAGAATGGTGAAATGTGAGCAAAGAAGGTGGCAGCCTGTGCTCTAGTTTATCCAGATGGCTTTCTCATTGAAAAAGGCTTGCATTGTAAGAGAAATATCAGGTATTTGAAGAGGGAAATTTAGGTAGAATAAATAATTATTGGGAAGGAGGTAGAAGCAGAAGGGAAGGTGGTTCATTTATGTTTTCCAAAGATATACTGCAAATCTCTTTGATTATATTTACACTAGTGGAACTGAGCTGTCTCTCTTCTCACTGAAATCACCTCTTCCCAGATGGTGTAAAGCTGGCAAGTCATGGATGTGGCTACTTTCTGGTGTCACCTAAAGCAAAATACAGGTTCTGTTCAGATTGTACCATAGCTCAGATTTCCCTGTGTCCACAGTGTTTTGGGAGCACAATGATATCTGGAAGGAATCTCTGATCCTTCCTTTCCTGCCCCAAACAGAAGCATATGAATGATAACATGCACCAGTAAATCTGAAACAAGTCTTCAGTCTTGATACTGCTCCATTTTGAGACAATGACTACTTTCCGTGGTTCTCAATAGAAAGCCGTAATGCTTTTATCAGTTCTTGCTGCAATTAACAGTTTTTCCCCAGAATGACTGTTTTAAGAAATCCTGCTTTAAAATCATAATTTTTAAGGTGATTTACATAAGAAATAAAAATGCCTATAGAGTGATTGATCATTGCTTTTAAATAAGCACTTGTATGATGTCATTGTCTTAGACATTCTAGTCAGTTGATTTTTTTTTTTTAATTTTGGTTTTCATAATACTGGTTTTTACCTTAGATTCCACTGTTGTTTCCACTGCATACTTCATTCCTGCAATTCTCATGTCATTATCCTATTAAAATTAAAATATATACATGAAAATATATGTATGCACCTGTGAACAAAGTATTTACAACCTTTTTAAAAACGGTTTGCGTTAGCTTCTGTAAGGCTTGGTGTTTTCTGAAACAAATAAGTAGGGTTTTAAATGAAGAGAGTAATAAATGCTATTAAATATATATAAAAAAATTACTACTTTTGTCCCTGTTTGTGCTTCTGTCTGTAAAAGTGATACAGTGTGCTTTTATGCATTCTAAAAATTTCAGTAGTTTATCTTCCCTGTGATCAGTGTGCAGTGTGTTGTGCAGGTCCTGTCTTAGACAGGCTTACCCCCTTTTGGTTGGTTGAGCTATTATAGGCTTTTCTTACAAGTAAACAGCTCGATTCACCATTTCTGCTGTCAAACAGAAAGGATGTTCACATGAGAACTCCTTGTTCCACTTCTAGGTAAACGGAAGGACACGCAGGTAGTGGAATCGTTGGTACCAAGCGGGAGCTGCCGGTTGCAATGAGCTGGCTAGGTTTATCCTGTGGCCAAGGTTTATGTGCCACACAATGCAGGCCTGAAGGCCAAACTGGGTGTGCAGCATGGGCCTGGTGGACCTCCCCAGGTTAACTGCTGTGTGGGTCACTAGTTCCTTGATGCACAATGGTCTTCTGGTCAGGATCACTGCTACATGTTACAGGTTAAAGAAAAGAAAAGGATCTTTTCAACAGTTTAGCACAGTCTCTGAAGATGCTTAAGAGCAATTAAAAGTTAATTGTCAAGCAAATTCATGATACTCATCAAAAATTCCATTCATGGAAAGTATTAGGTAGTGATGAACGAAATCAGGAAGTTTTTTTCCTAAAGCAGTGTCCAGTTTTTTTTTGTTTCATTCCAGACAGAACAGAAGTTAATGTTTTAATTTTTGCCCACTCAGTCGAGCTACAGACTGATGGGCACACAAACATGCATCACTAAAATGGGATTTCTTTTTGTTTATTTATTTATTTTTTAACAACTGACCTAACATGCTTTATTTCATGTAAATTCAACTCTCAGCATTTTCCATTTTAGGTCAGTACCACACGGGAATTTTAGAGGGGCTTGATGTGCCTGCTCTGCCATACAAGCTAGATTCTCTGGCCAGAATGTACTTCTCACGAGAAGAAAATTCTCAGATCTCCAGGCAGATGTTGTTTTCCTGCAGGCTTGGCCCTTAGAAGAAATGGAAGTTTGAATTCCTGCTTAACTTGGTAAATGCGCTGAGTTGGAGATATAGTCAGTGTTTAATAAAATAGTTGGGAATGGCATTTCAGACAAGATGGAGAAAACAAAATATAGTAGTTTGATGTATGTTTAGTTTTTGCACTAGAAAATTGGCAGTTAACAACTGCATTATTTGTCAAAAAATCTTTCAAGCAAGAAACTGAAGTCACCTCTATTTGCATGAAACTAATGGTCTAAGATTTTAAACAATTTTCTAATTACTTCCTGTCATACATAACACATCCCAGAAGCAATATATGTTTGGATGTAAAAGAACTGCACTTTTAGGAAAGTAAAGATAAAGACAGAAATAGAGATTGTTGTCAGCCTTTCAAATAATTACTTAGTATGGTAAGTTTGGTAGTGAAGTTTTAAAAACTGCATTTTTTTATTGAGGAGATTCAGTTTTCAGCAGAACAGTGTAGTTATTGAAAACAAAAAGAATAAACTATTTTTTAGTAACAGGGAACAACAGATTCATTTTTAACTGTTTTCATTCCATTATGCATAACTGTTTCAATTAGGCAGGAATTTTAATAAATAAATGCAACTTTATATTTAATTCCTTTTGGTTTGTCATCAGAGTTTGAATTTCATGAGTACCACAGGACAGTTTCCATACTTGATCTGCATAATCCCCACGGAAGGCAGCTGAGTTCTGGGTCACCAAAGCTTCATTCATATTGGAGGTAGTAGGTATGTCAGGTATTAGGCCAGAGTGTGGAATCTCTTGCGTTTGCACAGAAAAGTATTCTTGCAGTTGTACTTGCTTTTAAGTGACTGACTTTTGTCCTTACATGCTCCATGCTTTGGTGGCCTCCAGTTGCGTTGTGTCAGAGCAGAATGGGATGAGGTAGCAATAGGAGCCCCTGTGCGCTGTTTTTTTCCTTTTGCTCTCCTCTTACCTCAACTGTTGTATCTGTGCAAGTGCTAGAACAATGAAATGCCTGGTGTAGCCACAAACTACCAGTTGGTTTTGCACTAGAGAAATTTCCACTGAAGACTCTCTTTGGGCATAGGCAAAGGAAGCAGATGCCAAGGGTATTAGGCTGCTGGGAGCAGTCACTCTCTGTTCCATCTGTGCCGGAGCTGCAGCACTGCATACAGCCTGTAGTCCCTTCCTTTTGCTGCTTTGCTGACGTTAAGGGAGAAAAGTGTTGGAAAGCACAGAATGGTGGTTGCTGCAGAGTCGTCAGTGGCTCTTCCCAGCCATTAATTTCATGCTCTCCTCCTTTTCCTCCTACTTTATGGATCATGCAGCTACAGAAGTAAAACTTGTTTTGCTCTGACTTTCTAGGCATAACTCATTTCCTCACCCACCCTCCACCCCTTTTGTATGACAAGTCCTTTCTGGTTTCTGGAACCTCAAACAGTAAAGAAGTGTTAGGAGATAGATCTGTGTTTAGGGAAAAAGCACTTGCAGGAGTAATAGTAGGAAGTGCTTATGTAGGAGTATGGTAGGAATTTAAATTTGCTTTGACACACAAGTGATTGACAGTGAATGATGTTTTGAGTGATCTTTTGTACAGCTGAAGTGGAGTTGTGCTGGTGGTTTTGCAACAGTGGAGATTTCCAAATATTCCCCCAATATATGCACAACTACAAGGTGACACCACTGCAAAGAAGTGACAGAGCAAGAGGCAACGGGCACAAACTGAAATACTTAAAAATAAGAAAAATATTTTTTACTGGGAGAGTGGTCAAACTCTGGACAGGTTGCCCAGAGAGCTTGTGGAGTCTTCATCCTTGGAAATATTAAAGACCTGAGCGGATATGGCCTGAACAACCTGCTGTAGTTCACCCTCCTTTGAGCCAGAGTGTGGACCAAAGACCTCCAGTGGTCCCTTCCAATCTGAACCGCTCTGTTACTCTGTTGTAAGAAAAGCATGCAATAATCCTTCTTAAAGGGAAGTGGTAATTCCCTGGAGTATTGTTCTGGCTTCCCACAATTTGTGGTTCAGAGACTTCTTAATACGTTTTGTTGTCACTTTAGCGACCTTTAATTATTACAAAGGATGTAAGTGTAAATTACACATGCAAAAAACCAGACACCAAAATCACTGTTAATGAATAGCTCCAGTTGTATGGTCACTAATTAGAAATATTTTGAGTAATAATGAGACAGATTTGCGTTTCTTTGAAGTCTGTAGTTAAAACTTCCATTGACTTCATGGGGCTAGGGATTTGACCCATTACATTTTATATCTGACATAAAATATGAACTAAAGCAAAGTGGATAGGTTAGTTATATATTTAAACATTCTATAAAACCGAAAGGTATGATAGTTATGTTACTTCTGCCTGGAACCATCAAGCAGCTGTCTCTGGTCAGCCCTTTGCACAGTCTCGTAATTGCTGTGCACCAGCTGTGTGCATTACTTGCTGGCATGATGATCTGTCCGTTTGGCAGGAGGGAAGAGCTGGGAAGCTTCACTATTCTGTAGAAAGGCTTTTAAATGTGTAGAAACAGCCTGGGAGTGCACAGCTGAGGAATGGGCCCTTTTATATGACAAGCCACACTTTGTACACTGTATAAAGGAATCTCTTAATTTCTGATGCTTGAGAGTGGAAAATATTATTCTCCTGTTTGATAAATGAAATTATTTATCTCCAAAGCAAGCATGTAAGTAACAGAATAAACATTTTTTCTCACTAAAGGGATAATTTCAGGAAAAGAGGATTCAAATTTTTGGAAAATCAGAGAGGCAGCTACAAGTGTCAGGTGATTATATGGCCTTATGTAACTGCAGTGTTTGGTGTCTAGCCAAGTATTTCTAAAACTTAGAGGGCAACTTCTATTCACATTTCGGCCAGCATAAATCTGAAAACACGTCAAAAAAATCAGAGAGCAGTGTTTGCTCCTATGTTAGAGCTTTTTCTGAAAAGAAAAAAAAAGTCTGTATCAAAAGAAATTTCTTTACTACAGGGAATTCCTAAAGGGGAAGATGTGGTTAAAGCAGGGGCTTGCAAGAATTGAATTTTATTCCTGCCTTTCTTGTAGATCTCCTGTATTGTATGGGGCAAGCTATCTTTATGGCTCAATTTCTGTCTTAACCATGGGAAATGTGTTTGTGTATATCTATCTGATATTCAAGCAATATAGTGTGTGTGTGGGGGGGTGGTTGGTAGGTACACTATTTGTTGAATGGCAGTGTATTAAAATAATTTTGTTGGTTCTTGATTTTGTTTCATGGAGAAGAACTCTAGTTGGAGCTATTTGGGAGAAAATATTTTTAAGTGTTGTTTGTTTTTTTTTTTTAATTTTACTCCCATTTAGTCTAGTAGTGAAGGTTGTAATAAACTGCTGCTGAAGTCAACCCATCTTAAGTCATTTACTTGTATTGTTTGGTAGATTTTTTTAATGTGTAATAATCTTTCAAAGGCTGTTTTTTTCCAAGATAGCATCCAGAATGCAAATTGTGTTCCATAATGTTATTTTTCTTGCACATCCACTCTTTTTTATCTCATGCTTCGTTTTTGTGCAGTTTATATCACATTACTTTTCACTCCAGGTTTGAAATATCTTTAAACTTGGTGAGCGACATAATACCATTGAATAATTCTCTTTGACTCATGCAAATCTTCAAGTATTTAGAATTAGAAAAGCAAGAGCTTACATTGCTTGAAGTGCTGAAGATGACTGGCTAAATCTGGTGAGTAGTAAGTAGGTAGAATTTGTCAGTCTGTCAGTCAGTCTTACAGATTTTCCTGATCACATACTGAACATACACAAAGCAAGAGAATCGATACAGTGAGTTCAAGAATTGTCTTCGGTATGATCCTTCTTTCAAAAGAGATTTATGAACTGATGTTCAAACAGAAGCATACAATATTTCCAGATGACAACAGAACGAAAGATGTCACAGAGATCTCAGGGAAGGACGTCAGAATAGGCAAGAATGTATTTGGAAACGTCTTGGCTTTTACTGAAAGTGCAAACTTGGACATCAAGTCTGGAATGCCTGCCAGGCTGTGTTCTCTGTCCCCACTGGGCTTTTAGCACTGTAGTTGCCCACGAGGCAGCATCAGATGAATCATCATGAAAACCAAACAAGACACCTTTACTTGAGAGAGAGAATACAGAATATGAACCCTTGCTGAGACAATCCAACTGCCATCCGTATGTTTTTCTGATGAATGGCATTATCATATCTTTTTGTGCCAAATGAGTAAACTATTTTCACCACCCAAATACTGTCTGCTCCAGCACATATTACATGCAAACTACCAAGCACAAATTTCAGGGTGAATGTGAATTCACTCTGCCAGCTGGAAACCTACCCAACAAATTCTGGTTAGAAAACTAATGCCAAAAGAAGTGTAGGCCCGTGATGAATGACTGGCTCATCACTGGGTCACAGCTTTCCAGGAGCTTATAAAATGCAACTGCGTCCATCACTGCTAGATCAGTGAGTAAGTCTGTATTAGCAATCAGCTGACTCAGTTACAGAGAGATATACAAGCTGAAAATGTGTAAAAAAGAAAAGAATGATGGCAAATAGGAGGATGGTATGCAAGAGCATTTCCGTGAAGAATTGGAAGAGAATAAAGAAAAGAATTAAGATGTTGAGGTATTCTCTAGTGCTTCACAGGAACCTTACAGTACATCTAACCTAGTTTCAGTAAGGAAAATAACATTATTGGTTACAGTCTGTTTAAGTAATAGGAATATGTATTCTATACTTGTAGTAAGAACTCTTTTTAATCAATACCTGATCTTTATAAAACAAACATATTTTTTTATAATGAAATAGTTATCATAGCTAAACTATCCTTCAAAGAAGGTTTTCATATTAGCAAAGCATAGAGATCTGTATTCTCAAAAAGCATTCACTAGCTCAGATGTGGCAGCTTTTAAGATCTTAAATTTTGGCTCATTGAGTGGTGTTTCTTTGTGCAGTCTGTCTTCCCATATAATAAAGCCTACTCACAGATTTCCCAAAGCCTCTGTGCAAATACTAAATTTCTGGCAGCTCATGTTTATGCCATGATAATGTGGTTTCAGTGGAATAATGTTAGTAATGAACCAATGGCTGCCTGAGTGAAGCTCTGTGGAAAGAGAAAAGTCACAGAAAAACTTCAACTTTTCATGTCAATTAGAGGAAACTAATTTACAGCAACAGAATATAAATACAGTTAGAGTTCACATTATAAGGTGAGTATATAAGGGAAACAATGATGTGACATGTTTGACAAGTGTCCTTCCTGGTCTTGGTGCTGTTTGATGTTTCTTGTTGTTCTGTCTTACACAGCACTGTTTAGTACTAAATGCTTTCAAAAACAGAGGATATCAAAGGGTGTTAGTATGTTCCCTCTTCATAATACTGGTAAGCGCAGCATGAAAAATGCTGCCATTACAGATCAATAAAAGTAAGATTTACCATGAAGAATACCTCCATTATACAGCTTTCAGCAGTAGTGCAAAAGGACTTTCTGGAATTGTGTTGGTACGACCTCAGTCTTTGAAGACACAGCTAGGATTTTGGTTATGCTTGTAACAGTACATACTGCAAACTGTTGACAAAAAGTTACACTTGTTTTTATTATTCCTTTAAGATGTGTATTTATCTTGCATTCTGTATGTACCTTTCATCTCAAGATATATTTAGTAAATCATTTATGAAGCACTAGAGGTTTTTTGCCCCCACTTTTGGGTGGAACAAACTGTGTGTCAGGAACATGACTTGTTAGGACAAGAAGTAAAGCACAATGTCTAGTTGATATTGCAGTGCAAAGATTTGAGAGGCAAAAAGTACACCTTTACTTGAGATTCACCTCTTAACATTGGAATGGACATCTCTACTCTCCCAAAAACTCATTAAAACTTACAAAAGTTGTTAGGACAAGAATCTCGGTCTTATCTGAAGAATGCTGCTTTCTGAAATACGATTTTAGTAGATATATCACTCTCTGATACTGATTGAGTAGAGGATCAGAGATTACCTAATGAATTATTTATGTCACCTCCTGCCGCACCTTGGATTTACACACCAGGTCCTTTGGTTGGGTATGTGATTGACTATAAATAAGAAGATTGCAAGATGTAAATATGAAATGTACAAAATCTGAACAACTTGAAATTTGATCAAATTTGGAATATTTCACCTTTATAACAAATAAAGCCAACACAAAGAATTCTTTCGTATCTTCGACTCCTAATACAATGATTTGTGTCTTGGGGGGGGAGAGGCTTTTTTTTAAACATTTCCTGATACTATCTGCCAAACTCTGTTAAATGATTTACTGAGTGGTTTCAGGGCTCAGTTATTGTACAGTTCTTCAGTGTTAATATATCACTCTTTCATCTGGAATGGAATTACCAAGACAATTATTTCTCGTGAGATTTCCTTGGAAGCAGTAATCATTTTTTGTGTCTCATGACATTTGAATTCCATGATGATTTTTAAAACGTGTTTAATTTTTTTTTAAGATCTTTAATCATTTCCACATCATTTCTTTCTTTGTCTTTCACAAGAACCTCTAATATTACCAGCAACAGTACTGTTTCTCTGTGTCATTCTCTGCCCTATTAATTACCTCATTGGCTCTCCCTTGCCATAGGGGAATCACATTTTTCTTTCAAATTGTCCAGTTTTTAAAAATAAGTAAGGTAAACTGGGATCAATTTGTTCAAAACTTATTTATCCTTTCAAACCTGAACAAATAACTGTGTGCCCTGAACTTGTCTTTTTTCCCCAACTACATCAGGTGATCTTGTAGACGATAATACTTGTCCCACAAATCTTCCGTTACTTTTCTGTCAAGCGATCTGCATTCACCGAGGCTATGGTATGACTAAAATATGGCCGAAGGAGGAATGTGTCTAGAAGAACTAGTGATTACGTAACGGTTGATTCCGATTCTTCGTTAAACCTGGGAGATGAGCGAGGGCTCACATCCGGTAACTCTCTGCTATACAATCACAGAAGACAGAAGGGTTTTCTTAGGACCCTGCAGTCCCTCTCTCTGCCAAGCAAGGTTGTGCTCTACATTGAGTTGGAGTTCAGCTTTTGAGCATTAAGTGTCTGAGGATGAGACTTGCAGTTGGTTTCCTTGAGAAACTGTCCCTTAGCAGAAGTCCAAACACGTAAGAAACTTTTTCCTGTTCTTCAGAGTAAGAATTATCTACCTTATTTTTATTTAATTCTTCTAGTTATTTTCCTGCCTACAATTCTAGATGTTATCTCTGCAAACATGTATGACCCTGCTAGTTGTTGCTTAGCCAGTTACCTTCTGACAACATATTTGATGTCCAAAAAAGTCAAAGGAAAAAGCTTATTTCATTAGTTATTCTGTTTTTGCAAATCATTTTCTGAAATAATTTTTGGTGAAAAACTTTTCAAAACAGAAACTTTTTGTAAGGCATAAAAGGCAGCAATGAGAATTCATATTTTTAGTTTGTTGTAACTTCTCCAAAATGTCTACCGTGTTGTTGACTCAGAGTAGCTTTCAGAGTAGGAGAACTGGATCTCAGCCATCATACTTACATAAGAAAATTTAAAAAAAAATAAGTAATTTGTTGATCTTCAGTCCTCTGACTGTCTAGATTATCCTCACGATAATCTTTGTAACCTTTGATTAAAAAGTGCTACACAGAAGAAAGTCTACCTGTTAACGAAACTGTTTACTTGTGCTGGAAATGAAAAACGGGGCCGACTGCTTTTCCAACCAGAATAGTGAATTGTGTTACAGGACGGAGAAGGTTGATACACAAAAGTAAACCAAAGCAGAACAAATACATAAATAAGAAATCTTGAAACTCAGATTAATTATCATGTGTGGTAGCTTTGTTAATTTATCAGAAAAGAATGTTATTCTTTTTTAACTTAGTGAGCACATGAGTGTTTATCACATGCCTCTATAAATAAGTGTCTCTGCAGATGTTTTCTCTTTGTTGAAAACACTTTTTCTCCCCTCAGGGCATGCTACACTATTAAATTAAACTATGAATTTCCTTGCTTATTACAGAAGACACTTAGAACATTGTAGCAGGCATAGCACTGGCATAACTTTTTAATATAAATTTTAAGAACTATTTACAGATTATTTCAGTAGTATAGCACTGATATATTTTATCTGGAAAAACTTTTTAATATAAATTTTAAGAACAATTTACACATTATTTCAGTAGTTCATTGATGCTATGTCTGGTTAATCAAAAATGATCGACTAATTTCATTGATAGTGGTATCTATTAATACAATAAATACCATGAATTTCACTGACAATTAAATGGTAATTTTATGATCCTAATTAATTATTAATTATTTGCCCACCCTATCCATACTTCCTATATCTGCAACCCCCATTTCTTTCATAGTGTGGTTCACATTTACAATTATCGTCCAATGTCAAATGTCATGTTGCCAGTGTTACCTCAGCAAGCCCATCTGTTAATGACTGGACAATTTCTTCAACAGACAGAATAAACACAATCACAAAACTATTTCTAAAGAGGCTTTATAAAACTCTAAAGAGGGAAACATGAATGGAAAATCAGGAGTTACCGTGCAGTTTAGGAAAAAAAAAAAGAATTATAAATTACAATGTACTCTGATATACTCCCATTTATTTTATAGTTCAACCTGAGAGAATTCAGTATTCCTGTCTTTTACAGTGAAGTACTGAGATCACTTGGAAACGTAACAATTAGTAAAGAATAATAATAGCTTTCATTTGCATGCCCTGTTTAAATGTGGTACCTGCTGACTTCTCAGCAGTGAAATGTTGCCTTTTTTTTTTTTTTTAAGGTAAAATGTTCAAATCTGGGTCTGCTGACTAAGGTAATACCTAGAGAGTTAAATATTACAAACCTAGGATGTCTTTGCTTTGCAGTCAAGGTTGGCCTGTATTGATGCTTGCAAAGTTAAGCAGTTGTCACATTCTTTAAATATAGCTATCTTGCCTGGGTGTAAGAAACATTCAGCACAGTTTGCATACACTGTAAATTACTTTGGGCTCTTTCTAAAGAAATGTTTCTTGGCATAGTTTCTAAGACGCGTGCTTCCCTCATTAGAAGAACAGTGGAGGGAAATTAGGTACAAAACCTCAAGAGGTAATAAAGAGCTGCAAAATTAGCTTTGTATTTTGTGATAATGTCTGTGAAATCCTTTCTAAGGTGATACGGAGTGGACATGATGTAAAAACACATTGTAAAAGAAGCCGCGGCTGTACAGAACCATCACAGAAGTCCTGACAGGGCAGCATTTTCTAGCACTCCATTGTATAGTGGCCAAGGACATAGGCATCTTTTGCAAAGAAATAGCCTAGGGTAGTGCTGTCATGTAACGTTCGGTTCCAGTGGATGGCCTTAGTTTGAATCGTTCACCCACAGAAGAAAAGGAAGGAATGTTGGGTATGTGTTTAGTTGTGATAAATTATTACTGTTCACGCAACACTAACATCCGTCAGGCACTCTGAAGGAATGGAATGCAGTGGTTCTGCTGCGAGGATATGTTTATGTTGGATTAGCCTGTGCTAATGCTGAGTGTGTTTTTCACCATTTTGATCATGCCATTATAGTGTCTCTTGTAGGTGAACCCCATTACAACCTTACTGCTGTGGGCTGTGACTTGAACACTTTCCACATGTGGAAAGGGTTTGCTTTCTGTATCTATAGTAACTAACCGCTGACATTTTCACCAAGTACTGTGCATAGGCTGAGGGTGTATGACTGTTATTATTATCTGCTTTATAACTTATGCCAGAAGGCAATGTCGTATGTAGTACCTAAATTAGCTTGAAATAAAGCAGTTCATGATCTCGAGTGCTCCAGCTGTGGCAGCAAAGATGCTCGTGAAGTTTAATTGACCCTGCCAGAAATAACCTTTAGTATGTATAGAGAGATCCTTGGGCATTATAATTTAACTTTCTTGATCTGAGCGCAGATAAACTACAGTGGCTGCGTGGGCTATAATCGCCCCAGCTCCTATCACTTCCCTGCATGGTAGACATGCCTTTTAGTTGGTGATACGGTAATGGGCAGGTGAATTTGTGTTTTCTTCAACACATTGCTTCTAATTAAATGTCTTGTCTTCTCACTGATGTCTAGATCTGCTGAACTGTTTCTATTCAACTCATAAACATTCCTTTGCACATTACATATATAGCACTAAGTGTAATGGCAGTTATATATGGTGAAGGATTACTCAGTGACAGCATCTTGTCTTACCTATATGTGGAAGGCCAGAGGTTTTATGATTGTGAAATTCCATGTTGAACAGACTTTCTTAATGGTGAACCTAAAGAAATTACTTTGAAAGCAAAGCTAAGGGTAAAGAAATAATCAGAAAGTAAAATCATGACATCATATTTGTAAATAGAATATTTTAAAACTTGTCGAGCTGCCACTGTCTGGCTTGTGCCACTATGACCCTCCCCTAGCACCCAGCCATGAGGGCTTAGGGGCTGTTGATTTCCTCCTCGTGGTTTTTTTACTACCATCTCCTTTGGGTTGGGATGGTAAAACATGAATGGACTTGGCAGTAAAAACCATATGGGAATTAATGATACTGCAATCAATATTACTTTGTTGATATCTTTGCACCTTTTCAAGTGAAAGTAATTATGAAGAAAATCTGTCTCTCATCCATGTTTCTTGTCACCTTCTCTCTGTCACCATTTTACAACATGTATTTTGCCATTATAGCCTATTTCTTAGTAGGTAATATGTTACAGAGCATGGAGCAGCACGTTGCAGAGCACTCAGTGTGTATGTTAAGTTCCATACTGTTTCTTCTAGCATGTGTTGTGTATGTCGAGAACCGTCATGACCTAAAGTATTTTATTGTCTTAAAAGCAGACAATATAAGAAGACTTCTTGTATCTTGTGTATCTGAAGTCAAAGTGGAATTCAGGTTACATCACTTTGTAAATGCTGTGGTTTTAAAACTGTGGTTGACAGCTTGTTCTGATATTGGCATTCCATAATAAAGTTAAATGAGTGTTTGAGAACAGGGCAGTATGTTCTCTGCCATGTTGAAAGTGAAAAATGCAAGTCCAGATACTGGAAGTTCCTGCCAGACTACACAGTTCATATTAAATCATCCAACCCTTATGTTGATACTTTGCTGCAATGGTCCTTTGCTCTGTTCTGCCCTGTGTAGAGATGGTTAACAAAGATTTGTCCTTATAAGAGAAGGTAAGTAGGCTAAACACAGTCATCCTGATTTATTGCTGTAACATCAAGGCACTGTAAAATCTGCAAACAAAGCAGATGGGAGAGGAATCTACAGCTTTCCTAAATGCACTTATATGATCTTCAGCTTTTCAGCTGCATTTTTATGTAGGAAGAGAGCACCTCATCACTGTACATACAATCTCTTACCTTTCCCATGCACATCATTTTAGAATTTTTGAAGTGTCAGGATTCCTTCACATCTCTAAATATGTTAATCATGAAATCCCTGTTGACTGGTTGAAATTAACCTCTCCTAAACATCCACAAGTAATGATGGTTGTTGGCTAATTTTTTCATCATTATTGATAAAACAGCAGATGATGAATGATCAGACAAGTATGGCAATATTCTGGCAGTAATTATTTATTTACTTAAATTATAAGTGATAATCTAGGGTATGGGCTTATTGTACATTAGCTCTCTGCTGTAAAGCCTGCATGTATGGGTAAGTCTCAGTTTATATCCCCTTACTGGGTGCAAAATTCCTTAAATTCTATTAAATGTCATGTAAGAGTTGCATAACATATACAGCTGGCCTTTTATAAATTCGTACTCTAGATTACGCAGAGATAACATTTTGAAGTTAAAATATCAATCATTTGTCTGTTTTTTTCAGTCTTGCCAAAACCCACAGTATCATAGTTCTCAAAGGCTTGGAAAAGAAGCTGGGTATGATTTTAAACCCTGCTGCCTTGCTGACAAGGCATAAGTACAAAGCAAAGAGGCAAGATAACACCAATCAGCAAATTAGCAGCTTCTGGCTCCTCCCAAGTTTCATCTGTCTTCCTACCAGACCTGTGAAGCAAGCTGTAAGAATTATCTTCCTCTAGGTGCTAGGCAGCAGTTTCCAAGTCAGCTTGCTCCACAATGCGTGCAGAAACTTGGTGGAAACAGCAGATTTTATCTTGCCTGAGGATTGTAGTCTGCTGTCTAAAAAGATGGCGGTGACAGTCTGTCCCCTATTAAAAATGCAGCAGTGCAGTATACAACTTACATAATCATCCACTATGAGGACTGTTAATAGAACTCTCCAAAGCATGTCCTTACCAATCTCCTTTTCATATAAGCAGGGATAATAGCCCTGGGGTTTATCTGAACACATCTGAAGAACAAATTCTGCTTTTAGGATATCCTTGGCTCATCAAATTTGCTTATTCACTCACATCTGTGGGTCAAATATGCAGGCTGAAAAGTCTCTATTCTGGCAACTGATCCCCTTGTACTAGGGACTGCATTGCCTTGCACTTGCAAAAAACTGTTTGTAGTCTTATTGGATATCAAGAGAATCACAGAATCATTTAGTTTGGAAGGGAACTCTTGAGATCATGTAAATGAGTCCCTGTGCTCAAACAGGGTCAGCTAGAACCAGTTTCCCAGGACCATGGCCATCAGATTTTGAATATCTCCAGAGATGGAGACTCCACAGCCTCTCAGATCAACCTGTGCCAGTGTTTGACCATCCTTACAGTAAAAGTCTCATCTTGTGTTCAGATGGACTCTCCTGTGTTTTAATTTGTGCCCATTGCCTCTTGACCTGTTGCTGTGCACTACTGGAAAGTCTGGCCCCCTCATCCTTGTTCCCTCCCATCAAGTATTTATAGAATTATGGAATCATAGAATAGTTTGGGTTGGAAGGGACCTTTAAAGGTCATCTAGTCCAACCCCCCCTGCAATGAGCATGGACAATGCTCTGCTGCTGACGTGTACCCCTGCCTGACCCATTATACCCATTGATGAGATCCCCCTGAGCCTTCTCTTCTCCAGGCTGAAGAGTCCCAGCTCTCTCAGCTTCTCCTCATACGAGAGATGCTCCAGTCCCTTAATCATCTTTGTGCTGGACTCACTCGCATTAACGTCCATGTCTCTCTTGTACTGGGGAGCCCAGACCTGGTTACGCAGTGCTCCAAAGTGTGGCCTCACCAGTGCTGAGTAGAGGGGAAGGATCACTTCCTTTGACCTGTGGGCAATGCTTTTCATAATACAGCCCAGGATGGCGTTGGCCTTCTTTGCTGTGAAGGTGCATTGCTGGCTCATGGTCAGCTTGTTGTCCACCAGGACCCCAAGGGCCTTCTCTGCAGAGCTGCTTTCCAGCAGGTTGGCCTCCAGTGTATATGGTGCCTGAGTTTATTCCTCTCCAAAGTCCTCTTCAGGACTTTGCATTTCCCCTTATTAAACTTCATGAGGTTCCTCTTGATCCAGCTTGTCAAGGTCCCACTGAATGGTAGCACAACCATGTGGTGTTTCAGCCACTCCTCCCAGTTTTGTATCACCTGTGAACTTGCTGAGGTGCACTCTGTCGCATCACAGGTCATTAATGAAGCTGTTAAACAGTATTAGCCCCAGTAATGATCCATGGGTTACACCACCTGTGACGTGCCTCCAATTGGACTTTGTGCTGCTGATCACCACCCTCCAAGCCTTGCCCTTCAGTCAATTTTCAATCTATCTCACTGTGTAATTATCTAGCTTTTAATTTGTCAGCTTGTCTATGAGGATTGTTATAGGGTCAGACTTACTAAAGTTGAGGTAGACAGCATCAGCGTCTCTCCCCTTATCCAACAGGCTAGTCACCTCATTGTAGAAGGTTATCAGATTGGTAAGGCATGATTTCCCCTTTGCAAACCCATGCTGACTGCTCCCAGTCACCTGCTTTCCCTTCGTGTGTTTGGAAATTATTTTCTCCATCACCTTCCCATGGATATAAATTGCTGCTGTATTGTTTGCCTGCGGTTGCAGAGCTCAGATAATAGATTTGATAAGTAAGCTGTTCTATTCATTTTATTTTAGACACCCCTAAATTCTGAAATCTCTAGATCCTGGATTTTCTAAAATGTCTCTGAATTATCTCATGGAGATTAATTTGAAGTTTATCTTGCAGCCAGTGAATGGGAGGAGGCATGGAAGAGGAGTGAGTAGAAACCCTGTAGAGCATTGCAGACAGTGAGGTTTGAAGGAATTGAGGGGAGAGTTTGTTTGGGATGTGTGGACAAAACATTGTGTTTGCAATGATCGCAAGACTGTTTTTCCTGTTTTCATAGAGTCTTCTCCTGTTAGTGCAATGCTACATCACAACTGACTTGATTAAAAAAAAAAAAAAGATGTCAAACATTCCCAGTTAATGCCTATATGTTTTTTGGTTTTTTTATGAAAGCATAATGAAACCCTGAAGAGCGACACAAAACCAGTGGCCTTACAAAGGTTTGGGTAGATTGCATAAAACTTTGTCCTTCAAAATTATTTACTTCTATTTTGGCTTTTCAAGATCGTGGATAGACCCAACAGGAATGTGTGAGGCCAATTCCCTTCAGTTGGGTATTGCCTTACCAGGAGTGGATCTGGAGGACATACTGGTGGTTTTGTGTGGGTAGGTGAGATGTTGCTTACCAAGGTAATCATGACAGAGAGAGAGAAAAATTGGCAATCTGTCTGAAGATGCCTCAAAGCAATGCATATTCTGATAGCTAATTTTCATTTGCTTGCTAACCAAGGAGGACAAAGTCATTCCTGCTACTCAGGCACTGTTGGTTTTGTCTTCAGTCTGTCCCTCAAACATCAGTATTCCTTCTCTTTTTAGATGTGAGGAAATCAGACAAGAATCTAGGTGGAAAGGCAACTGGGCAAAATGAAAATACGAGGCTTTATAAATAATCCTGTTTTGTTTTATTGTTGTTATCTACTGAATATACTCAGAGAAGTTGTGTGATTGGATGTGGCATATGTAAAATCAAAGGTTTAAGAAAAATTGAAAGAAGACTGTCAAAAGCTTTTTGCTCTTGTGATCGAAGACTAGAAAAAATGAGTTTCATTATCAGCACCTTATTATCAACAGTGTTGAACAGCCTGATTACTGCAGCAATTAAAAAAAATAATTATTATGAAAATTAGCTGTGCTAGTCAGATAGATAAAAAATAAATTTTTACTTCTTACCATGGCCTGTTTGAGAGAATGCTAGTAAGAGCTCATTGCACTGACTCTTGTGAGAGCAAAACCATCAAACTTCTGCATTCTTTCTTTGTTTTTTTGGTATTTAGGTCCCTCGTTGCAGTTTAGAATTTGGTCAGGGAACTGGCCCATGTATTTTCAGAACTAGTTCTGAAATTTCTTTATCCTATTCTGATCATTATCTTTGTCGTACCTTTTTTGCAGCAGTTTATGACTTAGCTCAGTATTCCATCTGCTCTTGCTTTTTAATTTTTTTTTTGGTGTTTTCCTGTAGTACGAAAATACTATAAGTAATGCATTTATCATGTCTTCTGTGAACAGCTTTATTCCACCTCTTGCAAAGTGACTGCAGTCACAGAAGTGGAGAGTTTATCAGCCATGATGAGGTTCTTTTGAGACAAATAAACAGCTGAGAGCTGAAAGCTCATTAGTTGTGAAAATGGTTTATCTCATGTTATGAGTCACTTAGGATTTTGAACACAGAAGAGTGACTGATAGTTTAAGGTCAATCCCTGTATGAAATTCAGTGCCTACCAGAAAATGCCTGAAACATGTGCAAGTCTGGTTTAACTGCTTCTTCTATTTGTGCTCAGTGCTGCTCTGTTTTGAAGAGTGTTGTTAAGGCAAAGGCTACTAGACACTCTCCAACTAAAGAAAAATATACAAGTTTGTAGTGTAAGGAATAAGCTGAAATTGCGCTGGAGGATTATTTTTTTTTAATAAGTTCAGAACTGGCATAACGTGCAGGCATTGCTTGATGTTTCTGAAAACCTAGTTATCTTTCTTTGATTCAATACTGTCCTGAATCTTAAAATTTGCTGTTGTGACTACTACCATGCTTGCATATCCCTTATTTCATTTACCTTTTTAGAAACTTAGTATGTCTGTTTCTTGTGGCTGGTTTCTGTTTTCATTCTAGCAGTAGAAGAAAGAAAAGAAAGAATCATTGTTTGGTGATGACAGGACAAAAAAATGTTGCTTTAATAATTCTTCTTCTGTTGTTCACAGACCTAAGAGTAATTTTGGAAATCCCCTCCTGGTTTAAGAGTTATCTCCACTGATTCTCTCCTTGCGAATAGTGCTTAGCATTTTGATTGTTCAACATCCAGGTGAATCACAGCGTATATGGATCTCTTGGGATAGAATGTTCTAACTGTAGAATGTCCAGATTTGTAATTTCAAACTTAGTGGATACGGTTGGCAGTTTCATTATCTGCTTTGGCTTGGAAGCAGTGGTGCTTTTATTTTCCTGTGGAAAGATTCTCGTCTCACAGTTCTACAATCAATTTTGTTTTGGCATCTAGTTCATTTTTTCCCAAGAGACATAGTTAGTTCTTTCTGATCACCCCTCATGGCTGAAGGAAAATGCAAGGTACATTTTGAGACTTGTTCCTGAAAAGCAGCTTCTGTGGGACGCTTACATAAGCAGACTGCAGTGCACCCTTTTTTTAAAAGGTATTTCTGGTATGGATTGTCATTTGCTGGACAAAACCATTAGCTGTCACTGTTAGTAATGCTATTGGGATTATTTTGTTCTTCTTTTATTTCCTTTCTTCATTACATGTTACAGTCTCCTTTCTGGATCCCTTTGTGTTTGTAGTGGTTTAGGGAGATACTGTTTCCAGACATTCTGCAACATTTTTCCTCTTGTGTCTGGGCATCCTCAGAAGATGGTGTTTCTTTACATAGTGACTTTGGAGAACCATGTTCCTAACTATCTCTAGTGTACCAGATAATTCGGGAATTTTTCTAATAATTGCTTATGTCTCAGCCCCACATGATGTCCTGTTTCTGTTAATACTTTTTTTCCTCTTCCCATAACCACAGTGCAGGATTAGACTGTACAGGGCTGTTCTGAAATTATTTGCTGATTCACCTTTGTTTTGCTGTGTGAGTGAGATTGTGCCTTCTCAAAAATCACACTGTGGCGTGGCATGAAACTTACTTTTTTATAGAATAGTTTTATGTAAGCAGCTGTAAGCCTTCTGGAATAGATTATGTCCTCTCATGCACACCCCATTAGATACACCAGGGTATTCCTTTGTCTCTTGCTGTTGATCTAACCCAGATGTAATCCCTAGGATCTGCTTATCCAGCATGACCATCTCTCAAGAGAAACGTTAGCTAACATGTGGCCATTTCTGTTGTTGCTGGCTTTGGCCAAAGTGGTGTCACTCTTTAAGGAATCGGACTGATGTTTACTGCTGAGTCTGGCCTTAACAACATGCCAATGCTCACTGCATGTTGTATCCTTGACTCACTACAGTGCTTTTCTTTGAGTTTTCTGTGTTTTTAGGCTTGTTTTGCTTCTATTACTGTGTAAGTTCTAGGCCAGTTGTAGCTAAATTGCAGCTCTGGCTTGCCTGTTTTTTCTCCCATTTCCTTTTGCTAGAAAGTCTTGTGGAACTTAGATCCTTATCTGCTCTTATTTCTGACACCAAATGAAAATTAGAGACTCAATTTACTGGAGTTAGAATGAATACAAGAGCATTTTTCCCTCATTAATATTCTCTAATGTTCACCCTGGACATTACACTCTTCACAATTAATGTATTTAATTTGTCTTTGGAAGCCTGATTGGGAAACAGCTTCGATTAAAAACACATATGACAGAAAGGAAGAAAGGCAAAAGTAGAGCCCAGTTACCATCCCTGCTCCCATCCTGGATTTTTTGCTGTCTCTTAAAGCACGAGTACACAACTCAGTAGAACTCTGAAGTAGAACTTCAGTAGAACTCTGAAGGAACTAAATGTGTCTGTTTCATTGATATCACACCCATGTTCGGAGGCTGCTTCCTCTCCTCTCCCCTTTTAATCTTCCTTTGAATCTGCCGATCTGCCATGGCCACTGCTGTTGGTTTTTTGTCAAGGGAGCCCTGCCTTTGACATTGATAGAGTTACGATTTTATCTATCTCATGAATTTCAGAAAAACATGCCCAGCAAGTGCAGTTTGCCTTACCGTCTCATTATTTCTTTGAAAACCTTTCCATTTAAATGGAAAAACAGATGCATAGTTTGTCCAGCTGCTCAACCTTGTCATCAGGGACATGCTCCAGGGATAAGCAGGATTTAGCATGGGTTAAGGGGGAATATTTGTACAAGAGCTACTGTTAATAAATTAGTGATGTATCACAGGAAGATTCACTTTGGGCAGGAGCTAAGTGTAGGCTCGATACATCAGCTGATCTCTGACAATGAGCTCCAATCTAAAGTAGATCTCTCGATCTTTCAAGGTTCATTGATTTCTAGAACAGTATTTATTGCTTTTGAAATGTTTGAATAAATACTTACACTGATAAAGATTTAATGGAGGAAGTCCAGTATTGTTACTCTTTTTTTGACCTCAGGCAAAGTGTGGTTGAACTACAATGTACCTTGACAGCTTCTTCAGAAATACGCTTTCTTTGGCATAAGCACTTAACACATAACCCGTGTCAGTTACGTCTTGCAGGTTAACTGGTAGCACAGGATGTGATATAATGAAACCCAGAGCATATCTGAATTAAATCTGGCATTGCTGCAGGAAAGAGTCAGTTAATGTCCTTGCATAATGCTTATGTAATAGATTAGATTCTCTGCCTGACTGTTCTAGTTGTCTCTGGTGGTATATATAAAGCTTGCCACCTTGCTAGTACTCAATTAGCTCATTCACCACAAGTAAACTAGTTTTCTAGCTTATAGGAGGAAAGCACTTCCAATCCTCTAATTGGTTTATGCATGTAATCTTTTCGACACACCAACAAGTGCAAAAGTTGACTAGCTAATAGAATCAGAGAATAAAGTGAGAGGGGGAAAAAGATAAAGAAAGATCTAAACTCAAGCTGTATGGACAACTTGTATAGTAATAGCACCATTTGTTATCCCTTCAGTTCTTTTTGGTTACTTGAGACAAGAAGTAAATCTTAATACAGACAAAAAGGAATCATAGTCACCTAATGGAAAAAAAAATATTTTTTTGAGATATACAGTTGCTGTCAAACTCTCAAACCAGCTTTGTGGTGTAGATATTATATTAATGTTCTACATGTTTTCATTATAATGTTTTTAAAGGATGCAAATAAGCTTTAGTTATTACTTGTTATCAGTTATTAATAGGTAGTTGTACATTTTATAAAACTTGGATTATAAATCTGGGAAAAGAGGAAATTCTATCTTCAGAAAGCACATTTGGAGATACCATGACATTGTTCAGTTCAGCATCATTGAGAAATTATGCTATGTAGCCTCTTTTACGGCATAGAAGATGATCTTTTAGGGTTTTTATCTGAAAAAGATAATAAGCTCAAGATGATATTTTTAGTGGACGTACTGAGCGAGGGCTCTTGAAACAGACTTTCTTCAAGCGTTTAACTGTGGTCATTGTCAGGACAGAACCAAGGCAGCGCTGGGCCTTTGTTAGTTATGTGGTTCCTCACAGGACAGAAGCTGTGGAGGTCAGAAGCAGAAGCACTGTGTCTGACACAAAATGTCATCCTGAGATTGGACATATACCTTCCAGGCCTCAGCTGCTTCTCCAGCCTTTCTTACTAGTCTTCATGACAGCAAAAAAATGCAGCAATGCCTCTTCTAGAGTTAACTAGGACTATGGTGATGCTCCACTTTAAATTTAGTTATGCAGCCCCTTTTCTGGCTTCTCACCCATTAAGAGTCCTACCATGAATAAAACTTTGGAAATTCTTGCTTTGAAGTATTAACTCTTCAATACTAAGGAAAACTTGTATGTATTGGAAAGCTGTCAGTAACATCTATTTCATATTTTGCTTTACTTATTTTAAAAGGTTCTTAAAACAGCATAATCTTCTTTTGAGATGTTGAGAAGTTTTATAAATATTTTGCATCTAAATGTACATCATCTAGCCTGCTAATCTCATAACATGTTCAGAAATCTATTTTATATGTGAGCATAGCAAATAATATAGTTTTTAGTTTAAGAGCCTGTTTGAGAGTAACTGAAGACTTAATTCTCCTACCAGAGTATAAGCAGCTCCTTGCCACATGCAGAAGAGCAAATAATTTCCCTGAAGACTCTCAGTGGTCTTTCTTCTTTAATAATCGTTAAAATTTGAAAAATTGCACCGAGGTGCGATTGAAAAGCTTTATGTAGGAAATCAGGGGCATGGTTTCACTTGACCTACAGTTTTAGCTCCTATTAAACTTCAAGAGAATAACTCAGAAAATAGGTTGAATTACTAAAAAAACGGCCTGATCAAGGAAAAGATGTAGTTTCCTGTTGCAACATGACCGGGTGCACTTCTATTCAGCCAAAAGCTTTGCTCTGAGCCAGTGAACCTCTGTTCATTGGACAATGTCTTTTCCTCGTAGGCAATTTATATAACTGCTTCCCAAAACAGGCAGCGTAACTCTGTGAGCGAACAGCACCTTCTGGGTATTCTCAGGCTGGGCACCTGGTTCTGCCTGTTACTGGGTAAGAATGAAATGTCTTATTGTTTGTCAGTTCTTCTGAACCTCTTTGGTCCCTTATAACCCCAGAAACATTCATCAAAGAAGCTGGGTGTGTTGCTTCTCCCCAAGCACACTGAGTCTCTGAGACAGAAAAGAATGGTACCTTGTAGGATCTCCTTGTGGCATGGACTCAGTCAGAACAAATAAATCTCTGAGAGCTTCCATTCTCTCTCAAAATGCGGCTGTAGATACTTTCTTTTCCACACAATGAGATGGAGACTGAAAATGGTGATGACCTTAATAGCACTCCTCTGACTGTGCTCTGTTGCTGAGGCTCTGACTCTGTCCCATGACTCAGGATGGAGGTATTCCTCAGATGGGAGCAAGGAGGCTGGTGTGTGTAAGCATAGGGAAGGGGAGTAGGGCTGACCTGCAATATGCCAAAGAGTTGAGAAATTTGCAGTCTTCAGAAAAAAAAAAAATGAAATGGCTGGCCAAAGTGGGCTTTCTAGGTATGGAAAGGATTTGAAGATTGATTGGAAAAAGCATTTTGGATTCATGGTGGACTGCTATTGTAATTTTTCTTCAGCATGGTGTTACAGCCTCAGAAAAGCATTCATCTGTGTAGTTGGAAATATGTTCCAAGTTACAAAATGCTAAATCACTGTTTTCGTACAAATATCTTACTTCACCAATATTTATTTGCAGTTCAAATCTCGGAAGAGTTGCCCATTGGGTTGCACCTCAGTCAAGAAACCACACATCCTATTTTCATGTTTTGTTTTGCTGTATAAGAGCAACTTGGACATTTTACGTATCATCTATGCGATTATAAACCCAGGCCACATAGCTGGACCTAGGTCTTTATAGAAAGTTGGGATCCTGTATAACTTTGTTATTAGTTTGTTATATGCTCTCAATTAATGAGGGTGTCGGAGAGCAGCGAGGGCCAGCTGTTCTGCAATGGAAGGTGAGCCAGAAGCCAAGCACGGTTACAAGGCCAGCAGAGAGAAGTGCCTCACTAGCCAGGGTGCAGGACTGCGGTGCCTGGCAGGGCGGGTCTGGTCAGGGCACCCAGGGTAAGGCACAGCCCAGCAATCACCAGGCAAGACCATAGTGATGAGGCAGGGCTGAGGCCAGGCCAGAAGGTCAGCCTGCATGTCAGGGTCTGGGCGTGAGTCAACAGGGCTGATGGCCAGGTGCAGGCAGGGCTGCAATGCGGTGGGATTCATAGCTCATGTGGGAGACAAGCGGTAGTGGCTCAGCTTAAAAGCAGTTTGCGTGGGAAAGCGGAGTCAGCCCTGGCGGAGGCCTCCCCACGGTGCTGTCTGGAGGGCTCTGTCCATGGCTGCCAGCAGGAAGAGGGCCTCCCTCAACTGCGCTATCTTTAAGCTGGCCCCAAGCCCAGGCAGCCAAACTTCTGGGAAGGGATATGCTCTCAGGACCCATACAGAGGGATATAAATGTGTCTCTAGTAGAACATTTCCGGTGATGGATGTGCCTTTCTGTGCCGTGTCCAAACCTCATCCCTGTTTAAGCAGTTTCCAGCACTGATTCCATGCTCAGTTCATAAGTCTGCCAAAGGTTCAGGTGGCTTTCTGGATGTGACAGAGTATGTCTGTCACTGTGCCAGAATGCTTAGGAGAAAAATAAGCTCTTGGGTGATTAGGAGTTCATTTCTGCTGATAGATACGGAAGAAGCTATTTGATAGACAGATTTCAGTTTTCTGCAAACTGTTAGTCCAAAGCTGTCTGCAGAATCTGAAGTTTTATGTACTAGCAACTGAAGAGCTTGCTAGAAATGATCCACCATTATGCAGTCATTTATATCCAATAGTATGGAAAGGTTAAATATTCTCCTACAGTGCAAAAGTGAATCATGCGGCTTGCTTTAAGGTCATGCATTGCTTTATCTGATACTACTGCACAATATATTGCAAACAGGATCAATCATAAAACACATTCATCTTTCGTAATGCTTGTCATAAGGAAGAGGTCAGATGGATTTTACGAGCCTGTAATCTGCCAAGCATTGTGCAGATCCCTCAAAACTGACAGAAGCTTTTCTGGACTGCCAAATCTTTTTGGAAGGTTCCACATCCTCTCATATTGTCATAGTTAATCTCAATTTATCATAGTTTAGCAGATATTCTTTCAAGAATGCATGGTGTAGTATTTACCAAGAAAAAGTGTTAAAATACGTTAAATTATATTTACATATTCCATTTAAATCATTACTAGCAAAAAATAAAAATAAGTTTGCAAGTTTATGATGCAGAGACTTCTATGATGCTCTCATGTGGTACAGGAAAGGATGACAAGAGCTTTCTGTTTTTTGATCCTACATTATCATACCACTGTCATTTGCAGACATTTGTTTGGGTGGAAGTCAAAATAAAAAGACTGGGCTCTCCTTTGTTTAGTGTCTGTGCCCTGGAGAAAGGGATTGGCATCCATGAAATTTTTCCAAGACTCCTGAGAAGGAAAGCCTTTTATGAAGAGAAGACAGAAATGCTAACTGTGGGAATAAGAATGTTTATTGTTTATGACGGAGATTTGCTTGAGATTCTTTATTGAATCCCAATGAAGAACTTAAAGCAAAGTCCTACATACCACAAATACAAAGCAATAGAAATTTAAGATATGTTAGATCTTATGAAAAGGCGGTCTCCCTCTTAAAAAGTACATATTTTAAAATTAAAACGCTTACTTGCTGTTAACCAGTTAAAAATGTTTTCTTTAAATGAAGGTTTCCCAGTAGCTATAACAAGCTGCCATCAAACTTGGCAAAGAAACCCATGAAATCTTTGCTTAATACTCAGTCCTTTAATTTGCCCCATGATAAAAAGGAGGCTTACCAACTAATTATTTCCCTCTGCTCTTGCACTTCCTCCATATCCTCCCACCTCTCTCTTATCATGTGCAAATACTAGAAAACGTGGCTCAAAACCATTGCATGAGTATGTGAAATGAGCAGTGGCCCAGTCTCATGGAAGTTTCAAAATCTAGTCCCAAATTGCTATAGGGCTAGCCATCATTAGATATGTGCCGAGTGAGATAGGAAAGGCCAAGGTGAGGATTTTCTAGGTATCCTTAAATATAATATAATTATACAATTACGTCCTTTTTTCCCACATTGTTGATAATTCCTTCTTGAGAAAATAATGCATCTGCCAGTACCAACATGTACAGGGATTTGTGGATTAACATTTTTGTAGTTATGATTTTATCCTTAGAAGCCAGAACTGTAAGAATTAGAAATTAGTATTCAAAAATACTTATTACCAATAGTCTGCTTTGTTCACAAACAAGGCTGCAGTTTACCCAAACTGGAATAATTTTTACTCCTTTTGATTAAAACGAGTGTGAACTTCAGTGATATATTTTGCATAGATTGTCACATCTCTAAGGCATTTGTGGAAGAATAGTAAAAAATGGTCACCAACATCTCTGGTTTGCTCAAGAGCAGAATATTTGGACCAGCAGTGTCTATTCTATTGCATATACATTTTCATTTCTTTGTGTGTCAAAAACTTAAGGGTAAAAGACGTGATAAACTTCCAGACAAATCCTTTTCATCACACCCACATTTAAGAGGAACTCATTACTATCAGCCATGAATTTCTAGTTCTTTTCCCCCTCCTCTTTCAGTTGTTAGTGTTTAATTAGTTTGCTATCTGTTTAATTAGATAATGGTAGACCTGTAAGGCCCTGTGCAGACTTGGTGTACTGGAGCTAAAGGATCAAATCAAGTAGATTACATTTCTAATATAAATAGTTGAATTGATTTTCGGTTTAACACATATTTATGATTTATCTTAGTTAACAGAAAATCTGTAGAGTTACCAGCAGATTATAACTATGGCAACAAGTATGGAGGAGATGGAACAATTTCTTTTCAGGGTGTAATAGGCAAATGAGTCTCAGGGTTTTTCTTCTACTACCAATATTCTGTTCAGAAGTCAGAACTGTTAACGTGTGATATCTGGAACATTTGGCAGTTTCATTACTATGAAATGAATACAATGGGGAGTCAGAAAATGATTAACAGTGGATGTTAAGCAAGTTTGTGATTTGGAGAAATAGTCTACAAAATATTTGGTGAAATTACAGAGGATGGCTCCTTGTTATGTATGTGGTTGAAAAACAATGAAAACAAATAATTAAATCAGTGCCAGATAAATCTTGTACAGCATGGAAGTAATTATATTTTTCATAGCAATTAGCAATGAAATATTCAGAAATTCCAAGTTATTTTAATGATAATCATAACAATGTGTTTACACTTTCCACTGAATACAACGGAAAGGTCCATCTTCAAAAATAAAATCGGTTTCTCATTGTATTGCTCTAGTGAGGATGATGAAACTTTAAGCCCTTTATTTCTTCTCAAAATTAAAAGCTGTGTCAGTGATTGTTGTCATTATTTATCATGGTTCCGGTCTCCTCTTTTAGAGATGTTCTTCATCCGCTGAAATGTATGTTCTGTATGACCTGGGTCTCTCTCCCTCCATGCCCTCTGCCACATGCATAGGCGCTCTGGAAGCTGTGGTTGAGTTCTCCACCAGCAGAACCTGGTTGCAAGGGTCCTTTGGCAGTCCAGCGATGCCAGGTTCGAAGGCGACTGTTCAATGAATCGGCATGGAGGAGAAAGAACCTGCAGTTCTGTCTGGTGGTCACGAACACTGCAAGTCCTTTAGTGCTTCATTACAGTTTTACTCTTGCTTTCACACAAAATACTTCTTCCGTTCGCTTTTCTGTGACAGTTATTTCTTTTTTTCCTTCCACTGACAAAAGAAAAGCCTCACTCTAGTGCCTGACAGCTCTTCTGTAGAGCCTTTGGTGGTCTGGTGTTTCCCAGCGGTGACTTCTTAGAAGAGTCATAGGGATCAGGTCAGAGTCCAGGTCAGTGGACTGAATATGTCCTCCCACTGGAGGAGAGAAAGCCCGATGCCCCAAGTGGAGAGATTCCGCTGTCTCTTAACTGCTAACTCGGAGCACTCCCTGTGCAATCAGCCTTTGCCAGCTCAGAGCGTGAGCTTACCCAGGACTTGGGGAAAAGTAGGACCACTGAAGGTTTTTCATTCATATCTGGTGCTATGGTAGAACGGCTCCTTCTCCCCAGGAACTTCTACCAGCCAGCTAGCATTGCCACCAGGGCTGAGGGACACAACTTCACTGCAGGAAGTAGAGAAGGGCTGATCACCAGTACAAGCAGTAAGCATTTGATTAATCTGCTGAGTAGTATCAAGGGTCAACAATATGTTTATGATGAGTTGTCCTCACTCACCTGAAGAGAATCATGATAATCATATGGGAAACTAACCCCTCTGAAGAGAACAAATCAGCTCTTTTTAGCAACTGAGCTTCTGTTCAGACTGTTCATGGTGTTGGAGGCTAAGCTAGTCATCGGTGAGCACCCAGCAGTGGGACAGAAGGACGTTATCATCTCAACAGTTTGGTGGAGTAGAGATGCAGGAGGCAAGGGAAGGCATGCAGACAGGTGTAGAGGCAGAAGCTAATTTAACATCCCTACAGAACTGGTAGTTGAGCAAAAGGTGGGCGATGCAGGTCTCCCACAGGAGATCCCACAGTCACAAGCAGTAGCTTTTCTTATGCCACAAGTCTCTAGCCTCTTTGCAACCTCTGATGTTAGGATTCCTGGGATGAAAGTGTGCAATCCCAACATGGCATCCTGGGGAACTCAACCTGTTTACTTCAGGACATACACAGCAGTCAGGTGGAGGGGTGAGTATTTCTTCATTTGCCTCCAAACACAGAGTGTCCAAAGGACAGCCAAAGCAGTTAGCTCTCTCTTCTCAAGCTGTTCCTCCAAATGACGTGTGCCATAAGGCCCAGAAACATGCTGGGCTCAACTTTTCTGTCCTCCTTATTCGTGTCGTGTCTCACTGCATTCACCTAGGTGTGCTCCCAAATTCCTGCCTGGTCTGCTAACCCTGCCTTATCTAGTCAAGCCTTTATGTTCTTCCCAATAGTGCCACTGAGTTTCACTACTGGAATTTAAGACCTTATCTGTGTTTAAAGTCAGAAGCCTGCACCTAACTAATTGTTTTACCTGTTTGTTAGCCCTGTGGCCAGGGTAAGCCTGTAAAGGACTGTGGCTCTTATACTTGTGCGTGAGCCCTATTTCTGTTTTGAGGACTTTGATTAAGATCTGCTTGCTGGAGTACCTGTAGCCTCTTTTGACTGGGAAGGCTTGGTTAAGAATTAGGGGAATGAGTCAAAACCATGTTTGAGAAGAGGATTGATAGCTAAGACAGAGGGGGGATAAATGTGCCGTGTGTGAGTGAGGGAGCTTGGCTTTCGGGCTTTTTTTGTTTTGCTGTCAGTAGGGGTCTTGGCTGCGAGTTCAGCATACATTCAAATAAGTAATTTACAAATCAAGTTTTTGATATAATTGCTCAATTTTTAGTCTGCTGCAATGAATTTGTAGTGCATATATTAGAAAATAGCTTTACTCACACATTGAAAATAAATAAGTTAGATTCAGCAATTCAGATATTTATAGAAGGGCTGGGACAGGTTTGCAATGCAAAAGAAAAGTTCCTCTGCAAGTAAGGTGTTACATCACATGAATCTGAGAGCAAGCAAAACAACTCTGAGAGCACATAAATCAACATTGTGACCAGCAACTGTTAAAATATATAATGAATGCTTTTTACAAATTTGTTTTAACACACTCTGGTCAGATCTGTTGTTATCTCAAACCTTATGGCCCCGCGTTGGGCACCAAAAAGGGCTGTTGTGGTTTAACCCCAGTCGGCAGCTAAACACCACACAGCCGCTCGCTCACCCTCCCTCCCCTGTCAGGGGGATGGGGGAGAGAATCAGGGAAAAAAAAAGAAAAACTCAGGGGTTGAGATAAAGACACTTTAATAGGAGAGCAGAGGAAGAGAAAATGATAATAATAGTAGTAATGATAAAAGACTATACAAAACAAGCGATGCACGATGCAGTTGCTCACCACCGGCTGACGGATGCCCAGCCCGTCCCCAAGCAGCGATCGCTGCCCCCCGCCCAACTCCCCCAGTTTATACACTGAGCATGAGGCCATACGGGACGGCGTAGCCCCTGGGCCAGTCTGGGTCAGCCGGCCTGGCTGTGCCCCCTCCCAGCTGCCTGGGCACCGGGCAGGGCAGGGGAAGCTGGAAAGTCCTTGGTTTAGTGCAAGCACTACTGAGCAACAACTGAAACATCAGTGTGTTAGCGACATTATTCTCCTACTGAATCCAAAGCACAGCACTGTACCAGCTACTAGGAAGAAAATTAACTCTATCCCAGCCGGAACCAGGACATTGTCTTAAGGTGGTTTAGCTTGATAGTGATTAAAGGATTACAAATGCGTAGAAATGTGTACAAATGACACGCGTTTCCTGTCTGTTTCAAAACTATTCTAAATTAAAAATGTGTATATATATATATATATATGTATATAGGGGCTTCCTGGAATTTGAACAATTAAATGTTTCATTTTGTGCTTTTTATGTATCTATACGGAAACAAGATACACTATGTATTTAAGTAATACCATTAAATGTAAAATAACGGCTACTGAGTCTGCTGAACCTCCTGGGAAATCTGTACGTTGCTGCAGCTTCCCTGCAGCCTGCCCTCTCAGCAAACCTAGCTCCATTTCATGTGGAGAAGTCCCGACTCGCGTATTTTGTTTGCAGAGTGAACAGCGACGTGATAGCTTTCATGTAATTAGAAGACATTTTGTGGAGCTGTGTCCTTTTTCTCAGAAGGTGTTGCCTTGTAATTGAAAACGTGACTTTGGTAGCGGTACCCAAAGTACTAGTACTTTGTGGTTGTGCCTGATCATTTCAAGGTTAGCTTTCTTAGTCGAGAAAATAATTATTAAAGCTTGCGGTTAATCAGCCTGCACACTCACGCATATTGTGAGGATGTAATCAAAGGGAAGGAGGGAGACTTGTAATGAACCTTAATACGTGTTAATTCCGACAACGACTCCAGCAGCGGGAGTCAGGTCCGCTGTGCTGCCGGGGTCGGCGGTGCCTGGGGCGGTGCTGCCACCCGCTGGCGCTGGGCTGGGCTGCGGCTGCCCGCGGTCCCCACGCCGCTCCCGCCGCCCCGCACCGCCCGGCACCGCGCCGCTCCGCACCGCCCCGCACCGCCCCGCCCGGGCCGGCCACCGGCCTGACTCACGGGGCCCCCGCCGGCACCCCTGCCCACGGTGCACCGGTGAACCTCCTCGGGGTGGGGGTCCCGTTTCGACTTCTGCTTTTGATTAGTACGAAGAGGGGGGATGAGTGTTCGCAAGGCTTCAGGCAAAACGAAACGCTTGAGGCGCAAGGGATATTTTCTGGAGTTGTGCAGGAAATGGGTATAATTTGTCTGAAGAACACTGGGACTGTTCAACATCTATAGTCTTGTCTGACAACTGCCACATTAACAGAGCTCTAAGAAGTGCTTAGATTGGTATTTTCTCTTTAGGTTTTTTTTATGATTTTGTTCCCTTTGGTGTTGCAGTGACTGCATTTTTGAGAGTGGTATATATTAGGGCTAGTGATATTTCATTTGCAGAAGGCTTCTTATTGGAATCTGTCCATTTTAGTTATGTATAAATATAAAATGCCACTTGTCTGTATAACAAGACTATCAGTTAATATATGTTTAGACAGTAGCAAGAAGTCCACCCCAGAGCAAAAGAGTACCAGCCAGACCTGAGGAGGTTATTTCAGCCGTTACAGAGACCACCTTCTCCCCTCCAATTTACTCAGATGCCTCAATCCCTCTAAACTCCAGAGCAAACAGATGAGCTTAAAAGCACGTTCTGAAGGTCAACGTGTTTTGAACCTCTCCAGTGAAAGTATTGCAAAATCAAGGCACATTGGTATTGAGCATTCTGCCAGGATCTCCCGGTATTTGTAGACTGAGTAAGGTTTGGCTGGGCACTGGCCTTATTGCAGCACAGTGTCACTTAGAAACATTTGAGGCCTTAATTGCTCTTTAGAATGTTTTATTAGGATGTCTATGGTTTAATACAAAGATGCGCAACTATTTAACCTCAGCATGTACGTGAGCTTTGCCGCTCTTTACTGCTTGTTATCTAACCTATTTTAAGGTATTGCTTTTTAAAAAAAAAAGGTTTGCTAAGCTAGGATACAGACTACACAAATATGAAGTATTAGATATTGTAATTATTACCAGCTGGGTTTTGATTAGCAACCTTAAGCTATCATCTTCTACGTTATTGCATTAAATGTTTCAGCTGTCTCAAATTTCTTCGTCTCAGTGTCTGTCTCAAATTTCTCAGTCTCAGAGTCTCTCTCAAATTTCTCAGTCATATCCTCTGCCCCAGGCACGGGCTTAGGTTACAGGCATCCAGGACTCTCCCTTGTTATATGAGTTGTTATGGGAGGAGACAGGTATGAAGATGAACAGTAGATTTTTCTGGAAACTAGGAAGGAATATTTCCATACAAGTAAAGGGAAATCTAATTACTTGCAGAGTGACTCTATTTGCTGTGAAGCTTTGATCTAGTAAAGAGTAAACCAACAATAGAATCCAGCATAGATATCTCTGTGAGTGAATCCTTCTTTTTCTTCAAGGAGCTCATTGTGAGATTGAGGTTACTCTCCTTTATCTTCGTTGCTGGAAGCTAACTAGAGCAGAGGTGAAGGGTAGTGGACAAATTATTGAATTTTTCATTTAACGGGAATAACATTTTCTGTTTCTACTGAAATGATCTTTTTGGCATCATTTCAGCGCATCATAGACAGGGAGAGTTTAAAATTTTGTCAGCACGTGAGTAGGAGAGTTCAAGATGGAACTGGGGTGGGAGTTGACTTACTATGCTCCAAAATAAATAGGTTAGGTTCTGGGAGTGGTAATCTGTTCCACCTCAGTATAAAAGATTTGATATTTTATACCCACACCAAGTGCTACTGACATCAGTAGGACTTCTCGCACAGTTTTACAGCGTGTCCTGGGCTGACTGGTGTAGAGAGGCGACAGGATGGGGCACAGGAGGGCTGTGGAGCCTCCCGGTCCTCAGGGTATCCCACGGGGGAGCCGTGTCATACCGGGCTGTGCCAATGGAGGGGGAAAAAGACGGTCAAGGTCCCCCTCTCCCTAAGTTCGGGTGTGTTTCTGGGGATGGTGGGTCTTGCAAATCACATGGTGCAGATAACAGATGCTGTGGTTGGAAGGCAGAGATTGGTAAGGAGGGTGTTTTGAATCGATATATTCTGAATAAATATAGTCTTTTTTGCTTAAAAAGCAGTGGAAGAAGCCACTCACAAGGAAATAAGAAGAGACGTAAACGAGTGGAAGAATTACAAGGTAACAGTTGCATGCTTTAGTTCGCCGGCGGGAAGATGCAATGTTGCATTTCTCCCACGGCGTGGTGCTGAGTGAAGCTGCAAATCAGCAGCGGCGCGGGGGGGCCGCAGCGCCCTTTCCAGCCCCGCCAAGTTGCCGGGCCTCCAACAGGTTTACAAAGGCAGCGGCATCTTCTCCCGCGGACGAAAGAGCAGTTTGATGCCTGTTGCTGGGATATACTGGGAGAGGGAGGGAAGAGGCTTTGCAGCTTCTGTCTTTCTCTCTTTTTTAGCCTATTCATAGGCTGTATTATCAGACACCGAGGAAATGATTTGCTATAAATAGGATGAATGGATTAACTCTTCAATCGTTCTTTCACTTGATCTTTTCCTTCTCGGTAGTAGATTATTCCATTACATTACACATCCTTGGGAAAAGGACACTGGGGGCAAGTAGGGCAAGACGCTGGTGTGTTGTTTTTTTCTTGTTAATAATGTACTTCAGAATAAGCAGTAAATCAGTAAATCTAGACTCACAAGAGTGACTTTTAAAAGTTGTGGGATACTGGCTTTCTGACAGTTTTGTCACTTTATGATCTTGTTTTTCTGTTTTTGTTTTCTCTTCTTCCTTTCAATGACTGGTCTTTCTTGTTTGTTTGCTTGGTTGGTTTCTGTCAGTCTAAGACTGTGGCTTTACAAATGATTTTACTGGTGGCTGATCCAGATACCAACCCTGTCCCCCTCCCAACTGTGCGTTATCACCTCCTTGATGGCAATTACCACCCCAACTGTTTATTCTGCTACAATAGCATTTACTTGATTGCTCTATCTGCTAAAGTTTTGTAATAAAAAATTCCATTCGATGACGGGGATTTTACCCTACATACGTTATGCTACTCTTCTGATTTTAAATTTAGGATACTTTCACAGGTCTGTTTAAGAGACTGGTGAAACATATATTAGTATGGAGCAGAACCAAGATAAATGTAACTTCAGCAGCAGGCTGAAGGGTTAATTATGTGATAATTGATAATAGGAGACAAATGGACATTTCTATTCCCTATATATGACCCTATGTATTTCCTATATATTCCCTACACGTGAAAGTTTTTTTGACCAATAACAATATTATGTTCTAGTTCAAGGCCAAATTTTGGCAAAGGAACCTTGCAGCTCCTTACAGGAATTTGCTCACTGTCGGAAATGACGTTTGTTCGCTGTCAGAAGCTGCCATCCACACGGGACACTCTGTGGTGTTGTCCCCATCTTTTAAGCCTCATGGGCTAGGTATTTGAATCATTTCTGTGTCTGCAGACAGGAGATGGCCTTTCTAAGCAGATTGCAATTACACTAGTATTGTTTTTCAGGAACAGTGAGATATCATTAGAACTTTCACTGATTGAAACTCTGTGTTAGAGGTCACTAGAAAATCAGATTTATGACAAATATATACAGGTAATGTCAGCATTAAGTACTTCTCATGAGTGGTGAATAACAAGGTACTCCTCTGCAGTTTTGATTCAAATAACATTGACTATGGTTAGGATAAAGTATGGTTGAACCAAGATTTCAAATTATGCCTTTTCCAGATATCTAAATTGTCACTTTTTATTTTGGATATATACCTGTGACACTTCCAGGTGAGAGCTCTTGACTTATTGATAGTTAATTTTGCATAAAACTAGGGGCTTTCTTCAGCTCCAAATTAAGAAGACCATGCAGTGATTCCTAAGACAAACATACAAAGAGAGATTATGTATATTTTCTCTGAACTGCTCACTACAGAAATCAGTTATATAATTTATTTTGTGTTGGGTCTCATCAAATAATAAAGAAATTTCTGAAATACGAAATGTGATGGAGTTTTCCTTCTTTCAGTCCCAGTGTACCTAAAATGGATTTGCTGCTTTCCTGAATCATCTTTTTTAGCATAAGCAAGCTCCATTCCAGACAGAGCAAAACATGGAGAGTCATTTCTATCTAATGTTTTCCAAATGCTTTCCATTCTTCTCAAAGTGCACAAGCTTTGAAGTTTGTTTAATGAAATCTTAGGGGTTTTTTTAATTGTTTGGTGGTATACTAGAGTTGTTTTATTGACAGAACTGAGCAAGATGGAAGTTGTCCTGGTATTTTAAAAATAAAGAAAATAATTTGTATTCTAAACAGCAAGGATTAGTAAGAATGTGCTTGAATTTATGTTAGTTACGATGCCATACAAAAGCGTTGAAGCTAACACATCTTTATGTTAAAAGTAGGGCACTATGGGTTTCTATTTGTAAAATCCTTTTTTAAGAAGAGCTGAAATTAACTTGGAGCTGAAATTAACTGGAAGCTGAAATTTCAGGTACATGTGATTCCTGAAATTTGAATCTTAAGACAAGCTTCACATTTTCCTGAATGTATCAAATATACTGATAATACCTATACAGCCCAATCTGTTGAAATCAGGGAATAAGCAGTTCCCTCATTCTGAAATGCATTACTGTTTTACATTCTTCCTGTTATTTGGATAACACTGACAGGGACTACTATTTGCAGCTTTCTAAGGAATAATATTTTTTCCTTCCATGCATGCAACAAATAGAATTTGAAGTTGGACTGCTGGTGTTCCATAATCAAACTTCTCTACTTTAGTGGGTGAAAACAGGCTTACCAGAAGACATGGAAAAATAGAATATACCAAGAGCAGTTACATGGGGTAGTACAATATTCTTTCCCTTCTCTGCACTGCCCTTGTCTCTAATATCCTTTATCCAACCTCATAAATTTTCTTGGAAATAGTAGTAGCAGTACTAGTCCACATAACAATTTATAACTTGTTTGTAGTCCTTCCTACCTACTTTCCAGATCTTGACTGATGGATAACTGAAATGTTTGCCTCAGTTTACATTACATTCTCGGGGCATTACACTGGTATTCTGAACAGACTCTAGAAACCTCTGTACATATCCAGATTAGTTTTTTCATTTGAGAGCATGCTTATTGTAGGCTTGGAATATTGCTTCTGGGAATCCAAAAGAGTATTACGGAGAAAATTAAAATTAATTTAGAGGTCAATCCAAGTTTGATTACTGGATCCTGTAAAACGGAAGTGCCTTTCTGGTAAAACTTCAGTTGATTTGTGAGATATGTCTCATTGATTATCTTTCAGCCAGTAGACATTTCAATTTTATTGGTAGCATTACAATGTAGTCTAACTACATTGCAAATTACAGGTGTAGTTTATCCACAGTTATTTGTCTAAAATTATTTAGGAGCTTTGCCTAAGCCAGAAATATTACCAGGTTACCTATTTTCCAAGGATTTTATCTTTTTTTTGTTTGTTTGTTTATCTGACTTACTTTCTGATTGATTTATACTGTTTTTTAGCTATGACAACATGCAAGTCTTTAAGATATCATGAAAATACTGACTCTTCTCCATCCTATCACTGACAAATGTATTACTGCCCAAAATAGCATGCACCTGTAGCTGCATCTGGTATTCAGTATAAACTTCAAAAGAAGTCAACTATCAGAATACCGCATGACAATAGTTGCCAATTTTTATTGCTTTCCACTGTTTTTCTTAAATCTCCTTTAAATGTTTGGTTTACACTCTCTGTTGTTCCAGAGCTCAGTAAAGTTGCTGTAACAGGAATGGGTTAGCTCCTGATCTGATTGCCATTACAATATTTGGAAGTGGCTTGACCACTAAAGCAGTTACAGAATTTTCAGGCTTGTTTGATGGTCACAGAGAACAATATTTTGCTTCATGCTTTGCCGTTCTTTAGCTTTTTCATATTAGATCCAGAAAGAATCTAACCTGCTGTGGGGTTTTGTCATTTATTGTTTGCTTCTTTTTTTTTTAAGTCAATGTGGTTTTTAGTAAATTAGATTTTCAGCCAATTAGGTCACATACTGCATCGGATCTATACTTCTAGCTGTTGCATTAACAGGGGAGGCAAAGTTGCTGTTGATCAAAAAGTAGAAATTCTGTAAATGCTCTGTGAGTTTAATAATAATCTGAAAGTAATTCCACTTGGTCTTTTGGCACTTGAGTTGGTTTGGAATCCAGCCAGTATTTCAGAGCTTCAATGACTGCGAGCAATTCAGTGCTACAGGCTGTTTTTAGGATTGAAAATTTACTGTGGGTGGCTCATCTTTGTGTGCGGATTCAAATGATACACCACGTCCCAAACATTTTCCTTCAGAATCATAAAAACTAGAAACATCAACAGCAACTTTTAAAAATTGATAAAATTCATGTGGATGGTTTTCTCTGCTACGTTAGAACCACTACCAAAACATTCCTGGGGCAGTCTGTCTTTCTGCAAATGTATTTCCCATAAAAATGATATTTCATCAGTAATTAGCTTAATTTGTTTACCCACCACTTGTGCTGCCCCAAACTAATTTGGCACTGGGTAGCTCTCCATCTTGAAGGCTATTTGGAAGTACCTGTTGGATCAGGGCATGGGGAGTTTAAGCCAATCAACTAATCAAGTATATCAATGGGAAATAGTACGTGATAAAGCAAATACATTTGTTTATTGTAGATTGTATTGGTCTTCCACTGAAATACAAAAACTCTTGTAACAGGAACACTGATGCTATTGGTACATGATTATTTCCTGTTTCAATTAAAAACAATTTCTGATAATGACAGGAACAATCCCTTTTTTAGTTGAACACTTTTCTTGATATACGTTACTATTCATTTCCATTCAGCTCTTTCTAGGATATTTATACAAAGGCCTATTAATGCTAGTATCATTAGGAATAAAAATACTTACCCAGTCCTTTCAGGAATCTGTGCCAAGGGACACTGAAAGAGGGAGGAACCTTTTGGATTTCATTTACCTTCTCCTGGTTAGGCATTTGGCTGCTCACAGCCAACTGAATATTCATTCACAGCGAATGAATATGCCGTGGCTGTGAATAATGGCTGTGTTGCACTTAGAGTCCTATCATTTTTCCAGTTCTGGAATTGCAAATGTAGCTTCAGTTCAGATGTCTGCACTATGCTTCTATTTTTGGTATGGTTACACAGAACTGAACCAGCTCAGGAGCATATATATAGATATATATAATATGGACATACCTAGAAAAAACAGAGCTGCTCCTCTTATTCTCTTTGAAATTATCCATAAAAGAAGTTTTTGTATTTGTTTTTTTATGTATAGCTTTACTGATTATGCTCTGCATGAAGTTAGTTTACAGAATATACTGACAATTGTAATCAACAAAGCTATTCATTAAAGATGATGCAGAACTGCTTTTGCACTAATGAAACGTTGAAGATCATCTCTTATAGCTAAAGTGCATTTAGGTATAGGTTCTAATTCACAAAACACACTAGGCTGTCAGGCAAATAAAGTTCCTTTATGTATTATATACAGATGTGCAAAAGCAAAAAAATAAGAAGTTTATGAATCAATCAGTATCAGCTGTCACTTTATTTTGAAGCAAAATTCAGGTCCATGCAGGTTATCTCTGTCAGGAAAAGCATGAAATTGTGTGTCTTAAGGGCAATCCCCCCATTTATTGACAAAGAATTAAAAACTCAAAAAACCAAACCACAACTGTTTCCTTACTCACAAGAAGGTAAATTCATTTTTTAGGATCTCAAGAATTCCAGTCAACACTTAAACTAAAAAAAAGTAATTTCTTGTGCTAATCCTATGAGATCACAGTGTTACAGGATCATTGGTGGGAAAGCCCTTTCAAAGGTTCTTGCCCTTCTGTACAACTGCCCCCCCTCTCAGGTTGTGTTTTTGCAGCCATACTGTGTACATAACAAAGATGCAGATAGGAATGAGCAGCTGGGGGCAGCAGAAACAAGGCAGGAATGCTTTTAGCACGGAGTTACAGCCTGAATACTTTTATAACTGCATTTTGATGTTACCTGTCCTTTATACTTCTACAGTTTTGTTCTTCTTTTTCTACCTCCCTCTCAATGGAACTATATCCAGAAAAGCCCCGCTTATTTTAATGATATTTAACATAACCTACCTGTACTGTTCTATACAAGACCTGCCTCTCTCTGTTAATGTTAGAATTACCATTGCCTTTCACAGAAAATGCCCTATTTCCCGGTAGGGACTACAGTCTTCCAGTAACTACTGTTCAAACCCTGATCTGCCAGAACAGAGCATCTCTCATTTCCAACTGTACCTGCAAAATCAAACTCTTTGTATCAGAGGAGGAAAATTCAGGTTTTGAATAGATAAGAAAGATGGGGACAGACATTTTAGCAGGGCCTGTTGTGGCAGGACGAGGGGTGATGGTTTTAAACTAATAGAGGGCAGATTTAGACTCGATATAAGGAAGACATTTTTTGCAATGAGGGTGGTGAAACACTGGAACGGGTTGCCCAGAGAGGCTGTAGATGCCCCATCCCTGGAAACATTCAAGGTCAGGTTGGACGGGGCTCTGAGCAACCTGATCTAGTTGAAGATGTCCCTGCTCATTGCAGGGGGGTCGGACTATATGACTTTTAAAGGTCCATTCCAACCCAAACTACTCTATGAGTCTATGAGCATGATGACAGATGAGTAAAGGTTAATATCTCTGGAAGAAACCCCATGTCCTCCAAGCCAAAAACAGTGAAGCATATTGTTACTGGTTGTTTCCATTAGACAGGACTATCTACATCCATGTAGAAGAATATTCACCCCAGATTTCATTGACTGCATCTGGTATCCCTCTGGGGACATAAGTTTTTAGCTTGTGCTTTTTCTGCTGAAAATGTCTGCAGTCATGTAAGGGTGTGTCAGGGCTGCTAGAGTGACATTTTTATAGATGATACCAGGGTTATGTACTGCATGCATGGAGCATCATATGCAAGGGTAGTAGAGACATGTTTGAGAGTACTAGTCTACTGAGGATGAGTCTATTGAAATAGTGTTGGTGGACTATGTAAGGAGGAAAGAGCCAGCCCTGGTGTCATCTTGTCCATACTACATTTAGGCTGAAGTCCTCAGAAAAAATTACCTCTGGACTGCACCTAAGTTTTGTCTTAGAGGAACTAGTCAGTTTGCTCCAAATGAGAGCCTAAGCAGAACTCAGATGCATGCAGTATGTGTAATCAAGGGACCAAGATCTTGGAAAAAGATGAGAGCTTGCATCATTTGATAATATAAATCAACTCCATGTACACCTCTGATTATCCATTATGCATATATTTCTGCTGTGAGAAATATCTCTAGTCTTTTCTTTATCTGTGGGTGCAAGGACTGATTAATAAAGAACGTCTGACAAAGTAACGGATAATTTCATGAAGACTAGGATATTCAAAGAAAAATGTGTCTAGGGAATATTCCGAAAGATCAAAAGCTTGTTTTCTTCATAATGCTATTAGGCACTGAAAGTAAAACAATAAATTTTGCATCAAAGTACCACACTGTCTCATTGCAGCATGAGTAAAACCCAATCTGATTTACAGCAAGGTTACTGAACTGCTGGCCTGTGAACTGTCTGGCCTGAAGGCTGAATTTGTCTCAGGTCTGTATAATTTTGATACAGTTATGCTGAGCATCTAGTTCTGCAAACTAGTGCTGAGCCTATCCATCTTCAGGAAATGATAAATTTGATTTTTAGGAGTCCCAAAACTCATACCAAGCCACAGTTCTTAAGATGCTAGGCAGCCCTGATCTAGAAAATAAGCTATTTCATTATAAAAAATGTAGCAACTGCTTTTGCTTTTAAATGAAAATAATACAAAAATAATATAAAACAATACTGGACTATTTGGTATGTCATGATGTAGTATGAGAACTTGACATAATACAAATCATATTATGCATTGACAACATCCAATAACACATATAGTACATACCTATAATAGGATAAGATAAAAATAATAATTTAAGCATGAAAAAAATCAATTTTAACACAGCATTCTAATTGTATTTCATAGGAAATATTGAGAATACTCAGATTTGTTCTGAACTGGAATGAGGTCAGATTTTGAAATGCCTTTGTTTCCTGTGAAGTGGAAATTTGAAGTGCTGATCAGCTCTATTTTTAGGGGGACTTTGTAACTGATTAGATCTCAGACTAAATAGTAGATCTTGTTTTCAAAAATCCAGAAAAGGAAGCTGTCACTTTGGGTTCCTGAAATGAGTTTCTGTATGTGTGATGCAGTTTGTACATCTCTGTAGCTGATCTACTCTTAAGTCAATCATCTGTATGCATATGTAAATTTGTCTTTGTTGATTACATTTTTTCCCCAATCATAAATAATAGATATACCAAACATTGCTTTCTTCATTACTTTTCCACCTACAGGAGAAACCACGCTAAAACTAAAGTTCTTAGAAAAGTCAGAATCCTGAACTATCAGGCTGTAGTTACTTTGGATGTCCATGTAATGTACAAGAGTATACATGGTTAACTGAAAATTATTCTGCTAAAACTTTCTGTTCTGACCGATTGACCTGATTCACCTGATTAGCCTGCACACGATTTTCGAGGTTTGACCTTTCAGCTTCAGCTTAGATAATTACATTGACAAAGACTGTTAGAGCTGCTACTGTGCAGTTTCCTTATTATAGACAACGTCAGAACAAGTTGAGAGATTCGTGTTTGCATGCTTTTAAATTCTGATTAAATGAAATGTAAATCTCAAAACTTCCAACTACTATTTCAAGTTATAATTTATCTTTGCCTGTAGAATGAGAAGATGACAGCACCTCAGTCTAGTACAGTACAGGCATGTCTTGTGGGCATTTTTGCATTAGTTCATCAGCACACATCCACTGATCTTTTTATTGCTATTACACTGAAAGAGCAACAACAGCCCTCAAAGAGACTCTAAGTGAAATACAGCCAATGGAATTGGAACTTGGAAATACTTGCACAGCATTTTTTAAACAAATGCCAGTGTGCTGAGGATTCATTAACTGTCACATGTTGCCAACAGGGGAATCACACCTTTTTCTCTCCTCCAAGCCACATAGGCCAACCCTATGTCTTCATCTGACAAACCAGTGATGTGTTCAGGCTCTGAAATAATCTATGGTAATGTGTTTTACTCAACAAAGACAGCCTAGTGAAAAATTCTGCTAGTTTTTCGATCTCAAGATACACACTTTATCTTTGTCCTTTGAAATCTTTTAGAGAAACATAAAGAACATGTCAGTTAGTTAGCAATTTGGAAGTGCATCAAGTACATCCATTTTTCATACAGAGTAAACTCTTGCCAGGAAAATTTAATAAAGTGATTTGCTGAAGCAGAAGAATGTTGATAATGTTGGATGCTCTCAGCGTATCTAGCCAGCATACAATACTGGCAGCTAGTTCTTTTTCTAGATAAACACAGGATCTTAGACCTAAATGTTTAAGTGATTCATATGCACCCACATTTAAAAAAACCAATATGTAGGGTATCATCACCTGGTGATTAAAAAGAAGCCAATCCCCATGGTATCTTACAAGGCATCTTAGAAGATTTTCTGTTTGTATTCCCATCATTCCAGATTTTCATCCACAATGGCAGAACTGTGTTATAGAAAATTCCTGTCAAACAGAATTCTGTGGCAAATGCTTTATCATCAGATAATATTCATTCATAAGAACCAAAAGCTTTTTCTGACAGAGGGTGGTTCTGCGGAGTTGTTCTCTCGACTTGTTTAATTTTCAGTTTCTTTACAATATTGCTGTTTTGAAAAGTGCTTTTATTTTAATTATAATGAAAAATGATCAAGACTCAGAAGACCTGGTGAAATTCTTAGTTTAAAATTTTCATTGAACTAAGCCAATTACCTGTTTTGAAGACTTGAAGTTGCATCAAAACTGACATCAGGATTTCAAATAGTATTGGAATATGTCAGTATACTTATATGGATAGAATCGGAAATCAGGATTAAGAAATTATATAGCTATACATGCATTCTGATTACAAAACAGGAATGTGCAAAAGTAGAAGAATATGAGAGTTTTCAAGTATTTGTTTTTCTACCATATGTCCATGGTAGAAACCTATGCCTAAAAAAGCACAAATGGTGATTTTATATTTTCCCTTTTGTGCAGGGGTGCATAAAACATGGACTAGAAGACAATTGTTGTAAATTAGACTTAGCTGATGTAATAAATGGCAACTGAATGTGCTGTATCCAGAATTTACTAACATGTAATTATCTGTGTATTCTTAAAGAGTATTTTCATATAGCTATTTGTTTTAAAAAGCTGTGGCAATCAAACTGTTTTCTTACCAACTTAACCCATGGTCTTTCAGGTCATTTGATGCATTTTTATGGCCCCCTTTTTTTTCTTGTAGGTGGTTCTCTATCAAATGAGTTTTGATATTATTACTGGAAGTTCTAATCCATTCAAGTACATTTAATTTTTATTGTGTAATTTATCTATATAATCATGAGGTGCTTTAGATTATAATCCTTTACATGCTGGGACAGCAGACCAAAAAGTATAAATCTTTTCTAAGGCAGGAAGATGAGAAAGATACCCAATCAAGCAAAACGAAGAGAAACGGCCTTAGAGAAAACTCCCTGAGAGAAGCTGCTAAGCCTCTGTTTTGTGAGACTTTGTTCTCTTCCGTTTTGTTAGACTGTATGTACAGTAGACATATAAATATGCATAATTAAATTGTGTCAGACTAATTATGATAAAAGCCTTATCTTAGCATTTTACAGCTGTAATCTTAACCTATTTTAGGCTGGATGATAACTTGGTGAAATGCCTAGTAATTTGGCGGGTTAGTGGCTTAAGTGCTAACTTGGTAATATCCAGACTACTAAAATATTTTCTTTCCAATGATCAAATAACCTTGATAGATTTAAGTAACCTTGAAATAGTTTGTCAAGCTGGCAACTTTAATTGCTCAGCAAGTAGTTGGACGGATATGGAAGCACACTGTGCAAGTTTTCAGAAAAGGCTGATTTCATTGACATAATTTCTCACTCCTTCAATTGCTGGGATATGGTGAGCACAGTGAGGTGAGTGCTTGTTTGAGCAGCTGCTGCCAATAATGTGCTTGTCTGAACGCTGTGCGAGCTGCTGGAAGTTCTGTAATCATATTACCACAGTATGTGCTTTTCTCTGGAGGTGAGGAAGCTGTAAAGCCTTAAACCTTGGATCAACCAGTATTCTATTTGCTGTTGCAAACAGACTTTGGCCATGCTAAATTCATTGTAGGAGTTTAGAAAGGAAAACATGCCATGATATTTTCATGACATCCTTTCAGACCTGAAATAGGTTCAGAAATGGGTCTCACTTGTGTAGTCGTTGTCTATACAAGAGAAATTCAGAGTTGCCTGTTCACGTCACTCAAACTGTGGGTGACTCTCATCCACTATAAGGTGTTTAAATCTGGCTGTTGCCTTCACTGTCCTGGAGCTGTAACATATTTTCTGACTCAGACCTTTTGCCTAACCCTCTTCTTTGGGAGACAGACTGTAATCAACTCCATGTACAAAGTCCTCTGGAGCAGGGTTTGAATCCTTTCCAGCCTCAGGAGCGCCAGTCTCATTCATGTTCTTTCAGAGTTCTTGTTCAATCCTCTGAAGGACAGTGTAGTAGTAAATAAAATAACTTCTCAGCTGCAATTGCTTTCCTCTCAAAGGACTGGAAAATCTCAAAAGAAAAAGAATTTCCAGTCTGGTAATACTGCTTTTGCATCTGTCTGCAGATTTTTCATAGGCAGGATCATTTCCTAATGACAATTACATATAGCTTAATTGACTTGTTCAGTGGAAAAAACACACCGTAGATACGTATTCTCCCTCTTCTTACAGAAATAGTGATAGTTTATGCGACAACAAACAGTTATTCCAGGCACAATGTGATGCTAAAGTACCTTATGCTGCATCTAAGCCAGCTGGGTGTCTCTGCTCCACTGTGCTGGAATGAATATTGGAAAGCAAAGGCCTGTGAGGCTGGTTACAAACTGTGATACGTTTAGAGTAAGAAAAAGAATTGCTGTTTCAGATTTCTTACTTATATGGTCCTGTTGTTTCATAGGCTTGAAAGAGGAGAGGAAATGGCTGAACTGCTTGCATTTGATAAAAATTATTTTGTAGGTATGCCTGTAGACTCCAACTGAAACAAGAGTTGTACTGTCATAGGTGCTATAATAGCTCACCTCTACCTCCAAATGGTCTTCACATTCAGATAAGAAAATCTAACAGGGTTAGAAAGAAGCAGATTTAGAGAGGTGAAATTACTTTCCTTAATTTGTAGATCCAGATTCTCCCACTGAATGAAACTCTTCTTTCAAGACAGTACCTGTATCTGTTCTCTGTATTTTTTCCAGCCGTGTGTTCCTTGGGTAATTAAGACTGAGTGAAGTTAGGGGATGAAGTTTTCAGGTATCTTTGGGAAAGGTATAGTTATAGAGGTCTGATTATGCAAAACAGAAAAGAAGATTTTCCGCTTTGCAAATGCCAGTTAGCTTTTTCAGTGGCTCAGTGTAGGAGTTCAGCATGATTTCCATATTTTGAAAATAAGAATTTCTGAGAGATTAGAACAATATGGATTACAAAAACCCATGTATCATGTTAGAAATTATTGTCTTCCCTTCACAGTTTTGAGTTAACAGAGCATATCAGAAATGGTTTTATACAAATGTTTCATTAAAGAAAACAGAATTGCAAATACAATCTTCTTTTCTCGCTTGGAAAACTTGCTCATTTTTCAGTTTTGTTTTGATTTAAATATTTTTTCTTCAGGAGCATGTCAGATGGAATTAAACTAGTCACCAGTGCTATACATTTCGCTTAATTTCATGTCTACTACATCTCAAGTTAAATCCACCTAGCATTTTTTACCATTCATTTGCAAAAACTGCTACATTCATAATTTATGCTTCTCAAAGTGTAGCCAGTGAAAGGAAGTTTTACAGAGTGAAATGCTTCTGTGCTGATGTGAAAACATGAAATGAACTCAGAATTTCTGGCATAGATTGATTTTAAATATAACTCAGCATGATTGAAAATCTTCAGTGTCCTAGATTTGCACTTTAGGTTTCAATTTATACTACGCGTGAGTAAGTGTTGTTAGCTGCATGAATAATGCATAATTTTCTTCAGCTCAGCTCATTCCCTTCACATGTTTATTCATTTATGCTCTTTAAATGAACAGAAATGCTTGTATCAGTATTCACTGGTGTTCTGAGAAGCAGCATAGTAGATCAGTTTCCTCAGGCTTAAAAAAAACACAGTAATACTTACCCAGAGACCATCTTTTCAAATGATCATTTATATTTAGTTGTCATCTGCATTCAATAACAGAAGCCCACTTTCATATTTTTATTACCTTATCTTGAATAAAATTCTTGTAAATTTATATACATTTGGGTAATATATTTCTGGTGTCAGGGATACTAATCGAAGAAAAGAGAAGTAGCTTTACAACAGAACCCAAATACACCCAGGGTTTGAGACCTAAGGATGTGTTTTGCCCTTAGACACATAATACCACAATCAATCCACACCTTTTCAGAGCTCAGGGAGTCCATAAACAAGGGATTGGATCAACAGAAGGAGGAAATAGGGCTGAATTTGTCATGTTTCATTGTTAAGATGAGCTGCACAGGTTGTTCATGTTAGTTCACAAAAATGAATTTGGGCAGAAAAGCAGCTCTGTAGAGACTAATATATTTAATTTTAGACTAATAGAGACTAATTTTATCACTTCATTGGTGATTTATGTTTTATCATTCTATAGTTTAAATGTCACAAACTTAGTTTTTATATTATGGCAGTCATTCAAACTTGTATGGATAGATAGTTTATTATTGTCTGTATGCAGATAATTAGTGTATTTCTTTTATATAATGAGGTTTAGTAATATTTGTTAAGGTAGCACATTTTTATTGTGCTCAAAGCATAAATTTCATCTGCAAAAGGAACTTTTAAAAGATATTAGTGATAGGTATATGCCACACAGCCATCAGCTTCTGTATGGCTTTTTCCTCAGTTTCTTACAGTCATTAATATATTTTCCTCATCCCAGTGCTTGTGTTGTTTGCTATACATTAGGTACTAAGAAACGCCAATTACTTGCACACAGTCACACAAGAAAATCTGTGATAGAAAGGGAACTTAATTTGTACTACCTGAATCCAGGTTACTACCTGGATTCTATTGCCTGGATACTACAGTACCACCCATCATTTTTATACCATAGTTGTGTCTTTGAAAATAATCTCTAAATTAAGACTTACTAGCTGTTAGGGTTATTCAAATGAAAAGGATGAGAAGAATCTGCTTCTTATTTAATCTCACCCTCAATTCCCACTTTCGGTAACTGGTATCCCACAAAGACTGCTGTTTCTTTAAAAAAAATAAAAAGAGAACAAGAATTCAACAAAGTTGTTTTGATGTTTATTTGTGGTGCTGGGTAGAATGTAGATTTTCTGTATTATGGCAAATGTGGCAACTTTGCAAAATTTTGCCATGGTGAAGTGATACAAACCTAGAAAATTTTAAAATTTAACCCAGAATGAAAATGTGAATAATTCTTTTAGTTTCTGAAGCAGAATTTCTTTGAAATGAGACAACTAACTTTTGATAATATGGGACAATTTTTCCAAAGAAAATGTCCTGATTAGCTTTATGTATTGTCTCTCCATTTTCCTGAGACCCATGTAACATTCTTTAATCAGTTATAGAAACAAGCAGCTGTTCCATATTTATGAAACAGTAAGGCTACATGAAACAGTAAGGCAATGAGAGCCTTGAGCTGTGAGCTATTGGGAACTGTTACTGACTGTCAGTTTCATAAGACTTTCTCAGAAATGAACAGATTTTCTACCAGTGCAGAATATAGATTTTTCCATCAGCCCAATACAAATAGAAGTACTGAGAATTTTCAGGGAAAAAGGTGTTAACATGCAAAATGTAATAACACAATGGTCATTAAGGCTTAGGCACCGTTCAGTGAAATGACCTTAAAGAATGATAGATCCAGGAGCTAGAATCCCATAAAAATGTTCCCCTGTTTTTCATGTCTTAGCTGTGTCAGTCAACTGAGACTTTAGAACACATTTCTGATACTTTTCCTACTTCTTCTCTGAGATGATCAAAAAGGGGCCAGGTAGACTAGTGTGGCAGCATTCTGCATGCATTGGATCCCTGCACTTTGGAAATAACTCATCTGAACTCAATGCCTTGCCATATCTGGATTACGGAAGCGCCATTGGGTGACAATAACTTCCAGCTGCTCTTAGCCAGAGTTGGATCCAAACCAAATGTTTTTAGAAAAGTCTGCTTCACTTAGCTGCCTACATAAACTGCACTATTTGTTAGTCTCATTAGCAGTCTCAGACGTCAGAAGTATGCCTTTGCTCCAATGCTGATTCTCTTCTGCAGATCCTACCTTGGTAGTCTTTAAGTTGTCTTTTTATACCCTCAAGATGCCTTGACCTGTGACCTTCTGTACTTCTCAGTATGTACTTTTGTACGTCCTCAGAGAGATTATTCATTACTGCTGTTGAGTCAGTTCAGTCTAAAGACAACTGGTCACTGTGTCCTCTGGTCACTGTGTCCTCATCCTGCAGCTGTTTCCCTGCAGTGCTGATTCCATGAAACCGTCCCTCTGCCCTCATTCCACAGCTGTCTTAACTGCACTGGTATTGCAATATTTTCCTGTATTTTATTAATGGCCTACAATCACCAATTTGTTAAATTGATTTATTTTAGTTCAGCATTTCCTCTGTGGTTTTGTAGATGTACTAAGGTCTCACACTTGTGACCAGCCATTTGGTTAGTCTTGCCACAATGCCAAATATGTGTGTGCAGGGTTAGTAAAGTTACATCAAAGGCCATCTTGACTGCCCTTAGCTGTCTCTTCTTGAAGCTGAACAAACAGTGCGCTCTCTGTCTATCCCTGTATGTTATGTACTCCAGCCCCCTAACTATTTTTGCTGGGCCTATTGCTGGGCTCACTCCAGGTTGTCAATGTCTTTACTGTAGCAGGATTCCCAAATTGGGTGCATTACTTCAGGTGCAATCTTACAAGTGACAAATAGCAGAGAATAATTGCTCGCTGGCAACACTGTTAAAGCACAGTTATTTATTAGCATTCATTGCTGCAAGGGCACACTGCTCATTTCTATTCAACACCTGGTCCACCAGGATCCCCAGGTCTTTTTCTGCAAAGCTGCTTTCTAGCCAGCTGGCCCCCAGGCTGTATTACTGCATGAGATACTCCTTTCCAGGTGAGGAACTTTCCACTTGTCTTTGTTGAACTCCATGAGGTCCTGCCAGACCCCTTCTCCAACCTGTCAAGATCACTCTGAAAAGCAGTCATAACTTTCAGCATATTGACTGCTTTCCTCACTTTCTCTTTCCAAACTGCTGCTTTGGTTTTTTTTTTTCCCTTTGTCCATTTCCTGCAGTTTTGGAGGGTATGAGACATTAGTAATAGAGGGCCATTCAGTACCAGTTGGCCTTTACGTCAGGGAACAGTCTAGGGTACTTGTAATTTACTGGTATAGTCATATCCTCCAGTTCTGAGGTGAAAGAGAAGCACACCTAGGTAGTGCTCAGAGCTGCAGTGCTAGATGGCAATGTGTGCTCTGGAAAAACACGTGTGTGGTGTTGGATGTCACCTTCCATCATCAGAGCCACGTCCGCTGAGGCTGTGCCCCAGCGTTGGGTGCTGGGCTGCAGGCAAGCCCACACATGTCCTGGGAAAAGGGCTTTGGAAGCACTTGGACAAGGGGGTCCTGCACTGTACTTGCAGTGGTTAGTGAGGCTGTGGGAAATAGTGGGAGTATTACTCTCTGTGATTACGACAACTGAAGCCCCCTTCCAGGGAACACTGGATTGGAAATGTGCCTTCGTGATGATCTTGGTATATTTAGGCGTATGATTTGGCCTGATGGCTCTGATGTTTGAGACCCCAGACAGGGTGTACCCAGATGGTATATTACTTCTCACAGCTCCACTGTGATGATCCTAGCAGTGGATTTACTGACACAAAGCTGTTTGTGCCATGGATTCAGATGAGAGGTGTAATAAGATTTCCTGGCATCAAACTGACCCACTTCTGGGACAGGATGGATATGTAAAAATGAGCGTCCTGTGGCACAAGAACTACTGCCAGCTGATCACTGAGGTCCACACAGTAGCCTTGTGCATTCAGATATTAATGGCCTAATAGCGGTTATTCTTCAGCTGGTGGATGATAATGTGTCCCCCACCTCCGAATGCTGGTGATCTGGCATCTGAACCACTGTGCCATGTCTTTGGGAGTGGGTGGCCTGCACAAGGCTGGAGCTAGGACTGATCATAATAGACGTGACAGTCCAGCTGCCAGAGCATCCTCGAGAGCCCTGTAGGGGCAGCTGCTCAGCACCACCAGTCAGACCACCACCATCCCATATAAAAGAGCCTCATTTTTTCACTCACAGAAAATTAATATTGTAGTAAGATCACCACATATTATTATGTTACTAATTAACATTAAGTTATTAATTATAAAATATTAATGTTGTGTGGGTTATTATTACATCATTACAGCCCACATACATAAATACACAGCATATTAATTATTTTAAGATTATGAAATCTTGAAAATCTTATTATTTTAAAATCAAATCATTTCAGGTTTGCTAATCAAGGAAAAATGCAAGTTTCTGGCTTGTTCCAGTGAATAAAAATAGATTAGAAATGACACTACCCTTCTTACAGAACTTGCTTATTCATCAAACGTTATTAAGAGCTGCATTTCACCTTTTGAGTGCCTAAAAAAGTGAAAGTGATGTTTAAATAATACAGAAACTGGAAATCTGTTATGGAAGTAAATGCTTAATCTTGCAGCCACCAAGAGTGGTTGCTGAGGAAGTGTTTAGGTACTGTAATTGGTGTATTGTATATCACGTAGATTCATAGATCTGTTGAATAATGTAATTCATCATAACACTCATTTTACATAAAACAAGTGAACTGACCAAAGTGAAAAATAACCCTACAAATAAAAAACCCCAAAGCCTTCAAACCTGGATTAGTTCGTTGATCTGATTTGTCACCTCAGCCCACAAACAATTGTTCTGGTATAGTGATTTGGGCAATGTGGGGTCACCTGAAGTTTGCACTAATGGAAAGAAAAAGGTCTATGGAACTACCTGGAATATGTGGATTAATTTGTTAATTTATTGGTATAATACAATTAAGATCCCGATTCAGCAAAACACTTAAAACACGTTTTACTTTTCACCAATGTCACAAAGTAGTCACTTTGGGTTCATTGCTCTTTTATGTATATAAATATCTCTACAGTCTGCTCTTTATGTTTTGATGAAAACATCTTAAATAAACTAATTTTTCTGCTGTTGTACTTTAGACAGAATAGCATTGTGCCAAAGCAAAAATGAGATTAAACTGTTTATCTTTTTTGATCAAATTGAAGAAAAGCAAATGAACCAATATTACATAGGACAAAAACCAAATTTTGTTTTCAAATGTTTCTGTTTTAATGAATGATGGCAGCTAAAGGAGCAGATGTGAATATTTTGCAATCTTTTAATGTACCAGTAATAATTTGTAAACATTGGGTTATACCTTTCTTTTGTCAACACTCATCAAGCATCTCTCATTTTTTAGTTTATACATTCTTCAGAACAGGATGTGTTTGCTCTGTGCCTAGCACAAAAGGGCTCTTGATCTTAATTGGGCCCTTTGGCTTCTATGGTAATCTAATCTATTAGGGAACAATAGCCAACAAGACTGTTAGGAGTATCAGCAAGGACATTTAAAAATGTCATTAATGTCAGTTAATGTTTATGTATCATATGAAGGGCCATTATTACTATGAAGTTAAAAACAGCAGTAGCAAGATGTTATTAAGCTTAGGAAATTTACTTTGCTTTTGTGGGCTCGGATTTTAATAACAGCAAGTTACTAGTTTGCAGTCTGGATTCTTCTGATGATATATCGGATAGTAACTTGGTAGAAGTGTGTGGGTGTCTAATGTCACTTCTATTTATCCTTTCCACCACCAGTGACCTGCAAACTCCAAACATATAATCCTTTAGGGGATTCACATTTCAGAATGAAATAATTCTTGATGTATGGAATCACAATGATGCTTTCTTAGGCATTTCAGCATTCTTTTGCTGTCATAGTGGTAAAATTTCTGATGGGGTTGAGAATGGTAATAGCCTACCTGGTTCTTATTATAAAGAAGAGAAAGTCAGCAGACTTTGGTTTCCTTAATAATAACCAAATAAGAATTATTTTTTCATACTACCTCCTCTTTCCAGTTTAGAGATTTAATGTGGCTTTATATGACAATCAATCTCAATATAAACAAAAATATGTAATCACAGTTCCTCTAGGAAGAATCGTAAGCTCAGAATGGCCAGGGTGACAGCAGGAAACTGAACAATGAAATTGCTTGTGTGTTTTTAGCATCTTTTGCACCACATAATTTCCTTTTTTATGCCCAGAGTGGAAAGAGATATTATATTTGTGCAATTGTCAGATTGCTTACCAAGATTGACCTACACGATTCTGTAAGGTTTGCCTGAGGACCCTGCTTGCGTACTATAGCCATTGTCCAGCATTCAGCTGGCAGCTAAGGATGGAGTCAACCAACCTGGGGAGGCTTGATAGCAGGTAGAGTTGGAGTTGTCGTCCGCCCTCTGCTCTTTAAGGCTGTATCTAGTGTTTTAGGAACTGTCACTCAGACAAAGGCAAAATGTCGTCCTTCCTCTGAAATGAGCAGCCAAATGCAGTTAGGATCTCATCCTGTGCGCTCTGTTTCTTCTTTAGTTACAGGAAATCTCTAAGATCATAGGCACTGTGATGGAAAATTCAATTTGAGAGGGGCAGCACAGCATTCATAAAGATCAGAAAAAGGAAGCAAATATGTATTAATTAAAAGGTAATGATAATAAATAAGCAATAATGGTAAAAAGATTGTCTATAAGTAACAGTTAATCAAATATTGTTGTATATGCATATGTCATTCTCTGTCCTTACTGTCACAAGCTGTTGATTCTATGACTGGGTCCCTTTTTTAAAATGCTCTCAGTATTGTTTAAAAGACTCCAGCTGGGCTATACAAAGCAATTTGTTAGCTGAGGCTAAAACATGCTCACCTTACCTAAAAATCTGCAGATTTTCCAACAACTTTCTTGTCATTTTTCCAGATGGGTAAATAAGTTCTCATATTGCTGACTTAACTTACCAGGTAAGACACTTGAGCACTGCAGTGCAGAAGACCACGGGATGTCCCCATAGCACAGAAACAGTGAGGTCATGATTATTTGTGCAGGGACTTAAAATGGGGAGTCTGTTACCAGGCTAGGCAGATCCTGGGACTCAGGTGAAAGCATGCTCTGTGGTGTAGACATCATCCCTACTCTAATCAGGGTAATCACATAGGGCTGAATTTCCTCATAGTTGGTGGGCTTATTCCTTCTCCTTTCCTGGTGATCTTGGCTTTGTTTCTCCTGGTGTGCTGTCTTTAAACCTTAGGAGAGTTTTCCTCCAACTTCCTTTCCAAGTTTTACTCACATCTCTGCTCTCAAATCCCCTTTGAAGCACCACTTGTCCAGAGATTGTGTCTTCTTGTGAGAACTCACTTTGAGCTCTCTTTTTCAGTAGCTAATATTCTGGGTTTTTTTTAAAGCATTTCCTTTTTTCCCCAACCTTTGACTATTCTCTTTTGTAACAAGAAAATTTATTTAGTTGGAGAATACAATGTAAATATGTGGTACTATAGACAGGCCTGCATTCACGAGAAAGAGCAGCTACTTGTCTGCGCGTCTAGATGATGTGACACGACATGGTGGTGCAGCTCTCATTTCCTCTCCTCTACTCCCTATTTTCCTCTGCCCAGTGTCAGCATAACTGCTTTTCTGTGATAGTTGTAGCTTGTGAAGTTACTGTGCCTATTCAACAGGAAGAAACTTCCAGACTTAGATAGACCTGTTCAGTGACAGCAAGCTAATACAATGAAGACCAAATTTATGGCTAGGCACCTGTTTTCCAGTTTTAAAGGGGCACTGTCTTGTGCAATGTAACTCATCTCAGTACTTTATTTATTTCAACTAGCTTAATGAGGAATGTCCTATGAAGTATAATACCATACTTCTTGTCCTTGTTTTGTTAAATGCATCACCTGGAGGCATATTCAGAAGTCATGTAAATTTGATGATAAGGAATTGGCTGTTTTTTTCTCCTCAGTGCTCCAGATAAAACAGCTGTAAGCACAGGGATGTTATTTCTAATGCAGGAAATGAAGAATAATTTTGTCTTCATGGTAAGCTAGCATAAAAGGAAAGAAATATTATTTAACTAGCTGCTTAGGCAGAACTCATAACTGCAGCATCTGAATATCTGTTTAACAGTGAAGGCTGTCTTGAAAATGGAACATCCTCTTACAATGATTTACAAGGTAGTAAATGAGTTGTTTCTTGCTAAAATCAGAGCCCAACATTATAAGCCTGCACATACCTCAGCACAGCAGGCTAGCTTGAATGTTGCAGTGCTCTTACATTCACAGGTTGTGTTCCTGTTGGAACAGTATTAACTCTGAGAGTAAATAACTGAAAGTGTTAACTCTGAGAATAAGTCACTAAAAATGCCATTGCGTGAGGTAGTTTACTCTGTTTAGTGTACTCCAAGGTAATCTACATGGAAGAGTTACAACAGAATGGTGAACTAGGCTATGAAGGTTAGCTTCCCAAGTAGACTGACCTTTAGGACACCTAAAACATTCTCCATCCTTTCTATTGTAGTCTGAAATTCATCCAGTGAGTTTTCTGATATAATCAGCTGCCTTAAGATTTGTTCTTTAACATCAAATTTAAAGAAATGTAGAAGAGGAGATCATTAATTATCTTACTTCTAGAAATAGAAGTATTGATGTCATAGCCTCATATTTAATTCATAAGAATCTGACATGATTTTCAGAAAGTTGTCAGTATGTCACTAAGAATTACTCAACATTGTTTACAAACAAGGGGCTTATATCCTCAGAGATAAACATCATCCTTTCAAGTTGATGTTTCAGACATCACATTAATATGATAATGATAAAAGAGATGAATTAATTTTATGCATATTAGGGACATTGTAATTGTTGCCTTCTTTTACATAAATTCATGTCAACATGATGGTTGCGAAGCCTGAGTAGCAGGAAAGAGAAATGAGCTCTGTCCAATCTATTAGAGCTCATCTGAGCAATTAGATTGAAAAAAAAAAGAAAGTATTCTTGCAGGTTCAGCTTTTGTTTTCATTCATAAAGAGAAGGACAACAGAAGAAGCTTTCAGAGCACTGTTCGTATCTTAAGGATATGAGTGACAGCCCATATTTTGCTATGATTATTTAGGGGGATTACATGAGATGTTTCCAAGCATTCAGTGGAAGGTCTTACACTAGAGACCCGACATTAGTCATAGAATTTTTGACTCTGAAACAGAGAGACAGTAACTGCCAGGCGAATGCAGTATTTCAGCTTACACAGGATGCTCCAAGTGCGGAATGACAACAAGACTAAATGCCAGAATCTCCTGAACACATACTTTTCTCAGCTGGGTGTTGAAAGGAGCAATTACTGCATGATACTTGCCTAGAAGAGGAGAAAATGCCGTATGTGCCAAGTTTGATATTTCCCATGATTGGAATTTTCTTGTCAAAAATACTCCTTTAGCACCTTTTGTTTTGGCTTACAGAAGTTAATCTATTTCTCCTGCATGTATTCTTAGAAAAAATGATGGTATTCCTTTACTTTGGGACTGATATTGGATGATGGTGTATATAGATCAAGTGTAGTGAGTTCTTTTGGGGCAGTGTAACAACAAGCAAGGTCACAGGGATGCTGGATTGCATCATTGATTAGCACTGACAATTTTTAAGACATAAAATGACAGTGCTGTTCAAGACTAATAGAGGATCCTTACAGGAGAGAAATAAAACAAAGAGAAGAAAAATAGTATATTTTCAGATGCCTATAACAAATGCACTGAAGTCCCTAGAGACTGTTTTTTTTTGTCAGCAGAGTTCACACCAGCTGCCAATATGTCTGATGACTGATGTTCTATTATGCACACCAAAGTCTGTGAACCAGAGGTGTCCTTTTAATATTTATACAGAGATGAGTTCATTGTTTCCAAGGCAATTTCCTCTAAATCTCTGTTCAGTCTTCAGGATCCTAAATTCTTTCAAAATTCTTTCTTGGGGAAAATCTGTCCTGCTTTAAGAAAAGATCTAATGCCCTCTTTTAGGGGTATACAATGTAAAAAAAAAAAAAAAAAAAAAAGACAGATGTTTTGGGAATACAGAAGTTAATTGAAATTTCTCAAGATATAGAGAGAAGGAATATATTTTCACAGAATTAAATTAGTGAAGTGCTATATTTCTCTTGGAACAGAAATGAACCATTCTGGATGAGGAAACTGAGAGGTGAATTGGCAATAGTTATATGCCTGCTGAAGGATAAATAAATAAATAAATAAATAAATAAATAAATAATGTATAAACATGCAATTAAAAAAATCCCTCCTGATTTGGGGCTAGTACTATATTGCTCTTGAAAAGCTAATAGAACTATCCTGGAAAGAGCACCAAGAAAGGAAGGACTGGCGAGTAGTCAGCTGACTAACACATGCAATATTTGTAGTGTTTGTGATGAAAGACTGAAACTATCTTTTGAGCATTAATCCTAAAGCAGCCGTTACCCTGACAACTGCAGGTAATGCATGGTTGCAGTGTTCATCTCTCCAGATTCACTTTTAACTACTAATAAAAAATTAGAACAGCTTGTCTTTTAAATGGCTTCATGTGCCTTTCCAAAGATTTGGTGCTCAAGTGATTAATTTGTTTCTGTGAGTGGCAATTTTGCAAATAGAAGTGAATTTGGGGAACCTGACACATAGCAAAGACAAACAGTTATAGAAGAGGTCATCTAACTTTGTGGCTGTCTTAGTGGGAAAATCTTCATATTAGGGAAGTAAAGCCCATTCCATTTCTATACTTTATTTTAAATGCAGGTCCTCAGCTTGTGTCTGAACGCAGACTCACCTTATGTCGTATTATCTGAACACAGGCAGACTGTGGGTAAGCTCACCAGCATGGATGGGCTCATGTATTTCTGTCTGTGGTGTGGACGCATTCTGGCCATGCCTGCCTGGTCAGGTATTTCATTGCATCCCCCATACTGCATGGTGGTAATGTCACATGGCATGCTGGCTGGGGTCCCTGGTGGAAGAAGGCAACCCCAGGTAGCAGTGCAGCAGAAGATATATCTTGAAGCATAGTCATGTGAACATGCACCAAGAAGTATGTCATAATTTAAATTGTACTGAGCAGTGGCTCTCTCAATAACCTTCTTTTACTGGCTATTCTAGGTCAGCATGGTCTGGCTGGTGAACTGCTGCCTTTCCCTCAGAGGAGACAGGGAATGGCCATTTTGGCATTTCATGCTACCCTAACAGCTGACTGCTTCCTCGTGTTTCTACTCATAGCCCAGCAGTTAGGATACAAGCTTGTGCATGTTTCTGACCCTGCTTGTGTGGATGTGCAGCCTCACCCAGACCTGGATAACCCCTTTGTGCACTGTGAAAGGAGTCTCTAACTGGAATTTGGGCCATCCATGTATGACATACTAAGCAAGTAACAATGACTGTGCCTTAGAAATGTTCTTAATTGTGCTTAATGATGACAGTGTTAAAGTAAATATAATATTAAGGCTTCACATTTTCTGTGTGCAGACTGATCCTTGAAGCTGTCCTCAGTGCTCCAGACTGGATTCCAGGGAAATTCTTAAAGGTTAGCAAGAGTACAATTTCCTACTCATGTTGCAAACCAGTATTTTCAGATACGCTGAAGTTTATAGTCAGTATATTGGCCCCTAAAAAGAACTGGGCTTTCAAAGATCCTCAGGATTTGCATGTGTTTTGTCACTTCATTTGTTTACTGCAAAAGCAAAGGAAGCTTAGCAATAGAGATCGGGTTTTGATAATTAACTCATGAAGGCAAGTTATACAAATATCCTTCTGGGCCTTTTCATAGATTTTCCTTTATGGAAAATATTTGTTAAATCATATACTTAGTTCTGTCACTCTCTGATATGTATTTTGATGTTTATCTTCTCTAGCACAGAGGCATTATGTTTTCAGCTGATGTACATCCAGTTACTTAGCAATAGAATTTAATGTCTTCTATATTAATAGCATTGTTGGAAAGTGCGAACAGTCCTTTGACAGAGCTATTAAGTCAGCCCTGGGAGCTACTGCTATTTTTATATATGAGAGATAAAGAGAGAAAAGTTTAATATTGATACTGAGAATTTTACTCTGATCCGTAGCACCTTATCTCTGGCTGCTGTGATATATGGCATAGCCTCAGGGTATGAGCTCTGCGGAGCTGTTCTCAGAAAATTGTGTAACCACTTGCTCAGTTCTAGTAATTCTGGCTTTTGTCCAGGATATATTAACTTCTTAGGTTTTTGTGCATTTTGTATGCATGTGTGTATGTGTGTGCATGTTTTAAATTTTTGTTGTAGAAAACCTTTTGCTAAATCCCCTCTTTTTACCAACACAAGAAAAATATTCAAGGTACGGTCTTGTGAGATTATTAAAAAGCCGCAAGTCTCATTCTTGGCAATGAAACAAAATTATGTAACTAAATATTACTGACATATTCATCAGTTTGATTTGTTCCCTAAGACTTTGTACAGCAGCAGAAAGGCTTCGATATCCTTTGCCTATGTAATACTGCAGCTGTTACTGGTTAGGAGATCAGAACACAGAGGGTTATCCAAAATGACCAACCAAAAATTCAGCAATGTTTCAAAAGCACCCTCAAGAGAATCAGCAAGGAAGCTGCTTCTCTCTTTCTGCCCTCCTCCTTTTCTCCTGGGATCATCTGCCTGCTATCATCAATAACTTCATCTGGCCTTCCAGGTCTGCTAGAGGTCTGATGTGCTTTCTTAGCAATAGATTGGGGATTCTGATCAGTTGGGTGATGTCAACATCTATGGGGACTGAATAAAGAAAACCTGGACATATCCTGAATACCAGTTTGAAGGCAAGTGTGATAGCAAACAGGAAGGCTTATCCTGTGTCGTAGCAGGTGCTGACAAGCTTAGTACAGTTAAGAATATACACAATTAGAGATATTACCTCACATCATTTGAAGAGATCTTCCTCTGCATTACAATACAGTAGAATCTGTGTGATCCTTTTAGCAATTTCTTTTACAAGAAAAAAAAAACGTGGAAGTAGTTATAGTATTTCCACTGGCCTTAATTCAAGATGGAAATAAAGAGAATTAGCATCATCTACTCTGTCAGGTCAGTGCAGGAGGCTCTTTGGCACTCTAGCAAGAGCAGTTTGGTTGCCAGGAGACGATAAGTTAATTTTGGAAGGTAATGCCCTCCAAGCAAATAATGCCATCGTTCTAGATCAGAGTAAAATCTAATGCTCTATAGCCACAAGCTTGCCTTTTAAAAGGATTTACCCCTCTACCTTACTGAGAATAAACAAAGTGTGTTGCTGCATTGTCTATTGCTGGCAGAATAAAATCCTGAACAGTAAAATCTCAGGGTACTGTTAAATACTCGGCATAAAAATAATGCTCCAGCAGGCTCATCTAGGTTAGGCCATCTGCTAACTATGCTGGTACATATGTCAGATGACAGATTGCCAAAACTATTTTTCATGACCTTAAAATGAGAGGGACACCAATGAAATGTTACAAGGACAAATTCAAGACAAGCTGTGTGACATTAGTTTCACAATATGGGACATGGTAGCTAAAAGCTTTTGGGACACTAAACATTTACTGATGCTGTTCAAGTCTATAAACAAAACTGTACTGACACCTCAGAATGCAAATGGCAGCCGAGCAATGTAAAAGTAGGAAACACAAGAAGCTGTGGCTCTGACACCAGTGCTGACTAGTGCGATGCAGAAAGCATTTCTCTTCAGACTAGCTGCAAATCTGAACCCTTGTATATTCAAATTCAAAGCCATCAAGAGTTCTGGAGAACACACAGAGGACAAGAGTTTGAGATGGGAATCACTCATGAACTCATTTGAGCTTTTCTGGGTGGAGATGGGATACATAATCATAGGGGTTGTTCGGAACTGAAAATCTGTCAACCATTGAAGAATTTGGAAGAATGGGTAAACAGGTACATGGACTGTTTATGTCCATGTGCTGTACAATGGTCAGCACAGGGTCAGCTCTGATGTTGAACAATTTTGACATATTCTGCTTAAAAAAAACTACATAGAAAATATCTTGTAGAATATATGTACTCCTTAATCTATTTTGTAGAGCAGTTCTATACCTTATCTGTTTCTAAGGATGAGTGGGAAAATGATAGGATTTTATGGTAGCCCAGAAAAAACAAAATTGTTTCCTTGTGTATGCATGTGTTTCTTTTCTTTAATCTCCTCTTGTTTCATTCTGGACTGGTATGTAAATTGGTAGTAGAGGAAGGGAGATCTAGAGAAGATATAAGTCACTGCCTTTTTATAAATGTGGTGTTTTTAATCTGAAAGTTCACCAAAGACAGGAAGTATTCTCATGCAGATTTTACAGATGGGGAAACTGAGTCACAGACCAGTTACTAGGAGTTGACAAGTTACCTAGCACACAAATGGCTGACTACTGCAGCTGCCCTTCTAGAGTACCAATCCAGTGTTCCTATTGAAATTTCCCCAGATGTGGAAGGATTTCTGAAGAAAAAATGTCCCCCCCCCTAAGAAAACCTCAGAGCATAGCACACAGGCAAGGTGTTAGCACTAAAGCACTAGAGAATCATACAGCTTCCATTCAGCATTTGAGATAACCTTGAAAAATATTTTGCTCTGCTAAACCCCATTTATAAGCAAACAATTACAAGAGTACAAGTGCTTCAGAAAATGACTTTTGAAGAAACTATCGGGAAAGGCAAAAGAAGAATATTATCAGAAACTTGCATGATGGGTATCAGTGATTGTTTTTTTAATATTTTTCCAGTTGTCTTGCCATGCATTCCATGACACTTGATGGAATCAAGCCTTGTCACCATCATGAGATGTATGGGAGGGGAAGGTCCCTGCTTGCTCTGCTATATTTAGCTATGCCGTGCAGGAGAAGGACATGGAAGAAGGAAAGAATGGGTGAAGAAGATGGTGGCAGAAAAAAAAGCAGAAGAGTGCTAAATAGAAACTGGAGAAGGGCTTAAAAGGTTGCGACTTAGAGACAAGGAACGTGGATAGTAGTGGAACAGGGAAAAAGTATCTTTTGAAATGAAAGTATAAGTCCAAAAACATTACTTTCCTTAATTACCTACAAGCTTTGTAGAACAGAGACTACTATCTCCTCCTGCTTATCTGCACTCCATATTTTCCATTTTATATATTAATGCTCTTAGCAAAAAACATAGCTTGTAATTCAGCTTTACCCCATTTTCTTAAAGTTTGCTAAAAGCTTATGACAACAAAATCTAAACTGTAGTCTGTTATAATGTGACAAAGGTGTATATTTTAAAAAATACCTCTCAGAATATGTCTATTCAAGGCTATTTTGCCCAATCTTATTAGTCTATCCTGATACATTTTTTGTTCAAAAGAAAAGTTTTTGGAACTTATTGGCAGTATATAATGTCATACTGTCTTTTCAGCCTGGTATGTCAGGCAGAAATGGATCCATTGTGACTTGTGAATCAAAACATTATCAGCTGTTACAGGTTCATAAGTCCATAAGTCAGTAGAATTGAAATAAAATTTCATTGGTCTGAAAAACATACTTCTTTTTTTTTTTTTTTAATTCCAGCCATTGCTATGTTCTTCTGATGGGAAATTTTGTAGAGTTTCTGGCACAGAACAAAAAGGAGTAAGACCAATTTGACAAAAAAACAGTGACCTTGGAGGTTATTGGACTAAACCAGAGTAAACTGCAAAAGCATCTTCATGACATAAAACTCAAAATGCAGTGATAATTGTGGTAGCTATCATTTACAAATAGGAGTTTTTAGGTTGCTTGACTAAAGGCTAATCACATTAAACAGGGAAACCCAGTAAGAATGGGAGAAACAATGATGGGTGGAGGAACCTTGCTACGCTGATCAGTGGAAACAGAGCATCCTGCATCAGCTAATTCCTAAAGACCATCAAAGGAAAGTGATTTCCCATTGACCCTGGCCTGAGGTCCATGCAGAGGAATTAATCAAAAATTCTCTTCCTAGAAAGACATGCAAACAGAACAGAGCAATTGCCTAGAGGGGTATGGGACTTGCTGTGGGAAGTAGGGGGAGAGAATTTAGGGACTAAAATGTATGTTTTAAGACAATTGTAGGAATGTGTCAAACTTCCTAGGGGTTGTTTAGGGGAAGGACCGAAGGCAGAAGAAGGGAGTGATCAAGGTGGGCTGGAGATGAACAAATGTAGGAAATCAGAGGGAAAATGAGATACAAGGGTCTAGTCAAGTGGGCGGCTGCTTGGTGGACTCATCTGAGCGAGCCCTGGACTTGACCATCTCAGTCTGTCCTAACTTCTTCTAACCTTATTTCTAACTGTCTCCTCTGTGTGTCCACTCTCTATTCTGAGCCTCTGTGTGCGAGCGCTAGTGAGCTTCAAGTTGGACCAGCTGGTGAGTAGGAGGAGGGGTCTGGCTGCCAGCTACTGGGCTGGGACCAGGAGCCTCCGGTGTCTGTAGGTCCTGATGCCAACAGCTGGGAGAGACTGGGGCCTGGAGGCCAGCAGATGCACAGTCTGAGTGTCTAGGGCTGGTGTCTGAAGAGACCTGCACTGTTCATGTATGTGAGTGCTGGTGAACTTCAATTCTGATCAGCAACAGGGGAGCAGCAGGATGAGGCTTCCCATGCTGTTCATGTCTATATGAGCACCATCTGGGCTTATATGGGTGCTGGTAAGGGCATTGCTCTCTGCTGGTCCACGGGGTCGGTTTTGTGTGTATAGTTTGTTTCTGCGTGTGTATGTGCCTGCTGGCTATACATGCTCAGTCTGGCCAGCGGCTGGACTTTGGGACATGGAACTTGAGCAGCATCCTCACATCTCTTGGGCTGGGACAGGAAAAATCCCCTGGATCATGAAGCTCACTGTATTCAGCTACCTTTCACAGCAATCATTGCTCAATGGGTCTTCTCCTATTGTGTTTCCTTAAGGGTAGGTAATAGACTACTCAATATTATCATCAATGATCTGGAAATCAGTGCTAATGAAACTAGCAGATATCACAATAATTAATATAAACCAGTATGAATTATTTTCTCAAGTGGGCTATTCAAGAAAAACAAATGTTTAATAAAAAAAAAAATGCAAGATCATATATCTAGGTACAAATAGTACAGGCCTTCTCTAGAGCATGGCAGTGTGAAAAATAGTAACACTTAAAAAGATGTAGCAGATGAGCAATACAATGAATGCTCCAATTCTGATGCTGTGAAAAAGTCTAGTGGCAGTTTTGAAGCAGTAAACTAGTACAGTAGGAGTAGAAAGGTGATATGGCTTCTGTATGTGACATTTTTTACTTCCCACAAAAGAAAGAGGGATTTGAATTTTATATAATGAGTCTTAGTTGTGAATGCTTCTTGCTGAAGAGTATTCATACTGAAGCACTTGTATCTAGCCTGTCTTCCACCTTCTTAATGTTGCTGACTTGTGTGTACTCCTAATATCCCTTTGCACTGGATCAACTGCACATTCATTATTTCGTTTCTCTGACAAAAATTTTTGCCATTTCTGATTAGTTCAGGACAGTTTCGCAGTCGGGACTCATTCAGTACCTGAGAAAGTTCAAGTAGGTAAAGTCAACATGTCTACCTGACTGGTAAAATGATTGTAAACTGATAATGGAATTATGGTGTTTATACAGAAAAAAATAGCGAGGCCCCAGAGAAGAACTGCAACAGTTATTTGAAAATTAGAGAAAATGGCTTATAATGGCGTAATTAAAGAGTGTAAGATAACTGAAAGGTGACTTCATTATGGCACATAAGTTCCAGGAAAATATCATCAGGTAGTAATATGCTCTTTAAGTCTAAAACTATAGCACCACAAAAATCAACGTCTGGGAATGAAAATGAAACAAACCTGTAATCAGATATAAAATTAGATTTTTACCGGTGTGGGTGACAAACTATTGCAACAAACTGGATGCTTTATGAAGTATGAGATTTGGTGAAACGCAAGTAATTGGACTTGTTAAGAGAAGTAGATAGAATTATTTAACCTGTGATGTACAGAGGGGTGCGATCAGGTTACTTCTGGTGGTCTCTGAACACTATGTCATAAAAGATTTTTAAAGGTATTTGTGCTTCAGTTGACAAATTATAATGGTCCATACATCCAGAAAGGATGAAAACTATCTGACAGAACGCTGAAGAGAGCCAAGTTCATCGTGAGGTAATATCTGTTATGAAAAATGGGAAAGTACCATTGTGTCTATATATCATCATTTTAATGTATAGTCTAAAATATCCATTTTAACTTCAAAATCTTGAAGTCTGAAACTAGTAACTACATTTTCTCTCTTAAAAAATGATAAAAATTTTCATAAATAATTGACATATCTTTGCAGGTTATGCCACATGGCAACTTTGAACATTAAGTACTATGCAGTTATTTAAGCTTCTATTCTGAGGTGCATCTTGTGTCTCAAACACATTAAAATAAATAAATAAACAAACCTTACATTTATATATTTAATAGACTTGTGATTTTTCAGCTTCTGATTTTTGAACCAGTGTATCCATGGTGGTTACTCCTGCATGAAAAAGAATAAGTTTGTGAATCTTGTTATTAAAACACCTTACTCCAGCTGAGGCTTTTAGCCTAGAAATTTCCAGTTCAAGACAAAGATTGCTACAGCTTTGGTAGGATAGATGGATTTGGATAGATAACAATGAAGTTATTGTAATGATGACATTCGATCTGCTTGGTAAAACAAGACTGTCCTGAATTATTTCCTGTTTGAACTAGTCCATGTCCTCAGAGGGGTGGGGGGTGTGTGTGAAATCCAATTATGAAGGTGGACTACAACGTACAGATAATATAATGTGGTTACTATCCAGCGTTTCTTTATGGTGTGAAGAACCTGAGCATAACCAGTTTTGGGCCTAGACAGATGTATTATTTTACCTCACCCATCCAACCAGACTGTTGCAGTCTTAGATGTTACAGGGCCTACCAACAAGCATTGCTTGGATGCTGTGTTTTAATCTTGAATGTACATTTTGTGTGACCACTTATACAGGAGTTGGAAGCCCAGGAGGTTTTTAGAAGACATAGGGAGTTTAATACCCATTACATTCCCAATCAAACTAAAAATAGTTTCCTTCACTTAAGCTTCAGAGTCTCCCCGCTGTGCAGCTTAAGGGCAAATAATCATTGAATATACAAGCATCTATTGTCCTTGTTCTTCCAGAAGAGAGGGAACTTACATAGGAGAGCTGGTAGAAGCAGCTAAGCTTACATGAAACTCTTATGTTAGAACAAGAGTTGATGGTGGACTTAAAGGTGACTTGCAAAGGATTTTGTTTTGAAATTGAGCTTGTCCCTTTTTAGACAGGGGGCTTTTAAGTTGAGAAGAAGAAATCACACTGTAAATGGTGTTACAAATTGTGCTCTTTTTGAAACAATCTAATCCAAGGTTGCTGGTACAGTCTCTTGGCTAGCTCAGCTATCATCAACTCTCACACTTGAATGGAAGCCCAGAACTTGTAATGCTATAACAAAATACCCATGATGTTCTGATGTTAGATGGATATTAGCGAAACCTCCTCCTCTCAGTTTTTCAGCTCTTTCCTTTCCACTCTTGTGTCTTCATTATTTTGCCAACTGTTACGGTTCTTACAAGCGGAACATATTTTGTAGTTATGATGCCAAAGGCAAATCTCCCTGTGTTTTTTAGTACATTTTAGACCATTTTCATAATGGTAAATAAACCTAATAGGGCATAATTCCCTCTTCACTTTGAAGTCACTTTAAGGCTTCTAAGTGTTAGATTTATTTGGTCTTCCCTTCCCTTTTGGGTGTTACATCCACAGTCATTTTGAGCCTGTTCCCTCTCTTCTTCACACTCACTTCTTATGAACTGCTGCAGAACAAAAAAAAAGAATTGTTGAACATTCAGAACATAGTATTATTTATTGTCTTTGATTATTTTAAATGATAAATTCATATATAAAAGCATATTAGTCAAATACCAAATTGACTTTGAGTGCAAGTGTTCTTTAATTATTATTGGAGATTATATTTCTATTCTCTAATTATATTGGAGAGGAATTACTTGCCATGTCCTCTATGTTGGGCTAAAATCTGTCTCCTTTAAAGTCAAAAGAGATTTACATTTTACTTCAATGCAGGCAGAATCTCATTCATTAATTACCAAAAATTAAATATTTAAAAGTGAGTTTTTCCCTAAGCATCTAGGACCCCTTAAAAACCTGCAATAGAAAGTATATGACAGAACAAGCTCAGAATATAGAACAAGTTGCAGGTACTAGGATCTGGAAGCGCAAAATTCTCTCCTTCACTCTAATACGGCATGATAATCTAAAATAAAAGAAGAAATTGGAGACTTCCTGTTAGCCTGTGGATTTCTAATGAAAAGCTATGTAAAATAGTTAGAAGATATATATATATAATCTCAAAAATCTGAAGCAACTTTCTTTATTAGTAGTATCTGAGTCACCCCAACATAGTATAGGGCATGAGAGTAGTTTTGCAATGGGAAAGGATAGTTTCAGGAATTTTTGATCAGCCAAAGCTCCTGGTAAAACAGTAATGAATCCTTATAGAAGGGATTATTTCATTATGATGTGCTAGATTTTAGTTCTTTCACTTGTCTGGATTTAAATTTCCATTTGATGGTAATTTTGTTCAAGTATTATCCAATATATTTAAATTAATGTAAAAAATTAGTTGAATCTTGGCCTGTCAGAAGAAAATAAATACCACTAACTACAACATTTTAAACAGTGAACCAAATCTTCCTCAGCTAGAATGAAATAATGTTAGATTATCGTTGCTTGTTAATTTCTTTACATTCACGTGACATAAAAGTTGCGTATTAAACAAGATGATGATAGATAACGTGCAATGACCTGTTAGCATTACATAGTATGTCTACTATGGCTGACATTTTAAGTAGCAATAGTAAACTGAATTAGTTATTTTTGCTCATATTAATGTATTTAAAGCCATTTCTCTCTTTGGTCTTCAATCTTGTACCAATCACAGTTTATCCAAGTAAAAGAATTTAGTCTCTGCAAAGCACGGGTAGAAAATTTAAGAGACAAATCAGTCCATCTCTGGCTTCCACAGAAAGCTGCTTACTGTGCCTCATGCACAGGGCTGGCCATGTGCACTGAAGACACAATTTGCTTTTGCCAGATAATGACCCTTCCAAGCTACAATAATTTACAGTGCTTATTTATGTTTGATACAATTTCCAATGTTGTTATTCAAAACACATTTAAAAATATAGTTGGCCCCAGTGTAAGATTTGTGCAATTTGAGAGTAATTTGACCCAAATGTAAGCTGATTTAGAGAAATTTTGTAAGCCTGACAAGTGTTGGGAAAGTCCTGACCCCCAAATTCCAGCCTGGTCATGGAACCACTAGTTTTATGCCAGCCAAGGATCTACAATAGGAATGAGTGATCTGTCGATTTAAACTAGCATTTGTTGCCAATGGTTGCAGTGTTTGGAAGTATTCTGTTCATTAAATTTCTGTGAGGTCTCCTTGGAAGTCTATTGAAAATGAACTCTTTATTTAACCTTTTTGAAAAAATTATACTTTACTCTGGGTTCTACTTGATGATTTCTGTATTTACAGATATCATCAGTATTTTCACGTATGAAAAATAAAAATAGAGAAGCCTTGAGGGTTTCAAGGATTTATGATGATTATTGTAGATTCTTATGTACATCAATGAAAATAACTGAATAATTTTGCCAGTAGAGGAACTGAAGACAAATAACGTGCTGTCAGCTGCAGTATATAGAAACTGGTGTGCAGTGGATAACTCTCTTGACAAGTTTTTGTCATGGAACTCTGGGTCTTTTAAAGTGGCAGCAGGTCAGCAACAGCAACATTTATTCGTCTACAGCTCAAAACATGCATTTGTGTAAATCGTATTAGGTATTATGACAAAGGCAAAATGCCTGTGGATCAGATATGCAGTCTTCTTTATGGGAATGTAAATTCTTAATTAACCTCACAGATGGAATAGAAGCAGTAGAAGGTCTTATTCTAGCCCCACTGTTCTCAGTGCAGTTCTCTCTGGTTTACAGCGGGATAGGTAGGGATACAGATGCTGTATGCCCAGGATGAACTCACGGGAATATGAGACATTAGGCCTTATTTCTTCTCAGTATTTGGGTGCCTAAGAGAAGCATGTTGGTATAATGAGAACAAAGACCCTAGATAATTTAAGGTGCTTGAATATCTCCATTCCAGAAGATTTATTTGCTTTTGTTAAAGTAGATACCATATGCAATTTAGTTGATAATAGCAGCATTGAGCCCTGAAATTAAGCAGGACAGCTAAAGGAGGGCTGTGAGGCAAAACATTTTTCATGTCTGTAAGCACAGGCTTCAAAAACCCCCTCTTCCCTTGAAATCTCTTAAAGATTGCCATCTAAAGGGAATTTTATATAGCTGAGTAGAATACTGGGTATTTTCAAAACTCATGTGGGAGAATCACAGTAATGTAAGAACCAGTAACTTTAAGATTGTTGTAGTTATAATTATTCTGCAAGAATCACCTTTTTCCCCAGGAAGACAGCAGTAATCATGATGCACCCTCTAGAAATAAATCCAAATGTTTCTCAGTGCATATCACCTGCAACTCTAGGTCTAATGACTCATTTTCGCAATGTTTTTACTATCTTCTTGAGGTATCATTTCTATTTTGCAGAACACTGAAGGTAACTCATGGAGGAATTGTCCTCCAATCATGCTAACAGCCATTCACACAGTTGCTTAGAAGGATTTTAACAGAAGATGCTTATTCACTAGGATGTCTCACTCAATAGATTGTGATTCTACAAAATGTGCACACATGAAAATCTTCATGCATGTGAGCTACTTCACTTGAACAGTGACTGTCATTCAACAGTTAGAGCTAAGATCATGACTCTGAAACTTTTTAGTCCTTTAAAGTTAGTAGTTATTTTTTCAGTGTTGGTAGTTATGACTTCAGGGGGATTGAAGAGGAACAAACTTTCAAAGTTTAATTCTACTCTTTCCTTAATGATTTCAGATACAAAAAGCAGCAAAATATTTGTTGACGTGTTTTGACTTTGGAATATAGTATTTTCCTGTTATCACTAAATGTGGCCTTGTGTCCATACTGTAGGGCTACAGTACATTTGTCAGGAGTGTAGTGTGACATCTCGGAGAAGCAATGGGAAGGAGTCTGCTGCCTCCTGCCAACTTCTTCAATGAAGGTGTTCTGAAGCCTGATACAGTATTTCATTTCAATTTGTGAGTTCCCTCACTTTCACTGGGAGGTTTTTCTTGGATCTGTGGGAGGAAACACAGTAGTGTGTGACATACACATTTCTGAGAGAGGCCATAAGAGTCTACTATTTGTGTATAGTGAGTCTAGACACAACCCGAAATGGGACCTGAATCCTATAAGGTAGCCTGAGGCCAATTTCTTGTAAAGCATGTATATGTCATAAACATGTGACAATAGGGAGTTGGGATGAAATGAGGCATTACAGTTGCCTCTGTTATTCACTGTCGGGTTGGCTTGCAGTGTATCTGTGCAAGCGCTTCAGCTGAGATGACTGTCACTGGAGTACAGCTGTTCTGCTTTGAGGGACAGCTCATCTGGAGCAGAACAGATGCTTTGGGTTGGAGCAGAGCCTGAGCTGTGAGGCCCAGCTGGATGCTAACTGGCTGCATGCTGGTCAAACGTCTTCTCAAAGCCAGGCATACTGGGAGGTGCAGCACAGAGACACCCAGATGTCTTTGAACGAGCTTAACCTGTCTCCAACTTGGAGTCTTAGCTGAAGTTCAGGGCTGGCCCTTGTAGACCTGCCAACAGAGTGGTCAACAGTGACAGCCCCGAAGCTCAGAGGGGGACAAGAACAAAGTGGCGGTGGTCCCTGTACCCTTGGAGGGAAAGGAAATGACAATCTCTTTTTTCTATACTTCGCTTTTTTGCTTAGACAGTGATGTATCAATGCACAGAACAGGCTTGAAGCAGCCCTGTGGCCCCAGTCAGTGCACTGGGAAATGTAAAGCAGGGATGCCCAAGTGACTCTGTAGCACTGGCTTTGTGCATTACTCATGCACATCTCTCCCACATCCTGAACTCCTGAAGCTGCCCAAGCAATTTCCTATGTAAGTAAGAAATAAAAGATTATTAAAGAGGCAATAATACGACAGCAACTGAGGGAAAGGGTTTACTGGTTATACTGGTTGTGGATCAGGATAGAAGATAAAGTTTTTTCTAACTAAAATATTTTAGAATAAACGTGTTCATTCTTTTTAAGCACAGTGTACTAAGTATGAGAAAGCAAAGTTGGCTTCTGGGTACAGGTTGTATGAAAGATCCTTTCTTCTCATGGATCTAGCCACTGAAATCAATGGCATTAGATGCTGTTGAGACCCCATTGCCGTTGAGTTTGCTTACATTTTTGGACACTAGAGAAGATGCAGCTGAGGTACTAGATGAACACTGAGGCTCTGTAATATATATCTGTTACATGTTTGCCTTGCTGTTTAGCTTCAGCACTGCCAAAGTTTCTTTCAGGACTTTCAATAAACCCCTAGGATATGTTATAAAAAACTTTTATAACAACCCGTTAGTAATTCAGCATCCAAAGAGAGAGGAACCATAGATTTCTTAAAATTAAAATAGTGCATAGAGAATAGGATGAAATATTGTAAAAAGCACATTTGGAATACTATTTACAACATAAACCACAGCCAAACTGACATCTTTCTTTCTTGCTATGACATATTTTCATGTAAGAATTGAATATAATATGTAAATTTGGTCCTTTATTGTACCTTGAAATGCAAAAAGCCTGTGTAATCTCCACTGCTAGCAGGATTCCAGCAGATCCTCAGCTGCCAGAAAACAGGAACATATACCTCATACCTGAGGCATGGTATAGATATTAAGACCTAGCTCCCTGTAGAGTTCAGTTTTCCATCAGTCAGCTACAGTGTCCTTGTTACCTCCTGTATTTATAACCATTATCTCTTTACTCTCTAACTCTCTCAGTTCCAGAGGATTTTTGGGGTATAACCTGTTGAGACCCTTTCCCTCAGTTTCAGAAACAACTGCTGCATATATCTAGTAATTCATAGAATCATATAATCATATAATCATTAAGGTTGGAAAAGACCCTTAAGATCATCGAGTCCAACTGTTAACCTATCACTGCCAAGTCCATCACTATACCATGTCCTCGAGCACCACGTCTATCCGTCCTTTAAATACCTCCAGGGATGGAGACTCAACCACTTCCCTGGGCAGCCTGTTCCAATGCTTGACCACCCTTTTGGTGAAGAAGTTTTTCCTAATATCCAACCTAAACTTCCCCTGGCGCAGCTTGAGGCCATTTCCTTTTGTCCTATCGCTTGTTACTAGAGAGAAGAGACCGACCCCCACCTTGCTACAACCTCCTTTCAGGTAGCTGTAGAGAGCAATAAGGTCTTCCCTCAGCCTCCTCTTCTCCAGACTAAACAACCCCAGCTCCCTCAGCCGCTCCTCCTAAAACTTGTGCTCTAGACCCTTCACCAACTTCGTTGCCCTTCTCTGGACACGCTCCAGCACCTCGATGTCCTTCTTGTAGTGAGGGGCCCAAAACTGAACACAGTACTCGAGGTGTGGCCTCACCAGTGCCGAGTACAGGGGCAATTGTCTTCTTACCCAAAATCTTCTTGACAAAAAGTATCTCTAAAAAAGGCTGTTCTGCTCATTTCTTATATGCAAGGACATAGCATATTGCAATAAAAATCCTTCTCACTGCTTCTCTTCTGTGAAAAATGCTGTGTATGCAGCAGATAGATAGATAGGCTATCAAGGAAAATTAGTCAGATTAGGAATTCTGTCTGCTTTGGTTGAGACAGCGCAAAGAAATATTGACTTGAATGACAGATGATGTATAAGATATGATTTCTTCTTTTGTTTAAGGAAAAATAAATCTTAGAGTCCCACTGGCCCATCAGTTCCTGGCTACTCTCATAAAAAGGTCTAAGGACTATCATTTTTTCTGCAGTGAATTACATATTTATGTTCAAATCTATTGGACCTTAAGAAAAAAACAAAAAATCAAAACGATTTGTCAGGAATGTCAGTTTCTGCTCAAGACAACTTCGTCACAGTGGTTACAATTCTATTACTTCCCTTCATGCCAAATCAATCAGAAAAGCTTGAAGAAATAATCAGCAGACATTTTAGAAAGATTAGTCTTTGTTTGAATTAGCCTGCAAGATTCTTTAAATAGCAAATCCCACATCAGGGTTTTTCTAAACTTCTGTTCATGCAACCCAATTACGTTAGATTTAAATAGGCTACATACAATAGCTTTTTATTTTTGTAAAGTACTATCAGACCAGTCAGAACCAGACAATATAATTAGCATTTCTTATTCCCTGGACAGTCCCAGTAAGGCTGTTACTAACTTCGATAACATCATGGAGAATGACTCAGATAGATACACTGGTAGATAATTTTCCATTGTAATTAGGTGCATAATTTCTATCATGAAATAAGGCAGCTAATTAATGCCTCGTATTTTGTTTAAAATATTTAAATCTTATTAACCTTTTCAGATACTTTTACAGAAATAATGAGACTGAAGTGTAAAAATCTAATTGCTGGATATCAATTATAAAAAGATGTATCTTTTGCTAAGTTGCTAAAGTAAGCTTTAAGAGGAAGCTTACGTAATGGGGCAGGACAGGAAACTTAGACTAACACTCTGGCAGAGAACAGTGTGAAATCAAGAGAGAAGGCAATGTCCCTTAACAAAGGGACTTTGGCTAAGAATGCAGAGGGGTTGCTTCCTTGAGGTAGATATAGGTGTCATAGTGCTCGTCACTGAAAGCCCCGCTCTTTCAGACATTCATCTGTCTCATGGCACCAACAATTTGGCATCTGCCAAAGCTCATCCATATGGTGAGATATAAGCACATAAGGATGGCATTCATAGAAAATAGCACATGAATCTTGTCCTCAGCTAGCTACTAGAAGATGTGAATAATGGGTTGTGCGGTTTTAGAAAAAATTCTACTTTTCCCTAGGAGTTAGATTTCCAAATTTGAGCTATTTGGCTCTTTATCCACAGATAATTTCCTGGAAAAGCCTAATCCCTTTATTTCAAAAAATTCAGCCCCATATTTAGGGATTCAATAAAAATGATTTTCAATGCCCTCCTCTGTCACAGAGAGCTGGAAAGAAAACACTGTGGCTATGTCTATAGTGCCTGCTGAGGTTCAGTGCAAAGTTACCTAGACTAGGATTTAAGTGAGCTAGCTCAAGTGTTGAATGCAGTCTATCCATGAGTGTGGATCTCTTTGGTAGGTAAATTAAGCCCTGTGTGTTGAAATTTTGCTCAAGAAGGTGAACAAAGAGGTTAAATACCGATGTCAGAGCCATTAGGGACTTGCAAATATATTGACAAGCAGACAATGCAAAACCAGATGACTTGGGTCCCAAGAGCAATGGCCATTCCTGAAAATGCAACCTTGCATGTTTGTGGTAGGAAGCAAGGGTTGAAAAAAGCAGCCTGAGACTGTAGTACAAGAGGTTGACCCTCAGAAACCACCAGAGGGAAAGGAAGTTATAACAGAACTGTTCTGTCAGACCCTAAAAATAGGCATTTTTATCTGCAGCTACAACTGAAGTTCCTGCTCTTTCCAGAAACGTTGCTGAAAACTCCTAGAGAAATGTGGGAACTTGCAAGAAGATGAGAAAACTCACACATTGTTTCTCTTGTTTCCTTGTTTGTCACTGATGCCTTTATACTTAGTGAACATAGCTGTCTACAATGAAATTACTCATGCATCTGTAGATAGCTTTGTAGGTGACATCTTTCTGATTAAACTGCTTTGAACAATAATGACCAAAGAATGCGATATTTTCCCATGTTTCTGTTCTTCACAAACAGAAAAATTTGTTGGTCACATTTTTTTCCTTTCCAACAAAAGAATAGAGAAAACTTGCCACATCACCAGTAAGGACAGCAAAAGCTGTTCTTTAGGTCAGACAGCAGCATCCTTCTTATGGTCAAGGAAAATAACCCCCTCTGTCTAGCCTTTATGATTGTTATATTTTGTTTTGTGAGGTGGTCCTTCCTAAGAAGTATATATGTACCACTTCCCCTTCTTTCTTGTCTGGAAGCCTATGTAAGTTTTTCTGACAGAGCAGAGCCAGCTCTTCTGGATCTCTAAAGAAGCATATTTTACAAAGGCATATATTTTAGTTTATCTCAAAATTCTGAAAGGATTTTTGTGGATCTGAGGGATGAATCAGTCAGAGATGACAAAGAGTGCCTTCATGCATTATTGTAAATGATTTATGAACCCCAGGTTTTCATGGCATGTTAAAAATTCATATGAACATTAGATTTAAAATTTAAGTATCTGAACTAGCTGAAGCACTTCTTCAGGCTTGTAATCAGTCAGATATATAGCACTATACACAGCAAGGGAGACTTGGGACTTGTGTCCAGATCAGATGTATTATGTAGCCAACTCTCATTGACAGTCTATATTTGGTCCTTGGGTAAACACCTTGGTCTCTCCCTTTAATCATCCAAAGACAGAACATGTCAGTAATATATGTTCACTTTCAAACAGCCTGATTTTTCTTAACTTAAGCTAGATTTCTTTAGGCAGGTTTGGATTGGTAGCCAGTAGCAACTTATTCAACTAGAAACCGCTACTGAATGTGAGTGGTGATAGTGAAATCTGACCCTGCGTTTGCTCTTTGCTATCTTTCTGGGTTTGGAAGAAGTATAAAACAGTAGTCTTTCCCTTGACCGCCTTTTTTAGTCAAATTGCATAGCTTTGTTGGGGCTATATTCCTCTTACGTGACCACAGCCATCTAAACGTTAAGCATGTGCTCCAATTTAGTCTGTTGAATTAGCCTTTTAGCAGACAGTATGAGGCACCTCTGGAAGGCAAGTCATCCCACTTTTTTTAGAGTGGGACAAACTGCCTTGTGGAGCTGTCTGTCTCTCTTTCTCTCTGCTATCCATATAGGAGTCTGGACTGTTAGATAGGTAAGTATACCTGGTCAGACAGGTAGCTTTAGGTACCAAGTTAAAAGAGGTGAATCTATCAAAGATATCCTTTTTTTTTCATTGAGAAATAAAATAGGTATCTACAAGGTCCTACTTTCATATAATAATAAAATATTGGCAAATTGCTAAGAAAGAGTCTGCTAGTATTCTCTTAAATTCTTAACAAATTAAAATTATTGACAATGGAAGTAAACAGAATGCTTCATTCATCATTTAAAACTTTTACCAAGATGGCAAATCAAATATCTTTTGATTTGCGCTTATGGGATTTAATTTGCTAAGATCACTTCTCTGAAATTCCTGGAATGAGAAGGCTAATAAACTTAAATGCTTCAATGTTGCCAGAAGGAACAGCTCTTTAAACATTAGGCTTGAGAATTTGTGTGGGTTGGAGAAAAACTCAAAGGGCTATATTGTCTTCATTGTATTTAAATTTGAAATTCTAGGGAGAGAGTCTTCTTATACAGAGGTGTTATAGTTTTGAAAGAACTGAGATAAAGGAAAATGAAAACATTTACACATAAAGCCTTCTTACATAAGAGAGAGAAAGCAATAACTGATATAAGTGTAATGTAAGTGTTTACATTTCAGACGTTCTCTGCCAGACTTTGTACAAAATATCAAATATTCAAAGGTAGTTAAACTAATTTTTTACCTGACTCCAGATGGCAGAGTTGCTCCTTGTTGTAGAAGTGAGCATAATCATCAGAAGTATGTGCATAAGTAAAAAGGAATGCACCCAGTTCCATAATGTAATTTTATAGCTCATGTCTTGTCCTTGGTGGCATGCTGGTTTGAGGCGTCTTCTGCTAAGAAGGGGCTGCTTGTGTAAGAAAAAGCTGCAGGTAGATGGAGGTTTCAGATATTGCACCTTAGTTCTGAGAGAAGGTGCTCTGGTTGTCACAAGAATGGCAGTCTCCTCCTCTTAGTGTATGATCTTGTGCTTTTTTGATGTTGTCTTCCTCTCCGTAGAGCCTTGTTGTCTCTAACAGGAAACTCATCTAGATATGAGCACTTGCACTTACATTTCCTTTGTGGAAGCAAGTGTAATCAGTGAAGCAGCACAACAGTGGCATGTTACTGACCAAAGTGGGACCAGGCGGATAAAACTTCCCAGCAGCTAGAATTAAAATTTGCTGGCGGTGGCTTCCTTTATGAAGATGTTATAAAGGTCACGGTGTTGATCAGAAGGGCCTCTCCATGGGTGAAAGTCTTGTCCCTGTCTCTCCTTATCTTTCAGTGTCCTACAGCAGTGGCAGCCTTGGACTGAGAATGTACAGTCTGGTCTCTAGAATCAGGGATCTCCTATCAAGATGATGGTCGCTAAGAGTGGGGAGTGTTGCATGAAGAACATACCCACCACCGTCCAAAAATTGGTTTGTGTTTCAGACCAATAATCTTTTCTCTGAGCAAAGAAAATTGTTTCAAAACTTGCTATCTCTCTGCTCAGAGTAGACAAACAGATAACCATTGCTGAAATATCATTTTTTCTGCAGACCCCTGAAAATCCTCAGAAGTAAAACAGAAATAAAATCAAACTCCTGGGGCTTGGAGGAGTAATGCAGGAACTTGTTTCCATTTCCCTGTGTACAGTCACCTCAGAAATATATGCTGCCTTCATTGAGACCAGCCAGTCAGTCATATTTGATCTAGGCCTGTACATAGCAGAATGTACAATTTGCATCCACCTTAGGGTGAGCATGTGATCTTGACAACTGTATGTCCTGAATGCACACCAGCACAAGTTCTGGAAGGGCCGGTTCACATGTTCTTCTTCCACAAGAGGATGACTTTCTTGCAAGACTCCTGAATAAGGTCACCCATGCTCATGGAAAGGTTTTAGAGACTTGAGGGTATGCTTAAAAGGTGCGACACACCATACGTTCCTGCCGTAGTGCTGAATTCAGCTGCTGCATCCTGGGGTAGTGGGCCTTTTGGGCTGGAGTGTCCACTAAACTCATCTCCAGTCTCAGGTATGAGGCTGGGGTGCAAGAGCAGAGCAAAATAGACAAGGCAGAACCATGGGACTGCTGACTGATGCTATACTCCTCATATGCTGGAAAAGTGATTCAGATGCTTAGATGATGACTACAGGTTGAGAGTCTGTTTAGAACAGAAAAATACAGTGAAATGAACAAGTGAGACACATATACAAAGCAAAAACATTTCATTTGTAACAATACCAAACAGAAACTAGGCAAAATGTCATGACTCTTGGAGAAGAGCACTGAAAATTTCTGATGAATGTTTGTTTCTATTATTATAAATGAACAAATGATATAAAGCAAAATGTGCAGTAATACAAGTGGACTACTAATGCTGCAGTATAGATGGCTAAAATTTTATTAAAACCGAACGAATTACATGCTTCCACAAATATGTAAAGTTAATCTGTATGTAGTATACCGAGGAAAGCAAGTCAAGTTTCTAGTTGGGCTGCTTGTAAGCATTTATTAAAGCAACACAAGAATGTCAATGGGCACCTCAGATTAGTAGCACGTGCAAATTTGGGGACAGTGTCTGGTCTTGTGATTCTTACCCCAAATTAACCAAAAAGACCATATTTTTTTGGAAAGGATAGGACTCACAAATCCAAGCATCCTTATATTTTGCCATCTGATATGCTTTCTGAACTCCAGCTGAATAGGTCTGAGTAGATCTCATATTGACTAAAGGGATCTTGGATATTCACTCAAATGAAGATCCTAGGGCACACTTCAGTGTTATAGTATAGACTTCAATGCCATTTGTGATGACCTAGGGGATCCTTCCAGGCCTCCACAAACTGCTGCAGAAGGGCATGAGTCTTGAACAGTTCCTGCATTGTATTTTCCAGTCTTGTGGGGACATTTCAGGTGCACAGGCCCCTCTTTGTAGCTATCTAAATGGAGATATCTTCATCGGTGAGGAAATACTTGTAGCTCAGGTTATATAACTAAACATGTCTTCAAACAGATGGCTCAGCAGCATCCATTTGTCTGATTTAGGGAGAACTGTATATGTTGTCCAAGTGTAAGTGCAGGGATGTGCTTATCGAGCTCTAAAAATCTGCACTGTGGATGCAGAACTAGTGCACAGCTATGTGACAAGTGTGATTGGTAGTGGTTAAACTGGTAGAAGCAAAACAACTTACTGTGTAAGCATATGCAGAGAAGGTAAAGGCTGCATTACAATAGGAAGATAGTAATGAGATAGCTGTAAGGATCATGAATGATACATGATCATAATGCTATACAAGCAGAAACACTGTAGAAAATAGGAAAGTAGAGCAGGAACATTCTTCTCGCCACACTGTTCTTTTAGGCACATACCAATAACTTTAATCCACCTCCATTTCCTCCTCCTGGTTTTCAATTAACTCATTGTTTTCCACAAGTGAGCTGCTGCCAGAGCTTGTCATCTCTTGTTAAGGCCATTAGCAATTGCCTCAGTGGCATCCATTGGATCTGGAAAGAAAAATCTGTTTTATGGCATTTCTTATGCAGCCTTTGTTTGTGAGGGGTGAGCATGCCTGAGCTGAAGCCATATCAGAGAAGCCACTGCCCATGATAGCAGCACACAGGATTCTTTTCAGGGAAACAGGACTGAGGTCTACATCTATACTGGCAAGGATTAAAAAAAAATAGGGGCTTGGGCTCCACCACTGTGCTCCAATTGTCCAAACTGTTTAGCTGTTAGCATGCTTCCTGCAATATTTTGGCAGATGCCAGTTAGGATTTCACCAGACAATTCCTGAGCTTGGCTCAGAGGACAGCGCAGGCTGGGGATTCTTCCTAAAAGGCAGTTCCCTCTTCCCTGTCCCATGCAATAACACTCAGCATCATGGCCAGGGAGTAGGGGTGCCATGGCCCGTTTGATTCATCGGTTTGAATGTAGCGTAGCGTACATCAGTTCTCTAACTTCTGTCCCTCCCTGGTACAGGTCAGCCATTTCCCTTCAGATCTTTGTTGCAACTCCTGTCAAAACATGGAGATGCTAACCTAAAGTCTACTAGTGCTCAAGAAGAACATTTTACACATCTTTTTGATTTAAAGATTTTGGGGGGACTGCATTTTAACCACATCTTTCTACTCCTTATGGCAGGTGCTTTTCCTGCCAGTGGTGACTCTCTCAAGGCCTAAAAGCTCCAAGTGAGATCAACAGAGAACCATGTTAACTTCACCTCCCCGCCGGTGGTGTTAGTGTAATGACAGTTTTCTTCCAAAGGAGAAATCTGAAAGTCCTCGGAAAGTCAGCTGTATGGGTAAGTCTAAAATGGTTAACCATTTCAAAGTCTATTAAATTTGTGTTATGTGTTTTGGGTGATCTTACTGGTATTAGGATCTCACTTCAGAGAAACAAGAAAAGCAAACCTACAGCTTTAGTAAACTAAAGAAGGTGCATTTTCAAGATGAGAAGTGAAATTCAGAAAGATGATTTGTTCTAAAAAGAGAAAAAAAGTGTTGTCAACAAGTAAGTGGAAACCTCTGGTAAAGACCCAGCTGGAAATTACAGGCAACACCCTTCAAAGTCCAGTTGGTTCCATAACTCCCTTTCCCTACAGACAGCTGTAGCCAGCAGGATAGCAACTCAGTACTTACTGCCCCCTGCAACTGCAGTGAGCCCCCCTGTTCAACATGGGTCTTCTTGGGAGGGAAGACTGTAAGGGAGCTATTGCCTGGAATGAAGAAGAGAAATTTCTGAGTGAGGCTGTGTTCTTTTCTGCCTAAACCTCAAGTAAACTGAAACTGCAAGGGGCTCGAATAGCAGTTCAGCAGCTTGTCAGGATTTTCCCCAATATTTTTTCCCTTCCTGGACAGCATATCGAAAAGTTTCAGATCTGGAAAGAGAGTAAGATTCCTAGGACCTAATAATTGACTTAATTCCTATGAGAGCAAAGCCTAGCGGTGTTTTCATACAGCTGCATACCTGCAATTCTGTGGGCTGGGGAGGAGGCACAGGGCAGGAGGGACAGGGATTTAGGAGAGTAGATTTTGGGTAGAGCATGATATATAATCTGTTCTTCTACCCCCCAAAGCTCTAAAAGGCAATATCCCTAGTCTAGGAAAACTGGTAGAATCATTAGTTCCACAAATTTTGAAGGCTTTCTGATCTCTTAATCAGACATCTATCACAGCACTGACTGGAGACCCTCTTTTGTGAACAACATATTATTTGAAGTTAGAGATGGCCTTTGCGAAAGATCTTTTATGTGTGCTCTCCAGAAGGTCACATCATCATTGTTCTTCAACACTCACTTCCATTTCTACTTGCATTGCTGGATCTGAGTTTCCTGTTGCTCATAGGATGGTGCAGGAAGGTAGACTCTGGAATGACGTGGTCAGGGGAGAAGTTTTTGGTGAGAAGGTGATATACAGGGGTAGAGATTTGCCCATTCCAGCCCCCTGTTAGGGGACCCATAACAATAACAGGAGTTTTTTCCCAGATCTTAAGAAGCTCCTACTTAATTTTAGGTTAATTGTTATGGGAGTGAGAAAAAGACACATTTTTGACTAAGTCTCCTGTTCCAGACTGAGAGGACTCCTCAACACATGCTCTTTGCTTGGATTTATTTTTAGTAAGGTTCTCTTCATTTTTTTGTTCGTTTTTTTTTTTTTTTTCCCCAGATATCTTTTCATAAAACTAAATTAAACATGCAAAGAAGGGAGAGAAAATGAGTTTGATATTTGCAATGAAGCATAAGACATGTCACTTCCTTACTTTACCTTAAAAATGGGAAAAGGTAAAGGAACAGAAAAAAAGTCCTGGAATATAACAGATCTGTAAGCCATCTCTAAGAACCACTTAAAAAAAGACTCCCTTCCATCAATCCCTTTTTAAATATAAAAGAGCAGAAGAAACACTCAGAATTTCACTGGAGTGAGTATGCAGGAGGAATACTGTGGGAATAAGTTTAGAAATATTAAGAACTCAAATTCAAACTCCTTGATGTTAACAGCTTTTCTTGTCAAGAAAGACCTTTGTTCTCTACTTCGGATAGAAATCCCCGTTATACACATGTGCAGCTAACACAGGACTCTTTTCCTAGCTCTGACGCAGTTTGGACAGGAGGGTCTAAGTGGAGTGCGTTGCATATATTTTCTGCTGCTTGCTGATCAGAAGGAATTAAATTAGACTAACCTCCCCCTCCGCCCCTGAAATGGGTTGATGGATGAGAAAACAGAGCCCAGCGCATTGGGTCAAGATAAGCGTTTTGGTTTCTTTTGTTCTAACAGTTATAGGATGTGGGTATGTATGGGAGGAATAGGAGCCCCAGAGGCTAAGGAGAATAGTCAGAGGGCTCTACAGCCCCAGGAAAATGGTTTCTGCTGGGGGCTCAGGGCATCAGAAGTCTGACATATTCATAGTACTTCTGGTAGGTAGTTCAGCAGAGGAAAACAATATTTAAGGCCCAGCATAGTCTGAACTCATCTGCCATCTGAAGAAAGAAGAAGATGAAAAAGATACACATGGTCTTCTTGTAATGGATCTTGGTCCGCTGTGAATATGGGGAGGCTGTGGACATGCTGTCTGTCAATACTGTCCACTGTGTAGCCTCATGTGGCTACTGCCAGCATGACACACGTGCACTGCCTTTTAGTGGTGCGTGATCCATTGCATGGAGGGACTGATATGATGCTTGCTTATTATATTTCTTTATGTCCTGTACACCAGATATTGGTTTTAAGCAACATTCAAAATCATTTGTTGGTGGTTCTATTTTTACTGTGTTTTGGTCTTGCTCAATATACTAAAATCACATGAAAACTGAGCCACATACACCTATTTCCAAACTGCATGTGTCATGGTCTGCACAGTACGTGAAACTGATAGCAGTCATTGTATCTTTCAAGCTCGGTAACTCAGGCATCAGAAGACCCAGCTGTATTTTTTTCAAATTCTAGGTAGATTTGTAACGCACCTGGCAAATATCTGCCCTTTCAGAAACACAATTTCACTTCTGCCAAAATAAGCATTAAGAATACTAATGCAGGTCAAGTTGTTTACCATTGGTATGAGCAACAGCATAAGTAACCCATAATTTGAATCTAAAATGAATAATGAATAGCTGCCATTGTACAATTTAGGACTCTAAACAAAACGGAAGGAGTAAGAAAACCCAAGAAAAATTTTCCTGAAAAGACAAAAGAAAGGAACGCTACAGCTGAGTTGCTTTTCTTGCTTTAGCCATGACACTGAGGTGGGAGAGCAACTGCGGAGGTGAGTGGAGCCTCAGATAAAGGATTGGACAACCCATAAAACCTGATGAGAACAAAGAAGCCCTGACTGTCTGCGTGAACACTTCTGAGCTGAAGGAGCTGAGTCTGAATGAAGTATACTACCTCCAGTTTCCCGCATCTCCTGGAATAGCTGGTCAAAAGACTGGTAAGACCCTGTTAACACAATGCGTAGAGTCAAATTTGCCACCATCTGTAGACAAATGTTTTCTCTGAACAATGTGCACCATGCTGTTCTAGTCTGTTTTAAACTGTTCCTAAGTTGAATGGCTAAAGCAGTCTGGGATGGGGATTAGTGTCTAAGAAGCTAAGTTGAGCTCTGGCTTTTTCATGGACTTTATGTGAGTTTTGGGACAAATAGTTTGATCTCCTCTGACCCAATGGTTGTTAATAAATTAATAGAGTAAGCAAATTTTATGCTTTCCAAAGAGAAGTAGGAGCATTAGAGGCCTGCAGCTTCCTTGACCCAGGAAAGGACACCGATCTGTTTATTGTACAAGTGCACTGTTCACTCACTGTTTGCCCTATTTTACCTTTACTTGTCTCTAAAGCTGAATTTCAGTTCATACTGGAGACATTCAGTGAAGTGCATTTTTATTATATGCTTCAATTCAGATCAAAATGTCAAAACACTATAGGAAAGCAATCTTTATTCTTAGCCACAGAGGAAATGCATATACTTGAAAAGCCTGTCCTTGTGAAATGTCTGCAGCACTTTTGCAGAGGTAAGAAATTTAAGTACTATCTGAGTGCTTTGTCCTGCAAAGAGACTGCCATTGAATAATAATTAGTCTTTGTAAGGTAAATAAATCCAACTGTCTTTCCCTGCATGCCAAATAGGATCTTATGGCTTCAGGATGCTGGGATGCAGCTCAGGGTCTGACAATATGCCACCCTAACATCTATAGTGCATGGATGTCAGCAGTCCTGAAACACTTGTGTTCCTCTGTCTTCAACATAGTTAGGCACAAACTTATATCCTGCTGTTTCTGTTTGGCATTGTTATTTTATTAACAAATGCTCTGTCCCTTCGCTACCACAAAAAACCCCAACAGCCACTTCTGCTACTGAAAACTGATGCTACAAAACAAGGGAGAGGAAGGTTGATACCAAAATGAAACTCAACAAAGAAACTATCAAAAAACGGTGTTCTCAATCTGATTGATAAAGACAACGGTCTTTCTGTGTTCGTCTTTCTTCCAAAATTTTGACTTAAATAATTTTTAATTTATTTAAGTCAAAGCTAAAATACGTATGAAGTACAATTTACTGGTGTACAGAGTTTACCCATCCTTACTGTCACTTGGCAACATTTTCAGATGATATAATTGATGTATTTGGTCCATCTATGGATTTGGGGTTTGGAGTTGTACTTCCTGGAGAATAGTCCGTGGGTCTACTTGAGTAAGATAGGACATAGATTAAGTAAGGATGGCAGAACTGGCACCTTAAGGAGCCCTGCATTTTTATGTGGGTTTCTTGGATGTACTATTGCATCTCATAATAATTATTTTTCAATTGAATTTTCTGCAACACCATTGCAGTTGTATCTCACTTTAGTCTCTGATAGTGAAACAAGAAAGGAATTTCACTCTCTTGTGGTCAGTTTTGCTTGCTTTACCTCTTGCAAAAACTATATTGAAGTCACAAAGACTCATGCTAGTGAGATGAACATGAGTTGTCCTGTAAAGCTTGGTTATAATACTTAAGTATTAAATTGTGCTTAGCACTTATGCAACTTCATACCGTATAATCTTCAAAGCACTTTACAAATCTTAACTAGGTAATCCCCACAGCAGCTCTGTGTAATAGGTTATGAAGACCACACATGAAAAATCTCCCACAATATGAACTTGCCTATATACTAAGCCTATGTGAAAAAATATCTGCACAGTTATGTCCCTGAAGTCATGAGTGTTTAATTTTACTGAACTGTAACATGCCTTGCCTTCAATAAATTAGTTCTGCTGTCTTATCCCATTCAAGGTAAATCCATTATACCCTGCAGCATGGCTCAGCACACAGTATTATCAAAATTTTGAGGATATTTTTTATTATTAAAACTCCTGGAAGCAAATAAGAAGCAGAAAATCTTAATGTTATTTAAGAAATGAAGTTTCTAGTGCCAACGATTGCAAAGAATGTGTACGGGAAAGGGTCAGAAAGTCTCTAAATTTAGACTGAGGCACTCAGGAGAGTAGCTACCATTTTAGCCACTTCTTTTGAAAATGTGAGTTTTGTGATATTGAGATTGACTGGCAAATAAAATGTGCTTATACTCAATTTCACTGGAGAACTTAAGCCTTCAGAGACCCCACTTCATTTAGGAAATAGTATGTTTTTCTAGCTCAAATTTTCTCCGAATTTTCATGTTCCAGAAAAAAAGAATTTTGAATAGTTATTGCTTTAGCCTGTTTCAGGTCTAAAATTTCCTCTGAAGTGGAAATACCACTTTTAGTCCACTGTAATAATGCTAACTTACTGCTAATGTCACAAACACCACTGGTTCCAGTTTTTGTTAGTTCTGCTGGAAAACTTTTTAAACAACATTACAGTTTGAAGTTAACATTATAATTCTATGTGAAGACCAAATTCACCAACCAAAGATGTAAGTTACTAGCTCATGATTACATCTCAAGCATGTCCATAGAAAATAATCCTCTGAAAAGTGTTCATTTTTTATAATACCTAGTGTAGAGAGAAAACAATGGCTTTGACTGGTGAGGCCTTCTTCCAAGAGAAGCAGATAGAAAGCAGAGTTTTTGTCACAATTAAAAAAAAAAAATCGTCAGTTTTCCAGAATGTATACTTAGACAGTGAAGCATTATTTATAAATACAGTATGATCCTTCCCCTCCAAGACATCAGGCAACTTAATGACTTCCTTTTGCTTTTGTCTACAACTGTCTCTCTCTGTAAAGCTTGTAATTTGAGAGCTGATCCTTTGTGAAAAGGAAGCTCTATGATATCATGAAGACTGACCTCAATTCTTTATTTCCTTTCTGCTTCAACCTGGAAGCTTGTTTCTCTTTCCCCCTGTCTTTGTTTTCCTTCCTTTTCTTTTCATTTTTTCACACCTTTGGAGAAAAATCACAAATAGCCTTTGAAGGAATAATTAGCAATCTCTGTGACCCTATGGTAAAAACCTTTACCTGATTCACTACTTAAGTGCTTGTCTAAGGGTAAGAATTTCAGACAGACTAAGGAAAGAGAAATTTCCACCTGAGAGATGATAAGGGTTGAGCAGAAAAGAGACGCTAGAAAGTAAAGGAATAAATGGATGGGAACACAGGAGGAGACATAATTAGCCAGTCTCACGTGCTTGCCACTACGTAATTTCAAATGTTCCAAATGGAGCCTGGTATTCTACAGACAGATTCATAATTAAGTACAGGGTTGCAATGCACATGCACAAGAGGTCTGAATTAAGGTTTCATGGGTAGCCTTCTGGCTTTCCCAACCTTTGGTCACTTAATTTAGTGGCCTAAGTCCTTTTTAATATAGAAAAAGATTGATTTTGATGAGGTCTTTTAATTGCTTAGGGAGGAGGGGTTGTTAAGGACTGCAATTTATTATGTAATTGTAGATGCATAGTACTTCAAAGGAAAAAGTATCCTATTTTTATTCTGCCTAAATTTGTATACCATGCTGAGACCTTTAATACCTGTTATATGACCAACATTGAATTTAAATGCATCAGAAGCAGGAAGTCTGCCAGAGGATCTATAGGACCAGTAGATAATCATGGTTTTGAAGAGCGTCCAGAAAAGATTGGGTTGTAAGGGGAAGGCTGCGTGAATTCACCACGGGGGAATTTGAAGAGAGTCTACTTCAGAATCTTTTTGTAAGGAGGTTAAATTTCAGGCAGTTGGTTCAAACTGAAGAGCTTTTCAAACAAGTCAATAATTATGCCAACAAATAACATGGACTGGATGGTATTCACACTTGAGGAATTTTTAGGAAACTCGGGTATAAAGTAACTGCAGGTGCTGAACTATGAACTGTTATGTGTAGCCTTTTGCTGAGAACAGCTTGGTACCCGAAGGCAGAATGAGGCAAATATGATGGCATCTTGCAAGAAAGATCTCTGAGAGAATCTGGGAATGGCAGACCCTAATTTTTCTGCACCAGTCAATTTAGCTGACACTACATTACAGAATTAAATTAGCAGACATACATGGAAGTACAGAATAACAGGGACAAGTCAACACAATATTTGTAAAGGACAGTCATGTCTTATAGATCAGTCAAAGCTCTTTGAAGGCGTTAAGAAGGTTAATTATGATTTAGCCAACAGCCCTGACTGTTGAATACCTTGACAGTAAAGACCAAGAGCTTCATCATTACTCCATGACTTTGGTGTATCTAATAGAATATTAGGTTCATATGTCTTCAGTGTAGTTTTTCTCAGCTTGTTCTTATAATCTTCCCGTGTCACTGTTGGGTTTTTTTTTAGTTCAGGTGGGATTGTCAAAATAAAAGGAATGCGTGTTCCTGAGTCATTTTGGCAGGTTTGAAAATCCCATCGATGCACAGTCATGTTCCCACTATTTCCCCATAATCCTGTCTCCAGGTACCTTCAAAGCTGATTTGAGCAAAAGACTACACATGACAGTAAGTAGTTCAGTACCTTCAGTACTTTGTGCGATGCTGTGCCGAGTTCCCTGCCTGTCATACTGCCTCGTATTGTTTCAGTGCAATCTTCTTTATCTGTAATCTCTTATACATAATTTATAAGGTCTTGGGATGGGACTATCTCTTTAGCTCATGTTTATAGCGCTGATAGTATTGGTGTCCTGGCACACGGCTGGGGTTCTGTGTACTTGTCTAGCAAGCACCTAGAAATATATGAAAGTATAGAAGCAATCTGCCATTTTTAGACTGCTTTAACAGGAATCGGTGCTGGAGTAGGAGAGAAGAAAAATTATTCACCCTCAGCACTCTCGGGATGCGAAGCCTTGCAAGCAGGACCTAGTCGCAAAGGTCAGCTTTGAGCTTAACCTTTAAACGAGCAAGGGCTAATCCTCCTTGGCCGTTTTTACCACCAGCAGAGACAGCACGGCCCCCATCAACCTCGGTTTAGAGCAGCTCGGGGACCCTGCTGCTCCCCCCCCACACCTTGAGGGAGCATCCCACCACTCCCATCGTCTCCATCAGCACCACCCTCTCCTCTCCTCGCAGAAGACGCCCAAGGGATGAGACGAGACCGCAAGGAGAAGAGTTAACAGGGGAACTGAGAAACCGGCCCTTTTTCCCCGCCTCCTCCTCCTGTCTGCGGGGAAGGGGGGGGGTGAGATCGGGACCCGCCGATCGGGGGTGACCCCCGGCGGAGAGGCGCGGGGAGGGCTTTGCCCTCCCCGCGCCTCTCCGCCGGGGGCCACCCCCGCGGCCCGGCCCGGCCCGGTGCGGCCAAGCGCCGCCTCCGCGGCGGGATGCAGCCGCCGCCGCCGCCGCCGCCGCCCAGCGGGTGCAGGTAAGGAGCAGGGCGGGAGGGAGGGGGGATGCGGAGGGCAACCCCCCCGCCCCTTTCACCTCAGGTTGGCCTTAGGGGAAAAAAAAAGGATGAAAAAAATAATAATAAAAAAAAAAAGAAAGAAACCTAAAACCACCCCAAAAACGGCGCCGCTGAGGACTGGCGACGGTGGAATTTTGCAAATTGAGATGATCCTCTTAGAAACGATGCACGCCGAGCCAGGAGTCGCCCCTGGGGCGCTGACCCACCCCAGGACGGAAGGATTTCGAGATTTAACTAATTTTTACCACCCCCCCCCCCCTTCCCCATCTTAATTGAATGGAGCCGCGGCTTGCAGACCTAGGAACTAGCACGGATGCTGGCGCTGAATTTGGCGTAGCAGTTGGGAAGGGTAGTTTTTAAGAGACGTGGGGGGAATTTGCAACAGAAATAATAAGTTTCTCTATGGTCGCCTGATTAATTAAAAATGAAGTACACGCTGTGCATTGGCAATCAGTCCTAAGCAATGATCTGGAGAAATCCTAAGCCTAGTAGTTAATATTTTTTTTCCTTTCCTAGAAAATTCGAAATACCTAAGTATTGCCTTTGTAAATCCACATAGAGCCCTCAGCGTTGCAGAGTGTTCTCTGCTTAATGAATGTTTGTAAAGGGATTTTCATTCCCAGTGAATGTCGGTGGGAGCAGCCAGAGCTCAGGCAGTCAGGTCACCCGCTCCTTTCCTTTTGCAAAGAAAGAAGGAGCAGAATTAGTTCAGCAGCACTGCTGTGTTGATGTAGAGCACAGGATGACATTCCCTGCTGATATAGTTGTTCAAGTGAAGCGTGCTTCTGGAGTTTATGATTTTGAGTGTGAAACTCGAGAAACAGATAAGAAAAATATGCAGCAGTCTCTACATGAGCAATAGAAAAGGTCCTCTCGGGACTTTTTAATGCCCCATAATGGACCCGGGGGGGGGGGGGGTTGGGTTTAATTTTTGTAATTTGTTTTCAGTCTAGTGTATCAATATATTTATTTCAGTTATATATGCTATTTATAGAGCATCTCTTTGAACCAGTGTATTTTTATTTACTGTTTTCCTTCTCATTGCATGCTGAGATATTTCAGTGGTGCTGGTATTGTTTAACTTAGAGATGTGCATTTTGGGCAAATTAGATACATGTAGGTAACTGTGGCTGTGCATTTTAATATCGCATCTGGCAAGATCTTCAAAGGCATAAAACATTTTCAGACATACATATAATGCTACACTGAACTTGGTGAGAAGAAAAAATACAAGTAACTTCATAATTTTCTAAGGTAAACCCATCATTAATCTATAAATGAAGTTATAAAGCCAATTCAGAGTTTGAAATCGGACCTGCATCAAGGAACAGATGATAAACACCTCCCATGCAAACACTCAGATGTGCAGGTATTCTGCCATCCATTCTGGATGGATGAATCAGAATATGGGACGGCCGAAAGAGCATAAGGCTCTGTTCTGAAAAAAGTTATGTGCAAATTCCTGCCTTTAGTTATTATTAATAGTCTACCTGAGGTGAGTAAAATGATTTACAGTGCGTAAAGTTAAGCAGATACCCATGTCTTTGTAGTACCAGGATCTACATGGGCATGTTTATAGGTAATAATAGATACAGAATAATCCTGTGTGGCAGAAAACCACGGTTTGAGGGCTGCACAGTTCTTTAATTTGTAAAGATTAAAGAGATTGAAAAAATACTTTGGACTTTTGTATGCTTGTGAAGTAATTTTTAAAATAGTTTTTAAATGAAAAATAAAGTCCTTTTGTTTAAAAGTGTTTAACAGTAAAGATATTGGTTCTTCAAAAGTTATGTATGTACCTTCATAAAGGGAGACAGAAATATCAACTGAATGTGCTGGGAGAAAAAAAAGTCTAACTATTGAAAAATAAAATAAATATTTGTGTCATAGCCAGGCTTTATGTAATTGACTAAAACTCATGTGACACAGAGTCCTGCCTGATTTTATTTTTTCCTCAGAAAAGTTTAAACATGACATAGTTGGACCAAAGGCACTGTGTATTTTGGGTTGTGTTTTGCTGTTGAAAAATATTCCATTTTGAAGAAAACTTTACATTCAGATCTACATGTAATCATTTCAGAAAAATGAATTACTTGTAGACCAGAGTTCTTCTACGAAAATATTTCTGTTGATGCTCCAGATACTGATTTTTGTAGGTAGCAACTCTTGTTCCCCATCATACAATAATTTCATAGAAAATATTGATCTTAAGAAAAAAAAAATTACATCTAAAAAGGCCACGGTAGTAAAATATTTTCCAAATGGAGAACTTTAGTGGTTCTATGAAATTTCAGCTCCCTCAGTGAGCTTTTCCTTTCCATACTGAATAGGAAAAATTGCTTTGTGTAAAGGCCTTTCTTTGCCTTAAAATAGAGGGCTTAGAAATATCAACTTATGTAAAAAGGTATCACTCATACTATAAAGCATTCAAAATGAAACAATCTGTCAGTGAAACTCTGTTGATTTATGGAAATGAAGGATCTTTTCTAGGGATTTTGACTGCAGGGACGCTGAGCCTTCACACTGCTCAGCTACAGCTGGAAGAACCCGTGTCTGTGGCAGTGTCTGGCAGTGGCCCGACACTTCATGGTGGGTTACACCTTGACCTTTTAGTAACAACATTATGCAATTTTTCTGTGTCTAAGTCTAACTCTGAATCCTGATAGGATTACTGTTGTATCTTGGGGTGCCTTTGTCAGCTGCATAAGCACTCAATTACTTTTAGATAGCACTCAAGATAACCTTTTGTCTTTGAGCACTAAACTCAAAGACATATAAGACACCTTTTATTTTTCAGGAAAACAAATATAAATACATGACTTTCTATGACTAATAATTAAAAAAAATTAAAAGCTAATCCGTCAGATTTTTTGAGTTTTGTAGGATAATAAAAATGTGATACTATCTTTGTTCTCATTCTGACGGTCATCTGCTGAGGATAACTTGATACCTACTACTGTCTGCCACAAGACCTGTTCTTTTAAAACTGTATTTGGACAGTATACTGAACACTGAATACATTTGTATACTGAAAACAAATATGAATATTTTAAGATAGGAAATTATATGTTCAGTTATAATAAACATGCAATAATCAAGAGTAGTTTACAAAAGTTATCAAGAGAATCCACTTACTACTTCTGTAATTACTGTAACTGATTGTGCAATATCTTATATTTCATCTTGGGATCAAAGATAACGATTGACAGCCTTAATTTGGGATCATATTTGATAATGTGCTGCTTATCTTTCTGACACTAAGATATTAAGTTTCAGCAGAAGATGTATTTTCAAGTAATTTAATGTCTTACTTAAGTTGGTTTGTAAATTGTTTTAATTAGGGAGGCTTTGTATATAGCACCAAGTACAATGTAAGTACCGACATTGATGAGCTCTATGGGCAGGAAAAAAAGGAGAATTATACTGCATAAATTAAAACTAATCCGCCTGGAAACAGTACTCTAATGCAAACCCAGCGTATGAGGAAACAGAAGGAATTTAGAAAGCTATAATTCCAGAATTGTAGGATGACATTAAGAAATCAAATATTCCTATGAATACAGTTTGGCATGAAGAATGCAGACATATGGAGAGGATACAGAGAATGACAACAATACTTGTAAGAGACCACCTAGATTGATTCATCAGGGAGGATGAAAAGTACTAAATATTTAATGCTTGGCTAACTGCTGGTAAATAAGGGAGAGAAGGCAAGATAACTGTTTACAAGTATTTGAGAGAGACAGTGACCAAGGAGGGAAAATAGCTACATTTCAAGCTTATGAGTAGTGTAGCATGCCCAGGGGCTTTGGGATACTGATGCAAGGCTCTTAGGAAACAAACAAACCTGCTGAAAACTCAGGGGGAAATGAGTTTAAGAGCTGTACTAATTTAGCTGTAGAAACAACCCCTGTGTTAAAGAGTAATAAACATTGTGAAGCAGCCTTTCAGCCTTTCACTTTTGTTTTTCTACAGCAGGTCACTGAAATCTTGCTTATAACTTGAAAAATTGAAGTTTTGTACTTCATAGACAGACCGAGTCCCAACGCTAGATGTTGGGGCATCATCTCCCTCCCCCGAAGCTGCATCAATTACATCAGTGTATTTCCTGACAGGTGCTTAACTAACTTACGTTTTTAAGACCCCATTGATGGAGGCTCCATGACCTAACCAGTCCAGAATTGTTTCCAGTGCTTTTCTGACCTTCTTGTTTTTAAAATGCCTCGCCTATATCTTCCTTGCTGTAGTTTAAGCCCACTATTTTTTGTCTACCCTTCTTTTTGGAAAACAGGTTATTCCCTCCCACTTTGCAACAGCACTTCTTGTATGAGAAGATGGTCCTCTCCTGTCCTGAGAGAACAAGATCCATCCAAGAAACTAACATCTTTCCTAGAGGTTTACTTGTTTTCTGATCTCTTAGAGATTTACAATGATCTCTGATCATTGTTGTTCTCTTCTGTAATATTTCCAGGGGGTCTACATAGTTCTTGCTTGAAATCAGACATAATACTCAAACTGATATATCAGCAGTGCCGAATGTAGTAGAAGGACAGCTTTATGTAACTTGCAAGTATATCTGCCCTATTTCTGTGTGCTGGTATTCGTTTTTTTGCAACAGCGTGTTGCAAAAACCACCATAACACCATAGCATATATGGTGTTAAATCTGTGAAATGTTACAGCGCCCAGATCCACTTCTGTAGAACTGTTGCCAGTCATCCCATCCTGCCTCCCTCAGCCTTTATTTGTGCAGTTGGTTATTCTTATCTAAATGAAATGCTTTGCTTTTGTCTTTTTCAATCTGTCAAAACACTTGAATTCTAATAGCATCATCCAGTGCGTTTGAATCCTTGTCAGTTTGGTCCATCTGCAGATATAATGCTACTCTCTGATCCATCATGCAAAGAAATCACTGAGAAGTATCCAAAACAGACTTACGAACAAATTTCTCTTATCCTTCCAGTGTGATAGTGAACTGTTGATAACCACACTCCGAATATTCTCTTGCAAATGGTACTAACTTCTACTGCAATTTCATCTAAACCAACTGTCCCTAATTTTTTTATGAGAATATCAAGAGACTGGGGACTGTGGCTGTTGCCCACAGTTTCTCAAAACTGATTTCTGGTGGCTCTGAGACTGTCGAATCTGAGGCTGGTGCAATCAGTTTCCTAAGTACTGTTGATTAGGCTAGTTGTTTTGAAAACCCTGAACTTATTTAAAAAGCCCCAACCTTTCCCGTTCCATCCTAATTTCTTTTCCCTTTGTCACTGATGTATTGACTGCCTGGCGGCAATTAACATGAATAGTGAAGAAGAAGAAGAAGAAGAAGAAGAAGAGGAAGAAGAAGAAGAAGAAGAAGAAGAAGAAGAAGAAGAAGAAGAAGAAGAAGAAGAAGAAGAAGAAGAGGAAGAAGAAGAAGAAGAAGAAGAAGAAAACCTAAACACTTTGGTCTTCTCAGCACCACTTATTACTGGATTTTTCTTCCTGCTTAGTTGACCAAATTCTTCCCGGTCCTCCCTTCTCTTCTAACGTCTGTACCGAGTGTTTCTGTACAAGATCTGAAGATGCACATCAGTGCACATCTAGCACCAGGCATTTTTGACTGTGTGGGACCCCAGCAGGAAGGGACCCTCTTTGCTGGCAGCTGATTTATGAGTTTTGATGTGATAGTAAAGATGAACAGACACTTAAAGGGACTGTGCAACTTCTGCACGAGTATGCTCCTTTCAGTGTTTTTTAATAGCAAAGGGTCTGTGTTTGTGCATTGTCAACTTAGCAGAATGTTACCTGTCTACAGAATGGAGTTTATGTACTTAGTGAAATAAATCTGTTTACAGTGCAACCTTTCAGCTACGTAGACTATGACCCTAAATGCAAAACAGCAAGGGGGATATTAAATGATTAACTGATCCAAGAATAGGATCTGCGGTGAATAGTACTAGGTTTTGTCTGGACTGGAAAATAAAGCTAACAAAATGAATGTGATGGTGAATGGTTGTCATTTTGAGTAACTAGAGCTTGCACCATAAACTTATTTAGTCCAAGATGTTGAAGGAATACCCTCAGTGCTTTCAATCTTTCATTAGGGCAAGGTTCTCTATTTTTTCGTAAGAAAAAATACAATGATAGTGACTTTATTTCAATTAATGAAATTACTTTAAAATGCTCGGTTTGCAGCGAGCATTTCAAGTAACAGTGATTCCTGTCAAATGTGTCTCAGCTCTTTGTTTTTCACTTCAGAATTTTCCAAATTTTACTGGAGGAAGGGTCCTGAATCAGGACTTCAGCTTACTAAGGTTTTAGACATGCTGCACAGAGTTCCCTTGCTCCGATTTCAGGCTGTGCATTTTCATGGGATGGTGACAGTTCATGTGTGGGTGAAATTAATTACCAGAGTTGTTAGCCTTATGTAAACAAATCATCTCATCTTGCTAAACTTTCATTGCAGCTAGTTTAACTATTCACAACAGGATTCCTATTACTTTGTTTCATTGTCCTTTATTTACAAATAAAGCTGTTTTAGGTAATGATTCATATCTGGAAGCAATTTAGTATGTCATCATGTTCCTATTTGTTGCTTTCATTAATGAAATGAGAAAGCACTGTCAATCAGAATGGAGGTTGTTACTGTCATTTATAAATGCAATCCCAAGGGTAAGCAAAGTTCTGATAAAGAAACCTTAGGTCTGTTTTTGAGAAGGGCTGCAATGAGGTTTTGCAGTTGGAGATTAATTGGATTTTTGTAATTGCTTGGAAAAAAAGACTGTGGTATATAGGTGACCATTAGGGCTGTACACTTAGCTTTCCATGGCTACTTATATTTGAGTGAAAAGACTGGTAAGTCTGAAGCAAGATAGAAGTAACCTGAAAGTATTGCTCACTGTATAGGTAGTTCTCCCTGTTCTGTAGATGAAGGGAGAGAATGCAAATTGGACTACCTCACTTTTTACCTCGCTGTCAGTATCAGCTACAGCTGCGCATGTTATCGCTGGAGAGCAGGGTATTGTGGGACATAGGCCTGGCCCTTGTGGTTTATTTATACTGTTTGATTTAAGGCCAGTGATTAATTAGGTTACTGCATCCATAGCTGGAGTTGCATATGTAACCAAGATTTATGTTGCTGTAGTAACATAGAAAGACATAACTGTGCTGAATTTCCGAGGTCTTTGAAGTAGGAGTTCTCCTAATGCAAAATGGGATTGAGAATTTCCATCGGCGAGTGAAGAGTGTAACTAAGAGGGGCCCTCATTAGTAGACTGAAATCTTGCATATCTGACTCTCAAACTGAGTTGTGTAAATTTCTGCTGCTCATCAAAGGGTTAGAGAAAATAGGCAGTTGCAAGAGAGAAGACGAAAGGAAAACCTGTGGCTCAAATTAATCAAGAGCAATTGATTTGAAGACAAATAGGAGCAATGCAGGATTTGATGACTACCATGAAAAATCACAGGGTGCTTCCAAGAGGCCATTGACAAAAAGTTTGGAATGTGCTCTGGGTATTGTGACTGGCCTGGGAATAGAGGCAAGGAGGAACAGAACATGAGCCAGGTCAAGACTTCACAGTATTATACATCAAATTAGAATAGTGGTGGTGACATAGCATATGCTAAGGTAGATGGAGGAAGATGTGAAAATCTTAGGTGGATGGGAGGGATAACTTGAGGTGGATGAGGAGGGCTGCAAGGGATTCCAAAGAACTGCAGGAAGGTGTGGAAAGCTTTGGGTAGGCTGTGGTAGAGGCAGAATTTTTGGACTGAACACTACCTCCTGCGCTTCAATGTTAGGGCACCCCTTGCATCTGGGAGCCAGCAACTGTTTTGTCCATTTGAGGATAAATTATTTAATACAGTTAGTCAAAATTGCAAGTCAGACACTTTCAAAAACAAACAAACAAACAAAAAGTCTGGGGGGAAAAAAAAAAAACAAATAAAAGTAGTCCTGACTTTTTAACATGTTGGAAACTGGGATTATTAATTTTTGGTTGTTGTCATTTCAAGGTCACATGTTTATATATATTTATTACTTCAGCAGTGATAGAAAATGTCCAAGCAACATGACTTTCCTTAAAGCAGTATCCTTGAAAAGTTAATTATCTAAAAGGTTTCAAAGTTTTAATGGAAAAGGAAGAAATTAGATTACCTTGGAGTCAGGGAACTTTTAGTGAGATGTGTAGCTATGAAAATATATGATATCATATGTTTTTACAATTCCTTTTACCTCCTGGAAAGCTGTCATATTTTAGCTTATTTTTTATTTTGCCTTTTTTTTTGACAAAGAAGGAAACCAGCAAAGTAGGAAAGAGTCAACGGACTATAACCTATTTACTTTCAAACAGTTTTGTTTGTATACCACAGTTACATGTGACGGACTGGTGATCCATTGCCCTGCAAGTTCAACAGAAATGACACTACAACTTTATCCAGTTTTCTCACTCCATAGATCAGCTGCACCAAGGGCCTGATGTAGTTTCATGCATGAACCTCGATGACCAGGAAGCACTGAAAGGGAAGAGAATTCCGCTCTTCATTTGTTATTCAAACTGCTTGTTTGCAGGAGTCTCACATTTCTTAAGCTGCATCCATGTTTTGGGGACTTGTCAAGACTTGCTGCAGAGTGACTGAACAGCTGGGTGCCAATTTACTGCGCGCTCCTGACTCTGCACCAAGTCTCTGCGTGAACCCTTTGACAGGAGCATAAGCTACTGCACAAGAAAAGAAGAATTGAACATGGGGAAAGTGTGTCCATAATTACCACCTTCTGCTCTTCTCTTTGCTGGCTTATCAGACAGCTTCCAGGTAACTTAAATGAGAACTGGAGCAGATGCTGAAGCAGTGGGATTTCTGGACATCTTGGATTTTTTTATTACCTCCTTTGCAAAACAGACTTTGCAATTATCCTGGAAGTTACAATCCAGAAGTTGGACAAACTGAACATTTTCTACAATTTATGTGCAACAGAGACACTGTCTGGTATTTTCAAGGCAAAAAAAGTTGTAATGATTGGTTTTGTTTATAAAGAGAAATAGAGGTATTGAGTTTGGCTTGTAAAGTTACATAGTTCTAAGTTTCTGATGTTTTCGGTGACATTAGACTTGTGTGAAACTGGTAGGGCTGCAGGCCAGGTCAGACGCCACAGGTTTCTTGCCTTTCATAAACATTGGAATGAAGAGGTTTATGCTAGGACATTTCCCTGCCGTGCTGCAAAGTAAAACCTGATAGCGTTATGGATCTTGACTGGGAAGTCAAATTGGCAAGTATAATTTAATCATGTGACTTAATTATCTCGAAATATAAACAATCAGCAGGAATGGAAATTGTAATGAAACCATAAATGAAATAACTTGTATTTTAGTAGACTACTGTTATTCTAAGATTATAACCAAATAATTATCTTGGCAATGTTTATTAAGCATATCTAAAAATAATTACCTCTAATGCAGTATTGTAATACATGAGTCTCTAGCATGTCCTGTATAGCAGAAGACTCAGTATCCGTCCCAGAGAATGAGGAAGTTAAAGGAAAAACTTAATGGTCTTGTGATTCAGTAGGAAAGTAAGCCAAATTTCAGCCTACATTGGCATTCAATAAAGACATTTTAGTAAAAAGTATAATATAATATTGTATCAATGGGAAAATTCTTACCATCTTCTAAGTCAAGTCCAAAGTTGGCTTTTGTGTTTATTTAAAATATTCAAATTAACCTTCAGCTCAGACAGCTACTTCTGTAGCTGGCATAAACTGGAATTTCTGTAGCATTTGGAATTCAGTATGAATGATTGAAAATATTCTCTGTTTTTATTTTTTTTTTAAGAACTGCAAAGATTGAACAAAGAGCTTCAATTGGAAAGATAAACACTTGGAAACATTGAACCACACACATTGAACCAAACATGAAACATAAACTAGAGCAAGGAGCGTATCAGATGGCAAAAGAAAATAAATGATTGCTAGTCTTTGGAATTCCTACTTATAAATAGAGGATTTCTAGGCAGTTGAACAACAAAATAGAGTATGTTTTGAGGCAGAGAAGAAAGATAGCTGCAGACATGAAACACCTAATTTGTTTTATTTAAGGGTCAAATAAGAAAAAAAGAATGGGCTTTTGACTCTAAGGAATAATTATTTGAAATTACTGCAACTAACCCATCCTATTTGACAACATAACTTAAAATGTCATTCTGAGAAAAGTTCTGATTGAGCAACTGCTGGCACGTGTAATATCATTTCAAGTCTGTGTTTCAATGCTGTCTACTTCTGTTGTTCAGTCTGTTATAGTTTTCCACTCTTCAAGATGACACTGAAAATGTGCCTACTAGGAATGTACGATACTCTTACTGAATTTTTTTTTTATATATATATATATATATATATATATATATATTCAGCTACTAAAAGGTGAGCTAATGCATCATAAGTGAAAATTGTGGATCATGCCAGAAAAAAAGGAAGTAAGGTTTGTGAAAACATTGAACATAAATGTTTTGAAGAGAGATATTCATAGATATTACAGTCAGAATAGACTGTGACAATTGTGACAATTTGGCCTGACTTCTTAAATAGCAGAGTACATAAAACCAGTGAAATGGATCAAGTCTTGCATACTATTCTTGTGGGCACTCACACACACTTAACCTGAAGTACATTAATTTTTTTTGCAGTCACTGGGATTAACTCCCATTTTCTAAATTAAAAAGATTGTGCTTGTGGGACAGATGTTTTGAAGAGCTCACGTTATTTGTTATTATACATAATATTTTATTTTAAATCTTTTCTCATAAAAACTTATTTCAACAGTAAAAGTGACAGAAAGAAACATTTTTTTATTATGATGCGAAAATGTGTATTATTTGAAAATCAAGGAAAACAAAATAACTTGTTGTGTGTTTGAAGTCTTTGCTTCTAACATTTTCAAATGCAGCCAAAGGAGTCACTTTTATAATTTCATCTTGATAATATATTGCTTAGTTTCTTGGAAGAAGTTTGGAGACAGGCTTTAATCTCTGCTGAGTACTTGGGCAATTAAATAAGTTCTGTTTTAATAATGGGAAGGAACATTTTCTGACTAAACAGGCATCCTGAATTAGTTTGAAGAATGCCTTAACACTTTGAAATGTAATCTCATAAGCCTCCATCAGATATTAATGTCTGAACTGATGGGTGCTTGGATGAGGGGAAATCTTAAGGAAAATGTAAGATTCTGTATGAAGGGATTCAGTGTCTGCATCCACTTGGTGTTTTACATGAGCTTGGAGTAATATTAAAAGTCTAAGAAGATAACGCTTTTCAAATGAAACATTAAACTGAAATACTTTGCTGAGAAATGAAGATAGTGGAGTGGGAGCAGGGAAATCATGGTTTTGTTGCTGAAAAATTTCAACCAACTCATCACTTCTAGAGGGTAGATAAACCACAAATAATTTATGCATGATTTAGGGGCTTCGGTTTTGGGGTCCAGGCTACATTTCAAATAACATACTAATAGTTTGCCTACCTACTCACCTGAGCTACAACTGGAAAGTCTCTTCTTAACTTCCTGTTCTTAATCATTTTGCACTCTTGTGGAATACAGGCTCCATTTTGCACCAGATAAGCTTTTACTACATTGGTGAACTTATTTAGGAATGTGCATATTATTGAATAGGCACATGCAGTTGTATAGTGCTCCTCAAGCAAGATGCTACATTCAAATTTTTTCTTGACTTTTGTGAAATAAAATCAGATCCTTTGAGTAAAGACCATTTTATAAATATGATGGCTGTTAGAGGGGGGTAATAATTTTATGAATGTAAACTTGCAAGCTCCTGAATTATGCACATCTATAAAATGTAAAATCTACGCTACAACAGCTTGTGGTTTGTTCTACATAATCTTTCTTCATTGTGTTTTCAGGATGGAACATGAGGCTACGCAGCTAGAAAAGCAGCACGTGCATAGTGTGTATGAAAATACAGCTGCCTACTTTAATGATCTGCAGAGCAAAGCATGGCCTCGTGTTCGAAACTTTCTGCTGGAGCAAAAGCCTGGCAGTCTGGTTGCTGACATAGGTAAGCCATTCCTTGGGGTGGTGTGAAAGATTGTCTATAGACTTTATTAGTTTATATGTTGATCATATGTATCCTTCAGAGCAATTGTTTTTAAAACTTGTTTAAATTTGTTTTAAAGATTGTTTTAAAATTGGTTTTAAACTCAGATGCCATATACCACTTGGTTTATTTCCTTGCTGGTATATCAGGTAACCAGTAAATATGATTTTTGCCTTATTTTGATTGAGCTAAGCCTTAATCTACCAGTTTCCCTGCAGACTTAGTGGTCTGTCATTCCCCTGGAGCCCTTTTTAAAAAATGGTGTTAATGGCTCAATTATTTCATATTTCAGTTTCTGTAGATCTCTTGGTTTAAGTACTGCTGGTCTGCAATTTAATGCTTTTAATTTGTTCTAAAACTCCTCCTATCAAGGCTTTAACATAAGACAAATCTGATGTGATCACTGTTAAAAAAAAAAAAAGTTACGATCTGAGAATCTCCCTACGATCCTTAATACAGACACCAAAAACTCATTTTCCTGCTTGGCCTTGTTCTTCCCTACATCTTCAATTTACATCTTGATTTTCTGTTGCACCTCCAGACTTTTTAGGGGTTTTCAGATCCTGGTGTGTTTGCTTTGTGTTTGTGTTATGACTTCAGTGCTATACAGCACATCATTGCAAACAAGATGCTCCTTTTCACTGCTGCGTTTTCCTCGGTGTTTAGACTAATGAAATGCTTTTACACAGTGAAGTGTAATAAATGTACACAGTAAATTATGCATCTGCATCCATTCTTTGAAGATGTTGTAGGCCACGATCAAAACATAATATAAAATTCTCCTGCTGCTGTTGAGCAGTACCCCAAAAATACTTGATTGCTGTTATTTTGAATATGTATCTTCTTTTATATATCTGCACCATTTTCACTAGTAATTCGGGAAATATCCTATGGCATACACTCATTCAACAGCCAGCTTAACCTGATATTTCTCAGCCAAAATTTTTTGTCACCTCAATAGAAGTCATTTGAAGCTTAGCAGAAGTTTTTTGAGGCTTTATCAGCAGGCATCACAATGGTTGCTGAAAGTTTAAGATCACCCTGTTACAGTTTCAGCTGAAATAATTTAAATACATGTGATACATCTGGTGAGGAGATACATCTGATGCTTACAGTTGCCAATAACAATATTCCCATCAAGGCACACAAGATACCTCCCTTTATGAGGTTTAATAAGATCTACAGGAATCTAACTATTGTGTTTATTTTTGGTATGTATTTTGGGAGGAGGGTGCCTAGTGGCACCAAAATTTTCAAAATGAGATGTTCAATTGAAAATTTCTGTTTAATACCACCTTTTATTAAAATATTTTTTTTTTGCTAGCTTTACATGAAGCATGGAAATGGTAGCAGAATAAAATACCATTTTGTCTAATTGCCTTATTATTGTTCTTTCATCAAAATAAATTACAATAGCATGGCCACTGTTAACAGCTTCATGAAGGAATTCCCCTCCTGATGACTCATTTAAAAGTGGATCTCCTGCAAATGTAGATTTTTAGAGTACCGAGAGTGTTGTCACTATTTAGCTTCATTCCAGAGAGGACCCTATATTTCCAAAACCTCACTGTGATTAAAATGCACTCCACCAAAAGCCATGTATTAAGCAACTGAATCTTCTAAATTAATGTACATTTGACTAAATGTGTTCCTTCTGGTAACACAGTAACCAATAATACTTTATACTAATTTTAAAACTTAAGCTTTCTAAGCAACATGCAGAACTTCATGTTTTATTGCATATATTCCTTCAACTGCATTAACAATATTAATCTTTTCCATTTCTCTCAAGTGTTACTTCAAAGAATAGTGCTTGCTTTTTGCTTTAGAAATAAGCTCCACTGAAGTGTTGTGCTGTTCTCCAACAGTTCCTGTGCTGTCTGTCTAGATAATGGTGAACATTAATATCAAGGAGAGCAGCAGCGCTGCAAGAAGCAGTGATGTTTCTAAAGATAACTCCAGGCCTTTAAATTGAATTACCAATACTGAGATGGCTCTCTTTGCCAAGCTGCTACCCCGTTGCTTGGCTGTCAACTTTCAGAAATTATTCTTCACTACTGATCCATAACTGCAGTGAATGTTTCCTAATCTAATTTTGAAAAGTGCCTGTTATGCATACGGTATTGAAGAACACCCTGAAAGATTTCAATTTAGTACAGCACAGTCCTTGAGAAGACATACTTTTAGGTGGAAAACATTCTGGAACAGTTCATTACATTTATATGTGTTATGAGGCATTCGCACAAAGACAGAAAGAGGTCATGCCTGCGACATGGCAGGAATTTTTGTGATTCACGGTTATTTTCAAGTCTGTATCTGAAGTTAAAATTGTCTTCTTGACTTGTGTCAGTGACAGGTGTGGTTTAGGGCTTCTTGGAGAGAAACAGGATGCACTGGAGAGGTGCTGTGTGGGGTTTAGCAAAGACTGGGGAAGTACTTGGAAAAGTGATTATTGCAGGTCACTGAAAAGACAAAACACAGTGGCTTAAGGAAAACCCCTGAAGAGAAAGTATCTGGAAGCTGGAAGGGTACTGAGGAAAAGGGTCATAATGTTTACCCTGTTCTTACTCCTTCCTGGGCACCCAGTTATGCTCATTGTTGGAAGCAGGATACCAGGCTGTGTAAAGGCTCACTATGAAGCAGCATGCTTGGTTTTTTGCTCTAAGATATGCAATAGTGGCTGCAGAGGACCACTCTTTCCTCTTCCCACCTGCACTTACCCTTCTTCCCCAAAGAAATACACATAACCTGCTATTACAGAGGGCCGTGTAATGAGTATTTTTGTTGGTGATGTTGGTACTGTTACACTCCTAACAGTGTGAACATGTAATTTCACACAGTCCAAATGAACCCGGCAGCAGTTAGGCTAGTAGGAGCAAGCTCACATTTTGTTTTCCAGGAAATCTTAGAATTAGGAAAGCCTGCCCATTATTTTCACTGCTTTTGGAGGGACAGCAAGTGTTTGGAACATACAACTTCTGATCTAGTATTCTTTTCTTTAGGCTGTGGAACCGGGAAGTATCTCAGTGTCAACAGTCAGGTGTATAATCTTGGCTGTGATTACTGTGGACCATTGGTAGAGATTGCAAGGAAGAAAGATGATGAAGTTCTGGTATGTGACAACCTTAACCTTCCCTTTAGGGACCAGTGCTTCAATGCAGTCATTTCTATTGGAGGTAAGACAACAGACATGCATTCTGGCCCACAGCAAATGCAAATTTTTTGGATCCTTTTCTTTCCATGTGTCTTCATTCCAGTTAAATTTGTTTTGAAACAATTCCCTTAGAATCACAGCAGATATTACTGAAATGAATGTGGTAAACATGAAAAAAAAAATTAGTTCCATTGCACAGAGGCGCTGTTGAGCAGGGAAGTATGTGGATCATTTGTTTGTTTATATGTGGTCTTTTTCACCCTGTGGAGAAAAGATTTCCTTCCAGCACACATTTTAAACAAGTAAAAGCTAATATAAACATGGCAGCTCGGAGTTGAAACAGATTGGGTGGTCAAGATAAACTCTTGGTTCGTCCTTAGGATCTGTTTTGACCAGCAAAGGCATTAAAATGAAAACTTGCTTTCTCTGTAGCAGAACTTGTATCATGTTAATTATTATGTGTTAGGAGTACAAATTTCTCTTAGAATAGTCATGAAATAAGAACTTAGAACCATACAAGTGCCTGTTGTCTAAAATGAGTGAAGCATCTCAGCATCTTAACTCCTCTGACCTCTCTTTTTGAAAATATTTCTCATAATTTGACAAGTATAAACTGGAAAAGGGTAGATGAGGAATAATTAGAGTACCCAGTTGCAGTCTACATTTTTTTTAGCTCTACTCTTGCTTGAACTTCCTTCAGGCTGTGTCACTGTATCAGCAAAAATATAAAGCATGACAATTATTATTGGTAGCAATCAACAAATTACTTGAACTATGGTAGAAATGTATTTTAAAATTTATTTTTCACATATGCAGGGTAAAAGAAAAGGTGAATAATACACAAGCAGTATCTATATTACTTTGCTTTTATGTTGGCTAGTTAACTAGTAAGGCCTATCCACATTTCAGGTCTTGTAGCATAATTTCAGTGCTATCAGATCAACTGACTTTGAAGGATAGCGTACCTATCTAATGTTTAAACCAATTATAGGCCTGACAAGATTAAAAGTTCATGTGGTATTTCTGTACATTTAACAATAACAGATTTTAATCCCTCTTAAATAGACACATGGTATGCCTGTGTCCATCTAATTCCAAATAAAGTGTTTTTCATCCCATTCCACAGAATAGCAAGTATTTATATATGTAGTCAAATACTCTTCTTGGCTTTGCTAGTACAATCCTGTTTATAGGATTCATGTTTCTGCAGAACCACCAGAGTGATTATATAATTTTAACCATGAAGAATATTTAACCTATTAAATGAATTGCTTAGATAGAGCTTGCACAGATTCTGTTGGTTGATTGTCACTTCTTTCTGGTGAACTAAGCTCATGTGCTTGTACTGTCTCTGTCAGTTTTGATATTATTTTGCAGGAGATTCTGTGGTGATATATGGCCTAACTTCAGTATGAGAGAAAATATCAGTTCCTTTCTCCCCATCTTGTTAAAGAAATTGAAATAGTATTTTATATTTTTTTTGAAAGTTCGAGAAAATATTGGCAAAAGTTAGAAGTACCTGGAAATAAACACTGACCATATAGGCTGGGGAACTCTTCTCAGAGTTTGCTATCTTGTGTTCTCAGCTGCTTGTGAGGGCCTAGTTAATATCAACTGCCAAGAATGCTTTTTTTGGCTTGTGGTGAAAAAGCTACATTTTTTCCCCTTGGTAATTTAATCATTGTTTTGAATAAAGACGGGGCTAGTTGGACACACTTTTCATAACTGCAGTGTTGAAATAACACTATTTCTACAAGCAGAATTGGCTACTGTCAGGCAGCACATATAAAGATGTTTCTGAAGGTATGGAGATGTCTTCAGCTAAGGACATATACTATTATTGAATGTTGTTATATGGGTAGATTGAATGTTTTGCGTGTAGAAGTGGCTGGCTCCAAGTTCACTTGAAACAAATTATGGAATCAGTGCTTTTTATGTCATTGATTTAAAGGAAAACTAGTACTGATGATATATAGAACAACATGACCAATATGACCAATCTCAGTACAAGTTAATGTTTTTGAGAGTTTAGAAAGAAAATAGCTGACTTAGCTATTCTCTGGCTCTTAAAATTGGTTTCTTCAGGTGAATAGGAAGATAGAAACAGTGTGGAAATCTTGAAATGTAGCTTAATTTCACATTGCAGTGAAATTTGAAAATGTGGAAATTATTCTGAAAAGAAAATTCAAATATAGTGATCAATAGTTTTTTTTTAATTTGACTTTTTATTTTTTAACAGCATAACATAATGTAACAAAAAATAATTCTCAGACATGCGATGTAGACTGACATAATTCTCTTTTTTTTCCCTCCAAAACAATCTATAAAGGCAATACCTTTACAAAATTAAAGCAATAGAAAATATTTCTGTCTAAATTTTCTCACTAGCTCTTTTGAAAGTGCACTGATATAAAAACAGAGAGTATCTTTTTCCTGATATTACATTTTGCTGTATTTGTTACACTGTGAAAAGATTTTCTGTTTTCAGTAGATGAAGTCTGAAAACTGTCCCAAAAACTAAAGTCAAACTTATTATTACCCAACTTACCTAAAGGCCAGGCATTTAAGTGAAAGCTAGTCATGCTACGATCTCTTACGGGTGATGTAGAGAACCAGAAACCTCCAGCTTATATGCCTGACTTTTCTTGAATCCCTATTTTTTGAGGTGAGATGAATTTCCTTCTTTGGCATTTTCCTATTTTTATCCATTGAACATAAATGTAAAAGAGATCATTCTGGGGTAAACTTGCACTGTGGTACCAATAAATTCAGCACTGTTGCTGACTTGCAGTGAGTGATATTTGGGATATGGCGACTAAAATGACTAAACACGTAGAACAGGTTGAAGACGAAAATGCTATGTCCTTACTAATATTCATTACATAATGACTTTCCTTTTTCACAGTGATCCATCATTTTTCAACTAAACAAAGAAGAATCAAAGCAATAAAGGAAATGGCAAGGGTATTGATACCCGGAGGCCAGATGATGATTTATGTTTGGGCTATGGAACAAAAGAATCGTCGCTTTGAGAAACAAGACGTATTTGTTCCTTGGAACAAGGCCTTGTGCTCACGGCATTTTTCAGAATCAAATCAATCTGGAGATAAGGGTGAGTTTGTGCATGCTGTAAAAAGCCAAGACATACACCCTGCACAACTAGTCATCTCTGACTGCAGCTATCAAACCAATCTGCAGCCAGAAACTGATTCAAAACATTCCCACAACACGGAGCATTGCTTATCCAGAGCCTGCTGCATGAAAATTTCTGAAGAAGAAAACAGATTTTACAGTGCTCTAGGAAGATCTTTCCGCTCATGGTTTTTCTCCAGATCCCTTGATGAATCAGCCCTTAGAAAGCAAACTGACAAAATGAAGCCTCTGAAGGACGAAGGAGAATGGGCAAACAGTACTGTACCCATTCAGCATTCGCGACACTGCAGTTTGGATTTAGGTCACCATGGGACACTGTTAAAAGAACAAAGTTTAGATGATGATGATGTGTTCGTGGAAAGCCTGCCTCTCAAAAAACCAGAGTGGTCACCAGCCACAGATGCACTGAAGGATTTAAGTTTAAATGGAGGACACCAAAGTGTAGCTCAGAGCAAGAGTAAAGAAGCTTCATTTATAAATGGGCCAGTGGAAGACAAGGACTACAGCTGCGGTTGTAATAAAGATGGTGCTGGTAAGTCTAATGCCAGCAAGTTTTTCAAAAGAACTTCAACAGCTGACTCCACTGACTCTGCGCTGGATTCAGCAGTGTCTGTTGGGGACCACACTGATGCCATGTTGGATACAAAAGCCTTCATGCGTTATTATCATGTTTTTCGGGAAGGGGAACTGTGCTCTCTGGTAGAAGAGAACGTGCCTGAACTTCAGATACTTTCTTCCTGCTATGACCATGGAAACTGGTGCGTTATTGCAGAGAAAAGAGGAACATAGCTGTAAGGAGAACAAAGCAGAATTCCATGACTGAGGATTTTAAGCTGCTCCTTCCATTCCTGTGATTGTGCAGCGTGACGTGAAATTTGAATCTCATGTAATCGTGTGCCATTTGTTTCTGAGCTCTCTCTCTACCTATTTAACTATCTAATGCAAGGTCTGTATACAGGAATGTAAAAGTGGTAAACAATATTTACGTTTTGTTAAACTTTTATGAAGTTAAAACTGGAGAGTTTTATATTGCTTTTAGCAAATAATTGCATTTTTAAATATACTTTTCTATTGAAAAAATAAAACCTTTTTATAAGACAAGGATCAGGGCATCTTTTATGAGAAATATCCTCTCAATAGAAAGTTTAGGCTTTGTTCTTCAAACACTGAAAATTTGTCACATTACTCACTGTTCTTGAAGTCCTATAGAGACATAGGCACATTTAAAAACATACTTGACTGTATACTGCTAGAGCGCATGCTGCAGAACTGGGAGCAAGCATGGTCCCAGTGCTTCTTAGTTTGGGGTAGAGTCGTTAATGGGTAAAAACTATGTACAAAACAAGCTCTGCATATTCTGTCATTTGAGGTTTGTATTTGGGAGCAAATGACGGAATACATTTTTAACAGTATTTTTGACTTCTGTTTTAAAAAGAATTTAACTTGTGTCTCAGGTGCAGGTTAATTTTTGTATGTTAGCTCTTGCAAATACTTTATCTTAATTTCCTTTGCTGTAGTTTTTCATTGGTTATGTGTATATAGAAGTCAGAGCGATTCGTGACAGTATCAGTATTATGTAAAGGTTACAAAATATCAAATATTTGAGGTACATATATCTTTTTGATAAGCCTGGGAAGCTTAGATGAAATTAATAAAATTCCAGTGCATATCTGGTCAGCTGTCATACTTGCTCTCCTCATTCACTGACATGAGAATATATCTTAAATGGTGTGTCAAATAACGTAGACAGGAAGAGAATACAAGTCCAGTTTGTATATAGAATACTAATTCCTGGCTTCTGCAGTTTAAGTGAATCTTTTGAGACCTAAATGATAAAAGATTGCTTAAACAACTTTCCCATTCCCTGTAAGACATAAATGTTGCTGAACATGGTGCCTGATCATCATCCAGTTTTACTAGACTGTAGCAGTTGCCCTCATATAGCTCTTTACACCCAAATAACCTCACCCCTTTCAGTAGGAGACTTACGATGTGAAGTTATATGTGCTGTGGATAAAATCCACCTGGCTTCTGAAGATGAGTAGTGAAATTGCAATTGTTAGCAGCTGAAGCAGGGCTGGACTGGGCTAATTGCCTTGTTAGCGTGAAGTTACTCTGGTTTTGGGCTTTATTTACAGTCGGTGGTTTTAGTGTAGGGCACATCTTCAGCTGGTGTGATTTCGTGACCTTTAATAGAGCTGCACAGATTCACCCCAGAGATCAACCCTTTTGATACAGCAGTTTTAGAGACCCACAAAATTAACATGTCTGCCCTACTAGTGAGCAAATAACTTTGAATACAAAGCAACAGGAGTGAAATACCAAACTTTTCCAGTCTATGCTGCATAAGTAGATTGATTTTGGGTTGTTCAGTAGAAAGCCCTGATGGTGCTGAGTATTTTTAGATGTAGCCGCCCACAAGTAATTGCTACATGGTAATGTATTATAGATTTATTTACTGGAGCGATGCCTGTAGAACAATCGTCTTTGTCTTCCTCGTAGTTTGGGATCCTTGTACTTTATCCTTCCTGGGTCTGTATCACTTGCACTCCCCACTGCCTTTTGAAAATAAAAGCGTGGTCAAAGAACCATGCATCTGAGATGTTATTCCACTCTATTACTTTCAATACAGCCTGGGGCTGCAGTTCTCAGACACTGTGCCCAAACCAAACTTCAGAAAACTGGCAACATTCCCTGCATCGCTGAGGGGCTGCTCCTGCTGCATCCTCAAGCTCTAGTTTTAGAAGCACAGTACAAAAATGCCCGTGCTGGCGTATTGCAGAGGCGGCATGGATCGTGCTGAGCTCCACACCTCATCTGCAACGTGCTCATGTCGGACCAGTGAGGCCTGCCTCATTTGTTGGGAATTTCTGGAGGAGCTTGAGGATTTTAGAAGAAAACTCAGTTGCTTCCAGGTAAGACATACCAGTGGATATTCAGCACCACTGAAATTTGAGCTGTATTTAGGAAGGAGGTAGTTGGTTATCATCCTCTATCCAATTTTGAAAATTCATCCCTAAACTCCAGCATGCAGAAACTCTATTACACATATATAAAAATATTTATACAAATTTATGAATCTAAACTGGCAGCTGGATTTAGTTAACTGGGAGAAGGAACATTCTCATTTTGTTATCTGCACTTCTGCAGTCTATCAGTGTGTAGTGAAGCAGGCTGACAAAATTTGGGGTAAACTAAGAAAGGAAAGGCTTCTATTCTCTTTACAACAGAGACTTACTATCCTTGCAAGAGGCTAAATCTATGTTTTAGGCTCTAGTGAAAACTTCCTGCTCTACCAACTGTATGAATAAGAGCTGCCACCTCAAAGCCACTGAAGTACTTTAAACAGCTTTTGTGTTTGTAGACTTTCCATGCATTGTTTGATTTGAGATTCTTGACTGGGGATGCTTTTCACAATTATTTATTTCTGTATTGGATTTTCTCTTGTTTTGAGCTGATGCCATTAAGTTGAGTTACATACAAGTTTGGATTGTATTGTTATAAATTCCTGGGAGAAGGAGAGGGGAGGTTTGGTAAACCGCTTTCTTTTCAAATATTCAGTTTTCCTCTGAAGACTTATAATCACCATGTAACATAATTTTTATAGGCTGGAGATCAGTCAGCTGGGGTCATGAATGTGAGGTCTGCACAGCAAGCCTTTATTCCCATATGCAGTCTCCCATCTATTTATGGAGGCTGCCTGGGTCTGTAACAGCTTTATCATCTCATAAGAAGCCAGATTACCTCACTCAGAGCACGGTGAATGTCTCTTTTGATTGGTTTCTCTTTTGATGAGGTACATCTTAAGCAAAATGTAATTTCCAGAAGAATCCATGTGATCCCAGTCTTTAATAGTTTACAGACATAGGTAATGTGCTCAGAGAAGTGTGTATACCATTGAAAAGTCTATAGTAAATGAATGAATAAGTAAATAAAACGCAGCTGTCCTTGCATGCTGAAACTCTCAGCAATGTCCAGACTGCAAGATCTGACTGTTATAAGGTCAAAGGCAAATGTGTTCTTTATGTTCCTTGTCTGACAAGCGGGCAATATTCTCACCCCAGTTATGCCGATAACAAACGTGTTTCTGACTGCAGTGGGCTCGGATTGCTCCTAAGCTGCTCATCTAGCTTTAAGTGGCACATGGAGAAGTCTTGATTACACAAGAAAAGATGCTCTGTTTTTTTACAATTTAATTTACTAGTATCATTGTCAGTCTGAACTGGCTAAACAAAAGCTGCTACCTTATTAACTCTTACAGACTGTAAGCGAAATGGACAATTGCAATAAAAAAGATACAATTGAACAGAGTTATTTTTGAAGGACTAATACAATTGCAAGCTTTGATAAATGATATTTTGTCTTTTTTTTTTAAATACATGAAAATATTTATATTAGAAGTGCAGAGGTATCATTTTTTTGGTACTAATAGTGACTAATTTACTTTCTTCCAAGCTTATGGTGTAGAAATTTTAAAAGCACAGGTGAGGAATGAAAGCTATAAATGTTCTAGCAGAATTTTTTCTGGTACATATTTGTACACGAGTTACTTATGTGCACAGTTTAAAATGCTGAGTGAAGAGCTGTGTATGTTCCACCAGCAGAATATTGTTAGTGAACCACCCGGGTAGATTCTGAACAGAAATAATGGCTCTGATCCTGTGTCCTCTCTGCCGTGTTACGTCTCCATCAGACTGTATTCATATCACTGTTGGGCTGTATTAGTATTGACGTTGTGTTGAATCTATTGGTCTACCCACTGTCTTGCTCAGCACTTTTACAGGATTTGTGGCTACTTTAGTACTCTAGGAAAGTGAAGTGGGTCAGTGTTAAATATATACAATTGTGTATCTCTTTTGTGAGTTTAGCGTTTCTTATACTTACAGTATATGAATTCTGGCAGCTACCTGTGGCTTTATCTTCCAATCTGCTGGTCAAAACCATGCTTAAGTACTGCTCTGTAATTAATTCTTTGTCCATACATGGAACCTATTCTCTAGTATTCAACAGAAAACAAATCCTACTTGGTTAAAATACTATTTCCTACAGAACTTCTGTGCTTTCAGATTAGTTAATAAATATATTAGCCACGGGAAACTGTGTCTGGGAAAGTTCTTAATGAATGTTAAATTTGAGAAGACTCTGTTAGTGCTATTTACTCAGTAAGTTAGGCCACATGGACATGGTGCAGAGCAGGTAAGCTTAGTGATTTGCTATGAAGCCAGGGAGTCTGTCTTTACTTTAGACAACCATAGTCAACCTAGCCATAAATGTGATCATTTGAACAAGGTAAATAAAGGTGATGAAATGTGGTTTTTAACCATGTCAGTACTATATGTCCTGTTGACGACAGAAAAGCAGGAGGGTCAGCAGAATTAATTGCTACAGAGCTACATTTCCTTCTCCTTCTGATCTATTTACAGTCACCCGGGATGAAGCTTTGTGGTATAAGATAACATTGAAGTATTTCTTTGGTATTATCGATGTTCTTTTTGCACCAATTTAAATCAGAAAAGAAAAAAGAATGTAATTAGAATTATGTAATTGCCTGGTGAGGTTACAGCTATACTGTGTTAAAAGAGTTTTTACAGTTGCAGTGGTCGTTTATTGTGTTTGTACAATTGCAGTGATCGCTTATTGTACTGATATGTTTATTATAGTAATGACTAAGGACCTAGTAGTAATTAAGCACTACCCAGATGAGTATTAATACGTGCCCAGTAGTACAGAGTATGTAACCTAATAGTATTTAGATTATAGGAAAGTAGTATGAGCACAGGCTGGACAATAGGGTGGTAACAAATGTAATTTTAGAGGGATGCAGAATGGTCTTTATGAAGAGGGAGTGAATTAAATCTGATATACAGTGTTGAGAAAGGCTAAGGAAAAAGAGCAAAGATAGAAAGTATACAGAGAAATGAAGGAGAATGGCAAAGATGGGAGCAATCACAGCAGAGAAAGCGCAATCAGCACTGCTGGATATTCTTAGGATATGCAGAGGTCCCTGTTTTGGCTGTTCTTACTGTCTGGAGAGTCTGGTTGATATCTCCCTGATGCCTTACTTCACGAGGATGTGCAGAGGGAGGAATGTACCTTTTTCCCTCCACTTGGAGTTCAATACTCTTCCCTGTATGCTTCCAAGGCTAGGCATATGCAGAGGAAGACTGGTTAGGGATAACAATTTTTCCTTCCTTTGTATCTCCATAACTTCATTGCAGCACATTCTGTTTTGATTCCGTTTTTTCTTGCTGAGTGCTTCAGTTCGCTCTGGTTGATTTGACCTTGCTCAACTATGCCCACAATCCGGGGTTGCATTCTTTTTACCTAGTTACCTCTCTTACCAATATAGTTGCACTAGTACAAGCTTTGCATGTAGAAAGGGCTGTATGAATAGATTAAACAAGTATTAAGGCACAAAAAGGTGCATATTTTCAGAAGTTAATGGATCCCACTCACTTGCTGTTATTGTTTGTACAGTAACTAAAGTATATTATCCAGAGTAACAAAAGGATTGCTCTGAGACTCCCCCTTAAAGCATTAGGTATGTGCATGTTGTAGAAGAATGTACCAGGCATGTACCTGCATCTTTGATACTTAGATAAATTTCAAAATCTGCCCTGAGGGAATTACTAGATACTTGGTTTGCTGCTATAGTAGTAAATATATTTAGCATTCTGCATTCAGATGAATGTGATTACACAGCCCCCCTTTGCTTGACTAATAATCAAGGGCTCCACTATTTCTATTTATTTAACTTCGGTTTCGTTCTATTTCTCATTTTATTTGTTTTCTTCTTTCTGAGCATTTCCTTCCAAAGACTCTCTATTCCAGCCCTTCTCCTTTCTATTCAGACAGATACAGCTGAACAACAAATATAGCAGTGGCACCTCAGATTACCACAAATATGTCTGTATTTCTCATTTTTACCCTTAAATGTCTGTTTGTGATGATACTTCCAGGCTGTTTTCATACTTCTGCCTCTGAGAGCTGAAGTAAAATGTGCCCCCCCCCTCCCCCAATACCTCAAAGCATCATAGCATACCTCATTACAACGACCAATTTAGGGGATTATGAGCACTTTAAATCTCTAATAGTGCAAAACATAATGGTATCATCTACACATAATTCTGTTTTTCCTGCTTTTTTCTTAGTTGTTATTTATTCATCATTGTCTTCACTTGGGTACCGTTTGAACCCTTCAAGCTAAGGTTATATCTTCCTAGAGCTTGGGGTGCTTGAGGACAGCAGACGCTTCTCTTGCTGTTGTGGCAATTCAGCACCTGCGCCTGCTGCTTCTCCTGGTGCCCAACAGAGAAAAGTTGTCTTAAATAGAATCCAAATAATCTGATTTAAAAAAAAAAAACCAACAGCCAACCAACTAACCCCCCAAAACAAAAAACAACAACAAAAAAACCCTAGTAGGAGGTGCTTCAGCAGTTATGATCATATCCAAACTGAAATGGAAATGTGGGAGAAGAAAGAAAGTATGGATATTATGCATGGTGCTCCTAGCTTTGAAAAGATTCTTGGATATAAATTCGTCATCCCCTTTAGCCCTGTTGACAAGGTGCTACACTCTGCTTTGATGAGGGGTATGTGGATGGGACAGTGGACGTGGGAACAGTGAGATGGTATTAGGTTGCCCTCTTCTGTTGTGACAAAGTAGGTTGATTTCTGCAGAATATTAACTGCGTGTTACTGTTTGTACAGCAGCTAAAATTCTCTTTCCTGAATGAAGAAAGGATTTCTTGTATGGCTCTCAGTCATTTTGAAACTGTCACGAGTAAAAGAGACAAAGATAAAGAAGGGGGGCATAAACAAGCAGATGTTCACCCTATAGCTGAAAATATCACCTCTTACCAATGTGCTAACAAAGAAGTCTGCGTGTGCAGTCGGATTGAAAGCTGATGTTCCTCTTGCACAGGATAAAAATAAGAGTCATTCGTGGGAGGCTTTTTGGTGAGGCAACATCATGTTCTTTTCTGTGTCTCTTCTGCGTCTTTATAGAAGAGACTGCTACGTGTCAGAGTTGCTGAGAATAAATTGACCCTTCACATGTCTGCTTCCTTACCACAGGACTGACAGGACAGTCAGATTTGGTTCTGAACATTTGGACTGGGTAAAATAAAGTGTTTCTTGTGAAAGGAGGAATTAGCCACTTGGACAGAACAAATGCTCTAGTGCAGAGAAAGCACAGCCATCCAATACGAGGTTAAACCTTCCTACTTAAAAAGAGGGAAAACAGACTGTTTTGTGGCTCACTGGCAAAAGCCTCTTTTCAGTGTGTCCGAGAGAACACCACAGGTGAGATGGTGATAAAATTAATAGAGATCAAGTCACACACAGCATCTCCAGGCTGTTTTAAATTGATGTTTTATTCAGTGACATAGCCTGATGAAGGTCATTGCCTGTACCGAGCACTAGCAGCTCCTATCAACAGCAATAACAGTCAAGAGTGCTCACTGCCTCTTGGGATCTGCTCCTCTCCACTTTATGAAGACTGGCTGTTCAAACATTGACCATTTTAAAAGGTTACTCCTGAGTAATAATTTTAAATAATGAACAGGTACCAATATACATGTATATATATTTTCATGCAACCTTTTTCATTTGGTTTTCTTTTTTTTTTTTTTTTTTTCCCTTCTGCATGTATTAAAGGTTTTACTTACTTACATTACAATACGGTGCAGTTTCTGAATGGCAAACAAACCATTTGACAATGAGGAAGAAAGGACTGAACCATCAGGACAAATGAGCTGCCAGCCAGGGCATGTTTGGATGGAGGTAGTAGGGAAGAAGGGGAGAGTGCTAGGAGAACCACATTAAGAGAGTAACAGAAAACTGCTCAAGCCTGACCTGATTCTGGGAGTAATTACCTCAAAATTTGATTCAAAGTCTTCCATTGACTTCCCTGGTCTTTGTATTGGTTGTTCTCAGGAATGCCCGTTTACCTTGGGATTTTCCTTGCTTTGGTTCAGAGGAGAAACAAAGATCCACGGGAGGCTTACTTTATGCTTAAATACATAGTAGACCAGTCAGTTTAACAGTGGAACAAATGTTTGACCACAGTTGCCCAGGAGTGTTTCTATAGTCCCTTGAAGAGTGAGCCACAGGCACACCCAACGCCCTTTCTCTCTCCAGCCTGTACCTGAGATTCATAAGGAAATATAAATAAAAATCCAAGCCTGAAGGGCAAACTGGGGCTGTGACATATTCTCACCTGCTCCTTGAGCTGGATATTCAAAGCACCGAAACCTTGCATCCATATTCTTAGCTACCATGAAAAATACCTAAGGCTCAGCCAGATACACCAAATTCTGGAGTAAAAGGAAACTTTTCAGACTCATGTGTGCAAAAACTGTGATTCTGTACCTGAATTTGCTTTGAGTTACATCCACTGACTTTGCTGGTGTTTGGGTCAAGGTCCTAAATGGGAATTTTGCCACAGAGAGTGCGTGCCTGCTATTGGGATGCAGGTCTTTTTTGAGCCAGTATAGGGAAATGTCTGTACGCAACTTCACGTGCCCTCAGACACACCTTTGCCTTTCAGTTCTCATAAAGACCTTACAGGAAACGTGAAGCGGTTTAGTGCTGTGCAAAGAAGCCTTTCACATACGAACTGAACTTATAATTGACATATCTATGAAATATTAAACAAACCATTAGTGTCTCTGAGCAGGTTACCCACATGAGTCCTTCAAGTTGTGCTGGATCATGTCTCTATGGTAACATAATAGGCTCTGGCTTATTGATAGTAAAGAAGCATAAATGAGAACTCACTGGAGACAGAGTATCAAAAAACACCTTTAAGTGGATAAATACCAAAAAGAGATTTAATACAGCAGCTACATAAATAGTTTCAACATTCTTACATTGAAGTTTGAAATAAAGAAAAAATCATGTGCAGTGATTGCCACTTGATGATAATAAATATGGAGATTTCAGGGATGATGACATGGAAATGGGTTGTTGGCAGATGAAACTGAAGTAGGGGAAAGTTATATCTTTGTGTGCTTGGGTCAGAAGAGTTACTCCCTATATTGAACAGGCTTTAGGATGCCTGTGTGAAACCATGGAATGGAAGGAGGGTCAAACAAGGGGAGATGATTGCACATTCCCAAGCTTCTAAACTTGACCCACTGGACATCAATGGAGAGATGTCACTCTTGGTGAATGGTGTAGCTCTGAGACACCCATGGTTCCCTCCTCATGTCCTGAGGAGCAAACTATGAATGGCAACGATGTTCAACCATCGGCATAGTCCGTATCTGAGCTGCATCCTCATCAAGGGGTATTTGGTAGGGTGGGCTTCTCTGGGATGTTAATTCACTGAAGGCCGCATTGGTTACATTGAGTTGACAGTATAAAAATCAGTGCTGCAGCCTCTAATATCTATAGGCTTGTGTTCTTTCTTAAATACAAGGGGATTATAGAGAAAGGTAACATAGTCAAAGAAATACCAGCACACGATCTGGGGGCTATGTTTCAGCTGGTTTGATCCCTACAGTTTGTATGTACCGAAGCTGGCTGTTCCTGGATCGGTTGGGTGTGTGCAGAGAACAACGTGAAGTGACCTCTTCCTGCTGAGGCCAAGGTCATTGCTGAGGACATCATAGCAGTCTCCTGCATTTGTGTGCCAGCTTCCTCTCAGAACAAGTGCAAAGGTTTGAACGAGTAAGTCGGAAGGATTCAGAAATGGAAAAGAGAGAGAGAGGATGGAAAAGCAATAATTAGGAGTATTTGTAACAGGGCTGGAGAATGCCACAATTAAGAAAGAAATATTAAATAAAGTAGTTTAAAAAATATTAAGGGAGAGGAACAAAAACTATGAACATGAAATATAGTGTTTTTCTCATATAAACTGGCCAAGAACCTATTCAAGGGACCACAGGAAGTTTCTCAACTTTTTTTTTTTTTTTTTAATTGAGACCTAAAAGCTCAAGAAATAAATGTAGTTTCACTGAAGTCTAGACTAAAGACACTACACTGCCTGAAGGGATTAAGTGGATAATCAGAAACATTTTGTGGTTTCTGCTGTTCCCAGAGACCAAAAGTAGGGACAGAGGAAAATGAGTGATGGTAAATGAGCCAAATGGAAAAAAACCCAAAACCCTGCAGAAAAAGATGACTTTCCCAGATCCAGCTAGAGGCTAACTGAAAGTAGCTAAGTGTTATGAAAGACAGAATACAAACACAGGATCTACAGCTATGATCTAAAGCCCTTGCTTTTCTTTGTAGGAATATAAATAGTCAGAAGAGTTTAATGCTCATTTAAGTAACTATTGAATTTTAAATATTTGACTCAGTACAACTCTTTGAATGTATTAAAATTGTATTTGACAAATTGGAATGAGAACATGAAGAGTAACTGATTCTATAATGCAATGTGATTATTTAATTATTTTGATAGGCAAAATTAGAAGTAAGATCTGATCACTGCATGGTTAAGAGCGCAGAAGCTTTTATGGGGTCATTAGCCTGGGATTTTGTGTAGGAAAATTAGCTTTTGTGTAGCAGTGCCTTAAACAGGCTTGGCTTATAAATAACTTCTGAGGACCTAGATATACATTAAGATGACTTCAGATCAAGTTGTGTAATCGTTATGAAACCTAACATTCAGATCTCTGGGATTTGGGTGTGAACGGCACTGCTGGTAGTAGCAAGTTTTATTCTCAGCTACTTACTATATGATCTAGTTCTCATTAAAAAATACATGTAAAATTATCTCTAAACACCCACATGCCACTCATTTGAGACAGAGGAGCAAGGCAGAGGAATATGGATTTTCTGGGTCAGGATCTGACAGTTTAGATAACTTATTTTGGAAAGTACAGAGAGAGGTACTGGGAGAATGGATGTGTTGTCTTAAGGAAGTGAATACAAAAGCCTCTCAGTACCAGGCAATTATATTTAGAGATTTTGTCTGCAAGAGAATCCCCTCTGTTTAATTCTTCTCCAGCTGGACCTTGTAAATGATTTCTCAGCAAGGCTTGTAAAGCACAGCATTGCACCAGTCACAAGCACATATGGGTGATGGTACCTACATCAGCCTGTGGGAACTCTGCAGTCAGCTAAGCTATGTTTGGCATTTGTCTTGCATTGCAAAATCCCTTCACAGATGCTGAACATTAGGCGACCACCGAGACAAGAGTCTAAAGCATCTACAAATCCTAATGACAAAGCAAAATCATCTCCGCATTCTTATCGTTAGTCAGGCTAAATGATACCATATGATGAACTTCTCTAAGGCCATTAGAAATCAAAATTTAGGAAAAAATTTACTTTTCAGTTCTTAAATATTTACACGTAAGTCATTAACAAGGGAATCAATAATTCTGGTTTAGTAGAAACAACAACTCCAGAGGACTGTTAGTTTTGAGAATAAATTTATGTTTATTTATTAGGACTTTAAGGGCTCCCAGAGCTATGTGTTACCGATCTGCTCAATGTGAGAAAGGGATGTACTGTGGTCTAATACCAGACTCCTTCATTAACCAAAGAACTTGTATATATTTAAAATGAATTGTTGTTGATTGTCCTGTCTGTGATTATACTGAATGTTTGTATACACTAATAAAATAGAGATAAAATGCAGGCGATCTGGTAATATTATTGTTTTCTACAATAATGGTAATATGTACAAAGTCAATTTAAATACTGCCTAAGAGGTTTCACTCAGCAGAATGCGACAGAAAAGCTTCACTTTTCCGCTAGGTGTCAGTCAATCTATTTCTTTAGTTAAATAGGATCTATGCAGAAGAGAATCGAGAGCAAAATGCAGATGCTCTAAAGCTAGGGGATTTTTTGTATCAACCAGAAGTATTTTGAAAGAATGAGACCAAATGGATGACTTTTGTATTTTAATTGTGCCTCTATGTTTTCTTGTTTGCTTTACATTTTCCATTTAACAGCAGTCAAGAAACCCCCTACAAACTCCAAGCGTGATACAGCTGATCCATGAGCAAGCAATTCCAGGGAAAGCGGAAAGCAGGAAGCAAGAGAAGGGGCAGGCTGGCCCTGCCTACAGAGGCACCGCTGGGTTATTTCATGTCAGTCCTGAGCCAGCAGCAGCAGGATTTGACCCTTTCAAGGGGGGGGGGTGTGTGCCTCAGATACCTCTCCTTGCAATGGAAAGCAGAATCCAACGCCTCTCAAGGAAGCTCTAAAGCATCAAGCCTTTGAACTGCCATTGCACTAAAAGAAGACAGCACCTTTAACAGTGCAAGACATGGTAATGTCCTTGGGAAAGATCTTGAGAGTGCAGGAAGAGTGCAGAAACATAAATGGCGAAATGATTGTCAAAGGGAGGAGAGAAGAAAAGATAGATGCAGAGAGAGGAGTGTGTCCATATGGATTTGAAAAGGGAAGCCAGACATGACTCTCCCTAACGGTAGCCTTGGCCCTGCATCGCTGGCCATGATGGCAATTGAAGATGACCGACCACTTCTTGTGCTAGCCTTGACCAGACCGGAACTGCCGTGTGGAGGGCAGCATGCCGAAGGGCATGCAGGAAAGGAAAGAAAAATGATGGTGCAGAGCAAGACGTGCCGACCAGACAAAGTGAGTCAGAGGATGCTACAGAAAGCACATGAGGACAGAATGCAAATAGAGCATTTTTCAGCCCGGCTTCATAAAAAGCAAACAGCCCATCTCTCATCTGAGTCTGTCGCGCATACACAGTTTCTCGTAACATTTCACATGTGCCGCTGCTCTGAACAGGTTACATTCACATGGGCTACAGCTTCTTTCATTGCCTGCCTTGCTGAGGTAGATGCATCAGTGTGTGTAAATCAAGACTGTTAATCCCCGAGGCTCTGTAAACCCATTACTCTGTGAGCGGCAGGGTCCTTCTCCTACCCCAGCTCAGTAAAGAGTGGCAGGGTCCCTATGGGGACAAGGATCTGAGAAAATCTGATCAAGGGCCATGATGCAAAAGTCAGAGGTACCTGTTAAAAGAGAGCAGCAGCTTTGTGACAACAATTCGGTTTATACCCCACGTTCAGCAGGGAAAGCGTTAAAGACTAATTGTACTTTAGCAAGATGAAGCCCTCCCTGGAGGAAACGGTGAGCAATGCCCATGGAGGGATGGGGCCTCCCAGGCTGCCCAAAGAGCTGGTTTTTTTGCCTTTTGCTTTTGGTCTGTGGCTGCTGGGCTGTGTGATCTGGCAAAGTAGAGAACCATAAGGAACCACCAATGTGGTATTTTATCGTACAGCCTGTATTTTCTACACTGGCATCAGTCGTGTCTTCATGATCCCTGGCTCTGCTCCTCTGATAAGGAGCTTTTTTGCTTACTGCTAACAACTTTTTCTGTAATCCGTGGAGGTTTCTTTTCCCAACAGAATCCAGGTAGCAGAAAAACCTTTCTTTCACATGCTCTTCACTTTGGCTCTTCATTTATCATTGTATCATTGTATCATTTATCATTTATCATTGTAGTATTTGCCAGGTTACTACTCTTGTGTGCTGGGCTGCCTCTTTTCACCACTGTGCAACTCTCCCATTCACCTGGCCATTAGGTTTCTCCCAGTGACCATTACGGTGATGGGAATGTTATTAAAAATACCTGGTAGAGGAATTATTGAGGCATATTTTAACATAACCCCTTCCCCAATCTAAAAATTAGGTTATGATATTTGTTATTGCTCTTCTTTGTTGTTTAAGTATTGGTTTTGGGGGCCTGGCTATGTATGATGGAGAAAGAACAAAATATTTTTGTGGGTCTGTTTGTGCAGCTTTGCAAGATGCACAGAATGGACAGACTCAGCAGCAGCTACAAAAATCCCACAGGCTTCTTGGTTTGCTCTTCTTCCCTTTGAAATACCCATTTTAAATATCTCATTTTACATAACAAAAGATGGAGTGAACCAGTTGTGCCAGAGGAGAGGTAGTTATAAGAAAAACAAACACCACTCTGTTCTTGCCTGTCAGTGGTGGGGCTGGCAGAGGGGTCAGGGACAGCACGACACTGGAGCCCAGGAGGTCCGGGAAGCAGCAGCAAGGCTTTGCAGGAGGACCTGTGAGCCAGGAGTTCAATGGCTATGTGTAATCCTTCAGCAACTCTCTTCATCCATCTTCACTGCAGCAGAGACCTTATTGTGACCTTTCAGTACTTAAAGGGAGCTTGTAAGAAAGATGGGGACAGAGTTTTTAGCAGGGCCTGTTGTGATAGGACAAGGGGTGATGGTTTTAAACTAAAAGAGGGTAGATTCAGACTAGATATAAGGAAGATTTATTTTTTTTTTTTTTTTACTGTGAGGGTGGTGAAACCCTGGAACGGGTTGCCCAGAGAGGTGGTAGATGCCCCATCCCTGGAAACACTCAAGGTCAGGTTGGATGAGGCTCTGAGCAACCTGATCTGGTTGAAGATGTCCCTGCTCATGGCAGGGGGGTTGGACTACATGACCTTTAAAGGTCCCTTCCAACCCAAACTATTCTATGAGTCTATGATTCTATCTTTGTTCAGCTCAGCTTCCCTGCTTGTAAAATGAGAATAAAAGCAGCTCATATCTTCACAGAGTGCTTTCAGCCCCCAACACCAAGAGCCTTGTAGTGTAACTTCAGGGAGTCAATAAAGAATGTTAAAATTGTCTCTTTTTGTCCATGGTACTATAGTAAACAGTGAGTTTCCCCACTAAATCAGACATGGGAAGACTCTTCCCAGGAACATGCTGATTTGGAAGGTGTTTTTCTTTGATTGCCAAGGAACATATTCAGGTACTGTTGTTAATAGCACACCTGTGCTAGCAATTTTTAAAGTCATTCATCTAGCAGAGACTGTGATTTGGAGGTCACCAGGAACTGGCTTCTGCCATCCTTCCACTAAGATGTGAATAAGTCTGTGAATAGCTCGGCTGCAAGCCGATAGGAGGTTGTTTTTCCTGGCAAGGTAAATGTGGGAGGTTTGGGACCTGAATGTCACCTGTGTCTTAGGGGAGAGTCTTCTGTAGGAGCTGGAGGCTCTTGCTCAGCACTACCTTTCCCTCTGTCCCTCAGTTATTTATTTATTTAGCTGTTGTTCAGCTCTTACATGCCTCTTCTTCAAGTCTTAAACTTTTCTTCCTTTAGGCTGATGTGTTTCAAATCAAGTCCATACAAATTTTTCAGCCAAAAGGTTCTTAGAGCTTATTTATATAGGGGTATAGGTTTGTGGCAGTGCAGGGCTGGAGGAAGGAGCCGACGCTCTCAGGATGAGCCAGGGGGACTTGACCTATAACAAACCTACAGGAACCAAAACCCAGCGATTGGCTGATTGTGTTAAAATTGCAATTCTACTCAAGACTGATGTCTTCAGTGCTGGAATGGGTGCTGCTCTTAGGCTGTGCTCTCTTCCTGCTATTCACAAACACCCATGATTTCTGGCTCAGCTGTGTTTTCTTCCCAGTTGATAGAAACCTTGGCTGTGAAGTATGGGAATAAAACTTGGGATCTGCTGCAGTCAAGCTTTGTTTTGCTGTTGAAATTTTCACCTCTGTAAAATCATTCCAGAAAAATATTTTTATTGATGATATTTTATTTATTTGCTAATTCTATGACACATGCTTCAGAAATTTAAGAACCCTTCTTTGTTTTTCTGTGTGTATCCAGCTCGTTCCCAAGAAACGGTGTGGCTGCATACTTGTTTGAGATGGAGGCATGAGGAAAGTGCTGGCTCCCAGTGCCTGTCCTCAGTTTAACAGCTTTCCATGTGCATCTGTGGAGCTATGTAAGTAAAACTGTTTCCTATAGAGGTCTGCAGGGCAACTGCTTTCTGCTGCCGAGATGCTGAAATGGAAACGCTTGCTGGCTGTTTTCCTTTGAGGCTGGTGCTCTGTCCTTGTACAGCACTGCTTTCTAATAGCTGACTTCCAGTGAGCTTCTGAAATGCCGAGCAGCTGAAAACCCATCATCTGCCTCTCACTGTAGGGAATATTGGCTGCTGGACAGAATTACCGATCCTTAATTACTGTGTCTGTACAGACTATGATCTGCCTGGAGCCATAATCAGATATAAAAAGGCTCTGAAATAAATCTATAGACCAAGTTCTATATTTATGTAAAGCCCTGACAATTGGGAAGGCATTCCAGCACAAGTTATTAATGCCACCATATTTTTATCATGTGAATATGACTGTGTAGTTAGTGATGGTCAGGGGTTTTGGACATGGCATTGCAGCCACAAAACCAAGAAGTTATTTCAGCCAGCTGGTTGCATTTCAGCGTGAATTTCATACTTGCAATTCTGTGGTGAAAGGAACTCACTATACTCGAGGAGAAGGAGAAAGAAGCAGCTTTTCTCAGATTTTTTTGGAACAACTGCACTGATTTGGAGACACTAATTCCCTGAGGAAGCTGTGTCTCGGCTATAAATACCCTCTGAGCTAGCTCAGCGGGTTTATCTGGACTGGGATGAATTTATAGGTGTTGCATTTGACTCTCACAGGGGGCATATTTCTTATGCTCTGTGGGGCAGTGATGAGGAAAAATGACCAAGGGAGAGTCTGAGATATCTTTTCATGAGCAGCTTCCTCCATTGCTATTCTGTACACCTCGGTGAGCATCCCAGCTGTCCCAGACCTAACAGCCAGAGGACAGTTGGCCTCTTGAGGCAAAGTGTTTGTCTGCAGGGAAAAAAGAAGATGAAATAATAGCTATGTTCCTTTGTCATTGTATATGGCTGGTTTTAAATAATAAATCTTTTTAGAAGCTAAATCTAAGTAAAGCTGCCCATGATCGCCACGCCCACCGCCATTGCAAAGTGGGAGGAGGGACCTGGTAGTGGTAGATCTCCTTTTAGCTGGAGCCAGGCATCTGCCCAACTTGCAGATATGATGTTTCCTACATCAGAAGAGAGCAGGGCAGTGGGACAAAACGTGGAACTGGGATGGGTAGATATCAGTCCGACTAAATAAAGTTAGAAATATTGCTGTGAGTGACGCTCTGGCAGGAAACAAGTTAAACTTAATGTAAGGTGGCTCTTGCAGAGTATTTCCCCAGAGGATAGCTGCTGACACTGAACGTCCTCTCCCATGTCTTCCCCCTCGTTTTAAAGGTAACAGGATTGAATCCTAAGATGCTGCAGTACTAGAACATGCACAGAAGGGTGTTAAATTTGGCTGTTGAAAAAGCCTGATGAGGGGATCAGTATTGTCACTGTTCTTCTGAAGTCACTGCATAACCTTGAGGAAATTGATAGGTGACTACCAAAAGCACAGGATGAGTCAATTTGGAAAGAAGTGCCACAAGAGAGATCATCTCCATCCACAGAGCCGTAGGCCTAGGCTTATTGATGTTTGCCGAGAAAGAAAGTAGGTACTTTTCCCCCATCACAGCTATATCATACGAAACATGACCAGTCAAAAAGATGACTGAAAGCCAAATTCATTTTTACTAGGCCCATAAATACCATGTTGAACAGTGGCTGACTCCTCAGCGGGTAAGTGTTCATGTATGATTCTCAAACACTTGGACTTGTGGTATCAGCAGAAAGCAGCTACGGAGAGAGGCTGTGCTGTTATAGTTTGATCTCCCTCCTGATTAAAAGTGACTGGGTGCTATGCTTGCCAGCAATACACTGCGAAGCAGCTGTCTTCTCTGAAGACACCAGACTTAGACACAAGTTACAATGGCTGCATTTCCAGGCAGACAGAAGAATATGCTCAGCCAGTTCATTGCCAGAGTGGGTCTCAGTTCAGCAGCAGCAGCAGCTGAGTCGTGGTATAGGGCATAACAGAAGATAACGGTTTCTTGCTCTTGGACAAAAATAGTCAAATATCTTAGAACAGACAAATATCTTTTGATGATCCTGAACTTGTGGGCGCCTTGTTTAGTAACTTAATCTCCATACTTAAAAATAACTAGCAAGGCTTATTTAACTTTTCTGATGAAGTTCTCCTCTTGTCCCAGCCAGGGAAACTTGTGGACAATTCCTCCTCTTGCATAAACTCATGCATTTTAGGGGAAAGGCTGGTTGTTCAGGACTTGAGCTCTCCAAAAGGGTGATGACAGGCCCCTTACCTCCAAGCGTTGCTAAACGTGATGCAATCTATAAGCAAAATAGGCCACCTAGCCTGAGCTGCGCATACGCCTGTGAAAGGTTCTGCATCAGGTCAGGGCAGGCATAGGGAGAAGGAAATGAGATACCAAGGCCTGAGCCTGACCTGGCTGCAGTGCTGGCTCTGGCGGGATGGAGCAACCATTGCAACCAGACAAAACACACAAGCGGTGGAGAGCTGCTTGGAAAAGAGAGCTTGCAGGCTCTAACAGGAGGTTTGCAGAACAGAAAGTGGCAATACAGAAAACAGGGCTGCAACAGCAGCAAATGATTTCAGAAGCTATTGCTGCTCAACCTCGGCTGCCTGCTCCTGCAGTGTTTTACAGAGAGCAACCGGAATGTCTTATCTGTGATTGGGAAGCATTTGGGGGATTGTTGGTGCTTTTGTGAAACGAAGTGTGCATCTTTAAATCACAAACACTATGCTTGATTAATAATCAAGGTAAAGAAAGAAAACAGTAATTTTAGTGTGGTGAGATCTAGGGAGCAGCCCTCTAGGAAACATTTCCTTACAAAGGGCGTCTTGTAGGCTATTCTCTGTTTCATGGCTTGAAACAACTGCGAACTATATTATATATATATGTATAATCCCAGTTTATGACTCCCTGGAGCATGATAATGGGTATAAAACATTAATCTGATTTGTTTAAAAATATTAATCCAATTTTTTGTTTAATGGTATGAATCTGGGCACAACTGGTAACAAAAACTTACAGCATGTTATCTCTTTAAGGAGATTGCTAAATGCGATGCCATTCATCACAGTGATAGGTAGTTCCTCAGGCGCAAAGACGCACATATCGCAGTCTGTGCATGATGACGACCAGATCCAGCTCTGTTTTCTATCTGCTCTGTGTGGCGCTATCGACAAAGAGCTATGAGCAAGGGCAACGCAATGCTCTTGACAAATCCCTCACAAATGTTTGGGTTGCTCTCCTATGCGTTCCTCTGGCAAATTTTAAACAAAGTCTAGAAATCTGTGTTAGCCACAGAGCGCGAGCATAGACTGCAAATAAGATTTCGCTCTTACAATCAGGCCAGCATTTTGTTTGAAACTGGATTTCTTGTCTTTCAGTTAGGCTAAAGCTGATGGCTGGGCAAAAGCTGATGCCTCCAAGGCTTGCTGTGTTGAGAAGAGCCCTGGAGAGCAGAGGGCACCTGCAGCAGCCCAAGGGGTGTGCGGGTGATGCGGTGCTGGTGCTGGGTCATGGTCCTACGGCAATACCACCTCTTTGTCAGCAGTGCTGGCTTCAGATTCAGTAACCACTTTAAGGTAAATATCCATCTGTGGTTTCAGCAAGCTGAAATGGACATTACCAGAGGAATGTGGAAATACTTTAAAAATCATCCTCACAGTCTTTTAAATTACTGTATTTTCTTTTTTTTCAGTTTATCTAAGCATTCTTTAAACCAGGTTTATCAGCTCTGATACGTCAAAACTTGTTCCTGTGATTAGCGTGCAACTTTGAGGTTGTTTTTCGAATATCCTAGTTGCATCTCTAGTTCCAGAATCCTTTATGCTCTAGCTCCCCATCACAAAATGGGGTTAATAGCACATCTGTTTCATCTCTTGTCTATCAAAAGTAATTTGATTTAAAAATCCTTTGGAGTTGTGTATAGGCAAGAAGCAGTTCAAAGGAAAACTTGTTCTCAGCTTGACCTCTAGGTATTTTTGTTTTAGCTTCTTGCAAAACTTGCACTTTCAGTTTATGGTTACTGAAGCACAAAAATATTTTTTTTTTTTCCCTTGAAGTTCTGGGGAAGTCTAACTAGGGAAACCAAGGCATAGAGGGCATGAAGTCCACGTGGGAAACCAGACTGAGGGACAGGCTTAAGCCATTCAAAGAGCCTGGGCTGAGTTCCCATTTATGCCAAAGGTTTTGGATTATTCATTCCTCTCTGAGGCAAAACCTGGCAGGGCAGTGGGAACGGAGCGGGTGGGGAACGGAGTCCTGCACAACCTGGGAAATACTCCTGCCCCAACTGCTACTTCTGGGACCGGTTCCTGTAAGAATTAGGCAGAAGACAAGGGCAGAGCAGAGTGAGCTTGTTTGTTTAGACACACAATGTTTGCCTTTATTTCCCTCTATCTTTTCTAAGGGCCGTGACGGTACTTCCTTCCTAGTTCATTTGTGTGGCTGCCTGAAAGGGATACGTCTAAATAGGGGTCAGAGCAACTGCAGGGCAGTTTGCTTGTTTGTTAAACAATATAGGAAGCAAACAGAGGCCATGAAGAATACTTCCCTCCCCTCTGTGCCCCAGGGAACATTCTTTATAAAATTTGGCAGCAGCTCTTTCATCAGAAACCAGCAAACCACTGCACAGAGCGGCTGGCCCTGGAAACTGTTTTAGCAATTTAACAAGAGAGGAAGAGGAGGCACAGGAAAGCAGCTTTTTTTTTAAAAAAAAAAAAAGCTTGTATAAAGCCTCATAGAAAATCTCTAAATCAGCAAGACAGAGTGATTAAACAGTAAAAAATATGTAGCAATTTTCAAGAAATTAAAAAAGAAAAGCATGTTGGACTTGCGTTTCTGCATGGTGCGTTATAAACAGAAGCACAATAAGTATCATGTCATGTCCCAGATCATGCTGCCGATCAATTTAAATGAATGCTCTCTCTCTCTGACAGTGACCATTATAGGACTGTTCAGAAAAGTAGCACAAGAAACTTCCTGCAGGCTCTTGTGAAAAATATGTTCAGAGGTAAGCCCAAGTGGCTAGTGCAGAAATTGAAGAACGAGAAAAATAGCAGGAACTTCTGTAAATATATTTGTCTCTAAGGTCTGCAAAAAACCCATCTCTGAAGACTAGTAATGAATTACTAATGTTAATGATATACTGAAAATAATTACTTCTGTTACAGAGCTGAAATCAGCTCGTTTTCCCCTCTTTCCTCAGACAACTTGGTGCAATTTTGAATCGGTGCTTCTGGGCTCAGTTTCTAGCAGTAAGCTGGGGATATGGTTCTATCCAAGCCTAAAACTTTAGACACTTAAAACTCCCCAAGGTCTGCCAGTTGCTTAGGTTTTTTATCAAATACATGCCTAACAGTCTGTTAGCCATGACTGGCCTGCTAAAACCTCTGTACTGCGCAGTGGCGGGGCCTCTGAACTCCATCACCGCTCTCCACGGGTCATTCATTCTCTCATCGATCTTGCCTTATCCAGTAGGATGCTTGGGGCATAGCCGTTCCTCCTTCCCCAGTCCAATAAGTCTGATGAATTGAACCTAGTTCGATAACTATTCTGCCTTGCAACTAATGCCACAAGGCGAGTGCTTTACCTAGAAGGTTATATGCTATTTTTATACACAAGCATTTATTCTTGTCATAGGCTGGAAAGGGGAAGAAAGCAAACATGATTTTTTTTTTTTCTTTTTTTAGACTATGGTTCAGGCATTAGCTAGAAAAAATCTCTACTTTTCTACATGCTCAAGGTCATTCTTAAAAGGTCTCCAAACACAATTTAATGTGTTTTCAGAGGCCTCTAAAGCTAAATCAGGGAGCTTGCAGACGAAGCACTGTGTAGTGTTAGTGATGCTAGGGGCACTGTTATGGTCCTGGAATTCATGAGTGGTTATGACCCCTTCTAAATGCGGTTTGCTTCCACTTTAATTGAATACTTGCCCCACGTTATTAGGAATATGTGTTTCTATGCTGCATGTACCATTTGATCTGATGAGGAGTGTGGCACAGAGATGGGATGCCCTTGGGAGAAGGGAATCACTGTTAGTTCTCACCTCTGATTTCGTCTGCTTCTCCCCTCACTGGGAGGTGGATACCTCACCGTTGCTGAGGATTTACAGGAGGCAGCACCAGAATTTCGCAGTTTCGGTATTCCATATGTGCTTCTCCCAGGCTTCAGATAACGGAGTATAGTGTCTGTGCAGAAGAAGGGCAAGCGCTGTTTTCCAGACACATTACCTTAATGGACCTCCTTTTCTTTTTAAAAAGGTCTAGCAAGGCTTTCAAAACTACTTTTCTATATATCACAAAGCAATTTTCGTTGTTATCTGCTGGTGAACAGAATTGTTCATGGGTAGTAAAGTTTTACCATTTTCTTGCTTTTACTTGAGGAATGATTTTAAGTAGTTCTAGTTTTGTAGGCATGTCACTGAGGTGGGATATTCAAAATCAATTTGGATTATTATGTGTATGACTGTTACTGAATGCCTTATTACTCCTTGTATGCTTTAGAAGCCCCGGTTGATAAATGAAGTAGGTGACAAAGGCTTCAACAAGAAATTTTATCCTGTGGGCAGCAGTAGTAAGGACTGTACGTTTTAGAAATGTTAAGGGCAAAGATTGCAAAATTCCCTAACCCCTTTTTATGTTCCAACAACAAAAAAAAAAGCATTCCTATAGTTCAGCGAAAAACCCCATGTGTGCTCTTGAGAGATTCTGTTGTGCTGCTGTGGTGCTGGCAGGTATTTAGAGAAATGAAAAGAACACAGACTGCTGGAGACTAAGTGATTGAGTTAAAACAAATATTTTGGTATCTTTGCATTCCTTTTCAAATGTTTAAATGGACTACTTAAAAATATGCTCTATTGTACAACCTTCCCCAGTAGTAGGGGTAAAAAAGTGGCTATGGGAACTTTGCTAACCATACTGTCAGTGTTTCTACAAACTTGAATTATAGCCTAGCTGAAGATTACATGTTTAACCAGCTCACAACAATGCCTTGACCTGAATTTATTTTCTTTCAGCTGTTTTTGAAACAAAGCAGAAATCTTATCAGATGACCTGTTTGTTTTGAATAGGTATTTCAGACTGCTATGTCACTAAACATGTCGGAAGTGTTTGGCCAACTGGGTCCTCTTCTTCCTTTTAGAAGAACCCTTCCTCTATTACCCACAGTCTGTACACCATCTTAGTCTGGGCTGTGTTATGAACGTGATCTACTTCTGCTACTAGCTGGCTTATCTAAAAAAATGTCAGTTCTCTAAAATGACACTCAAGTGATTTAATTAAGCCCACCTTTTCTTGAAATTCCCATTTCATTGCTAGCAATCTTCCAACTTCTCTAATAAATGAGGCACAAGCCTCCTCAAACCAGAACCTTCACAGCTATACTGTCCTGTCTTTATGCTTAAAACAGGCTTATCCCATCCTATCATGGAAAATGCTATTTAATTTTGCTCCCTGGAACACCTACATTACTGTCCTGGCACTTTTAACACTCCATCATGTTTTGAATATTTGATATTTGGAATAGTAATATTCTTTCATTCACTGAGAATTCTGTTCCTAAGGGGCTTTTCAATTTTTACTGTTATAAAGTATTAAGAAATGTCTGTGTGGGTCAGGAGTAACTGTCATGTTCAGACCCACCACGTCACCCTTTTATTACTTGAGCTAATGAAGTGACTAGTAGAAGACTGGTAACTGGAGAAGCATACACAACATGCTGTACAGCTTTTTCTTCTTCTAGTAACAAAAAAAAATTGAGCCTATGGAATAATGGATTTGATTCTTTCTATGACAGGGAAATCATGCTTATCAGTTATAGATCTTTCTGGGTTTTGAGTACATGTTAGAAAAGTGAAAGACTCTCCCAGTTGTCAGGTAACCTCCCCATGCCAGTCTTCATGCTCTTGGCCCATAGCGTGGAGGCACTGCATCTTCTTATTTAAACGAATGTCCACTTCTACAAAACATAAGCAAACTGCACTCCGTAACCTCCAGTGTAATTCTTAAAGAAAGACTTGCTCATTAGCAACTTCCAAAATAATTGAGTTACCTAATCGTAACTTTATTTTTGACACCATGTTGTTTCTTACTCAACAAGGCAGTGCTACCCGACACTTCCAGGTGAAAACTGGGGGCCTGTATGTCCTGTAATCATGTCAAATAATGAAGAGAGGACCTTTTTTAGGTCTTTGTGATGCTTTATGGAAGCTAGTGCAGCAATGATTCCAGGGTTTTAGTCTGCGCAGTTTTAAATGACTTACGCTCTTGCTACTTCTCAGGGAGAGTTTGTCCCACAGCCTCAAAGACCTCTTGCTGTCTGGAAAATGCCTTTTCCTTTCCTTCTGCCTCAGATTTTCCATTAACGAATTTTTATCCCAACTTGTACACCCACTCAGCTAGTTTGAACTCTTCTTCTGTGTTTTTATGACCTTCCAGTGCTAGCAGACATTTACTACATCCCTCTTGTCTAGTGGCCAGATTATGTGTATTGACTCTTTCTGTATAAATGTACCCCTTCAGTGCCTTAATCTCTTTTGATGGAATTTTTTGTTCTTTGAATTCTTTCCCATCCTTCACTGCTCTTTACTGTCCCTGGCCTCAGCTAGGGCTCGCATTTCTTGCGAGCATTCTGGACGCCTCAGGCAATACAGGAAAATATAGTAGGATGGTGCGGAGGGGAGGGGAAAGGGAGCAAGCCATGCTTGGGATGGATAGTGCTCAATGCAAAAGAAGCATGGATGCAAAAGTTACCTATCAGAATCAATAAGAAGAACGGTACTTCACCTTCACCTCCAGTGCTATGCTATTCATCATTTTAGACATTGATACCTCTTCTTGCAAGAGAAATGATATAGCTCTGGGCTGACAGATGAGAAATAGTTGAAAGTAATTTTTCAGAAATGTTTAAGATTTCCTTGTATAATGGATAGAGTCAATGGCTCTATTGACAGGTTATGGTATAACACAGTCAAAGGAACTAGCATTTTGTCTTTGCAAATTTAGTGTATTGCTCTATTAAAACAGTATCTTGATTTCATTCCTTATGATTGTAGGACACCTTCCAGCACTTAGCAGAAGATCTGTGTATAACATTTAATTTTCATATGTCTAAAGTGTAAATATCTACCTTTTATTATGTAGCCCAAGTCATGGATACTGTTTTCATATCAACTTTCTCCTGGCACAGACTGTTGTGGATATATACCAGGTTCTGCTCTTTCCAAGATCTTGTACCAGACTGCAGAGGTACTGTTTTGCATCATTTCAAAGTCTCACTTTCCTAGACTGTCCATGTGTGTTAGTGACATTGCCTTCTGGCCTTTAAGATGAAGGCCACTGATTTTTTACAGCTTCATAAATATCTAATTGTGGAGTGCATTACTTGAGGAATGACAGTAAAAATGTGAATTTTTCCATTTGAATTTGTTAGGAAGCAGTACTGAAATTCAGCATTTATGAAGCACAGAGGCGGCTGGACCTGTGCTGTGCTGGGGAGGCCATGTAGGCAGTTAGCCATATCAGCACCCTGACGGAACCGAACGGGGACCCAGCCTACGCTCCTCTGCGGCAACCACTGCTTAAAGCAAAAGAGCGTTCGAGCCAGAGCCAGAGCCAGCGCTGCCGTGAGTGACACCTGACAAGAAACACAGACATGGAAACTTGAATTCTGTTGTCCAGCTACAACATGGGCACCTGCAAATAAAGGTACCAAGAAAACAACATTCAGGAGATTGAGGTTATTTAGAAAAGTCAAAATTAACTCATGTTTTAGAAATATTTAGGAAAATGCCGATTTGAAAGTAACCTCAATGTACTTTAAACAGAGTAAATCCTTGAAGTGCCTGAAGAGTCTGTCGTGCATTAGTGTGCTTAAAAATACAAACAAAACCATCATTACAGAGAAAAATAAATTGGCTCTAACTCTGCTTGTTCCAAGGGCCCAAAACTGTGAACAAACCTGTTTCTTTGGTTGTTTTTTTTAATTAATTGTGCCTTTGCCTTATTTTTAGTATTGACCTGGAAAGAAAAAATAACCTATAAGAGCGAGACAAATAACAGTTCCTTATCAGAAAGGTTCTCTAAAAGACTGTTTGGTGTGTGAGAAATACTATGACAGCAAGAGGTTTGCTTTTGCCAGACTGTAAAGCAGCATCCCTCACCACTCCCTTGGGAACATAGTGGGAACTGACAGTGATCAGGAGGGAGAAAGAATACGACGATGTTGCTAACTGAAAGGCAGCAGGCCTCTTTCCAGCTACTCTGTTAGACAAGCCTCACAAATCAAAATCCTCTTTCAGATGCCCAAATTATATTTCTGTTGGCTAAGACTTTAAAAACTTTTTAAAGTTGCTTGAATTAACAGCTGTCTTTGGCTTCATTTTTCACCTTAGTCAGTTGTTTGTATATCCTTCTGGCCTTCTCTTTGGCTTCATTTCACTGCTGTGTGTGCTTTAACTTTCTCCAATTACTTTCACACTTGCATTTTTTAAAGCGAACCTATGATTCCATAACTCGTCATGCCCTCGTTCTCCTCGTAGAAAACAGGAAAGTGGTGAATTATTTTTCAGCATTGCATACAGCTGCATATCAAGTAGGAGTTTGCTGTGCTCGCTGTTAAATTCAGGAGTACCTTTCCACAAGACAGAAGCAAAACAGAGGTTTATTCTTACTTTTAAATGTATGAAGCTATTGACTGGGAAGTATTTCTGTCCAGCTGTCTGCCATCACGGAAGTGCTTTGTCTTCCAAAAATTCTGAAATTGCTTTGGTGGTAGCCTTTAACAATGCTAAAAATATTGACCTGGGATAGGACAGGGGTGGCTACGCAGTTGTAAGCAGTATGTAAAGAACCGGTGGTAAGAAAAATGCCTCCTCCTCTGGGTATGAGAGTGGAAGGAAGACTGCAGAATAAAATAAAAAACATTATGCTTCTCCAATTTTAAACATTTAATAGTGCACTTATTGAGTATATTCTGTACAGACATCTATAGCAAGTTAAACATTTTCCTTTCTCTCACGTAGATCATAGTCATGTAAAGCACATTTACAATAGAAAACATACTTGAGGTACAAAAACCCAAAAAGAATATCTGAGGTATAAATACAGGTATATTTTAAATAATCTTTATCATGCTTTATCTATGTTTGACAGTACACTGTGGGCAAGTATACATGTTTACAATAGAATGGTATGTACAACATACAATTTTACAAATTCAAAAGTGTTTGATGTAGAAGAATATACAAGGTTTTCCTACTCATGAGGAACATTGTTACTGGAAGTACTACATTATTTGCGGTAATAAAAAAATCTTCATCAAAAAGCTTAAAATAATACTGACAATGGTAACAAAGTCTCAGTCAAAATTCCATCTTGCAACTCATTCATACCCTAGCCACAAAATACATTTATCGCTTAATACTGCACCTCGAAAGCAAATCTTTACCTTTACAGTAAAACCTACAGAAAGACATCTTTCCAGAGGACCTCAAGACTTCCCACAGTTCATTCAAGTTGATTCTTAAGGAGGGGGGAATATCCCAAAGGGTTTAAAACCCAACAAAACCCAAGACAAAACCCTACCCTCCTCTCTGCTCCCAAATATAACCCTCCTAATTGCTCACATCCAGGTTCTGTTTGTGTTAACGTGCAGCTTTTAGGAAAAGAGGCAGAGGAGGAAGAGAAAGGGAGAGAGCTTGTGCGACTCTTCCTAGCTACCTCACCCCACCTCCTGCTGCAGGAGTCCTGCCACCTCCTGGCACTGCAACTCCAGTGTTGACTTTTTCCTCTTGAGCCGTTAGAATACAGTAAAATATATAAAAGCTCATTAAAACACTTAATAGTTAACACAGGTAGGAGTAAAAGCAACAAACATTTTTTGGCAAATTAACAATTGACGTTACTGGCTCTCTTCACTGTTGCATAGACATTTCATTTCTAAGCTGCTACGTTGCTCAAAAGTATATCTACTTAAAATTGCTATAGAATTGCTAATCACTCCTAAAAGATCATCTGGATAAGGAGTGGACAGTAATTGGAGCAAGCTTCTTGTAACATCTGCTTAGGGTTTTTAACAAGCTTAGAGCTGAGGAAAATGCAGAACTGGCACATGGGAAGGATGGCTACTCCTGGTCCACAGGGCAGCCCCATTCTAGGTTGAACTGTATCCAGCATACTAAAATCCATTCTGATTGCCTATCAGTGTACCAGACACATTTCAAGTTCGACTTCTGCTATCCTTTCAACCATTAACACACTCATTCACACTTTAATCTCTGTGCAAACCTTTCTCTGCTTATCTCAGTGAGAACACATTGAAGAGTACCAACTATTCCAGTGGATACACCAGTCCCTCAATGCACTACAAATACAATGACATGGGTATGTACATAAAGCTAAGTATTTCACATGGGAATGATGAGCCTTCACCATATTTCATAATATATTTTGCATTTAAAGAATTTTGCTTCTCAGAAGCAATTCAAACCATCTAATAGTAAAATACTTTTTTTTTTTTTTTTTTTTTTTTTGCACACAGTCCTCCTATGTATTCCAGTCGAGGCCTACACTATAGACCTTACACAGACAGGAAGCAGCTTTGAAGTGTATGGTATGGCCACAGTCCTATAGTAATGCTCACAGTCAAGTTCTCATGCTGTCATCCCTTCATGACATGACTTGCAGATGGTACACTAGTCCGGTCTGCAGTGGACGAGCCTCAGTTTTGGGTAATGTCTACATTGCTGAGGTGTGGAGTGCGTGGCTGTTCCTCTTCAGTAGTCACCTGGATTTTACTTCCTTGCTCTCAAGACTCTGATGACTGAAAGAGTCTCGTATCTTAACGACTTCAGATGCACACAAGTGTCCAAAAGACTTGGTGTACCAGTCTGGCATGTGGCCCCTGATGTGTGGAGAAAAAGTAATGATGAAGTAGTTACCAGTAACTTTGCATGCATTTTCTTAGTCAGAATCAAATATACCTATCTAGCTGGTTAAACGCCCGACTAGGAAATCGCCTTATTACTGCTTATTGCTCAGCTCAGCCTTGCTAATACATGGACTTGCTCAAAAATGTTTGCCACAGTGAGGAAAAGTTATGAGAAGTTTTGTGAGAACTTGGTCCTCTTTACCAACTTAATATTAAAATTAACAGGTCCTTGCATCCCAATACAAGGGATTGGGATTATATACCAACAGCTATGGTGGAGCACATACTGGAGGCTTCTAATGCAACAAACCACACCTGCTGTTAGATGTGCACTGAAGCCAATTTTCTGTGACATCTTAGAGACCTGCGTGCATGCCTTTGAGAAGTACATACTACTGGCCAAACTAAAGCCTGTTGAACTATCTAAATTTTGTCCTGACTACATGAAAACAATACAAGAAAAGTTATCACCACAAAAGGACGGAGTGGAAATTCATACCTTAAATCAATTCTGCACATGTAGGTAAGTTTAGATTTTCCTGACCCGCAGGGCTCAATCAGATACCTAGACAGGAGCACATTGACTCTAACACCTGCCACTGGAGCACGGTCATGATCCACTGAGGTTGCTAGAAGAACACAAGCTCCTTTGGGGAAGTTTGTCCTCCAAGTTCTAAGAAAAAAGAAGAAAAAAAAAGTCTTATCTTTGACAAACAGTAATTCAAATATCTAAGACTTCAAATTATGCACAAATAGATATTTACCTATATAACTTACATTATACAGATATCATAGGCAAGGTTGGTGTATGTATAGGATATAAACATTATCGCAAACAGAAGTTTTACCTTAAGACCACGAAGTCCCTGGCTGGGTGAGGTGCCATGCTATTCTGGACATACTGGTATATATCTGTCTGGCTGTCCAAAGGTTCGATTACTTTCGAATCTATAAGATCTTCATCCCAAAGATGCTGCTCTTTAAGTAAACGATTTAAAACGTCCTCTGGCGTAGCTGGGATTTCAATGGTAGTTTTCCATAACCGGAGCGGGGGACCTTCACATACCTGGCGAAAATCAGCACAGACTCCTCAGTTTTACTCTTCCTTACACTTTCTTTTCCCTTCTATTTTAGTGTTTGCTAAATACAGCAAATTAAATACACACACTTATATGTATATATTGTACTAAGCTTATCGTAAGCTCAGACTAAGGTTGCTTCCCTAAGAGCCAAAGGCATCTGCACGCTGACTTCCAAATTATTTTTTAGTTAGTTATCTTCTCCAGTATGGGTCACTATTAAATTGTGATGCTACAGAAAAATATCCTACTTTTCCAAGTTTATTTTTTAAATTGAACTCATTGAAACACTTCTCCCTGTGCTAGCTCCGAGCTGTGCAAGATTAGAGCCGAGAAATTTCTTTCCTACTGCCTGCACAGTGACAGTGCTTGGAGGCTTCACTCAGCCTGTCAAGGCTTTGCACATGTGAGTGAAGGCGTGTAAATGCAACACAGTGAACATTCCTGGGCTGGATAAACAGAAGAACACAAATCTATGCATGTTAGCCAACTACTGCTGAAAGACATGTTGTTTTTAGACAGTGTGCAACTATGTCAAAAGATTAAGGTTTGTTTTTTTTTTTTCTTAAATCTACCTGCAAAGTAAAGGTGTGCACTGAACCTTCTGTAATATCCTATGTCAAAAGCCTACTTCTATTAGAGAAGATGAGCTAAAAACCAGAGCTGTGGCGTGAGTGACAGGGTGCATACCTTCTTGTAGGCCAGCTCCGCTTGCTCTGAGGTGGAGCAGCTGACCCAGCCTTTAAACTTCTCCTTCATCTCTTTGAGCAAGTCATCCACACAGTCCTGGAGGTAGCAGTGGTAGTCGGAGGGCTCGGTGGTGTTGCTGCCACCCCGGAGCTCCTCCAGGCTGAGGGGACGCAGGTCCTGCTCCGTGTATGAGTTCCGGCCCCTGCTCATTTCTTCGGGTATCTGAGGGGCAACAAGGGTGAAATCATCCTCTTGCAGCTCTCTCCCCAAATCACAGAGTTAGTCTAGCAGCTTGATAGCCACAGAAAAATTGGTACACTAGCTCTGTAAGTGGTGGGACGTGTATGTGTCAGGTCAAGCACTCAATGTGAAGAAATGCCAAAATTAAGTAAGTTTGTGACTTTGATTTAACTCAAATTAGTCTCTCATTTATGGGGTGTCTTATTTTTTTCTCTGGGGTATCCCTCTTTGCGACATAACTCCTATCCATTCCCACAGCACAGTTTATCCTTCAGACTGAAGGAAGGAGGGATCAGTTGTCAGCCGCAAGAAAAAAGAGACAGGCACGTCTTCAGTTGAGGGCTCTGAAAAGATCTGATGACAGTGAGGAAAACCAGGACTCAAGACTTGTCTGGTTCTCTATCCCAGGCCCTAGAGGGAGCATGCTTTAGTTCCTACAGACCCTTCAACCTACGGTTTGACAGTGTCATGTTCCAGGACGCTTTAGTGGCCTAGTCTTGCTAACTCTAGGGAATTTAAGTATAAAACAAGCACTGAAATTCCTGGAAATAACTTCTTGCTTTGTAATTAGAGCTGAAGTTCACAGACCCTGATGGCTGCACAATAAAGGCCTGAAAACATATTTCAAATGCAGCTGGGATGTAACAAAAATGTCCCAAACCTCACAACTGGCTCATGACTTTTGAGCACCAGTGCCAACAAAACAACTCTCTTTTCTTCTGGCACCACTTCTAATTCAAGTATGCACCCAGATCAGGATGCAAACATTTTTAAAAAGCTATTTACCACGTATTAAACTTTGTTAAAATAAAGAGACATTCTTAGCTTTCCATTATATAGCAGATTGAAGCCATGTTGGCCAGTATTATACCCATCAGTTTTGCAAATAGATGTTTTACCTGAAAGAGCTTCTTGCATTCAGCGATCATATGAGCTAGCCCTTGGGTTGCAGCCAGATTTTCATTTAGGTCTTTCTGATCGGGTTTTCCCAGGCTTGGTTTTCTTTGCATCACCCTTCACAGGGGAAAAGAGCACACACACACACACACACACACACACACAAACCCAGTTAGTTAATGGAGAGCAAGAGAGACACTTGGTAAGAAAACAGTAGGATTCCCAAATCTGCTGGTGATTTAAAGCAGTGCTGCCTGGGAACAAATCTTGGCATGGTGTTACTGACTTCTCTCACTACTCTCTCTAAACTTTTTCTTTGGAATCCCCCCCCCCCATTTATTCCTTCTTATGGACTTCTTATATTTTAACAAATCTCTAACGGAAGGTAGGATCCCATAACCATTCTACACCCCGTGCCCTCTGAGGTGTCCGAGGTGATCACAACTGGTAGGGTCAATGCTAGACCGTACCTGTTGCACATCACCACTAGCTGTGGTATGGCGCCAGCAGCAGCGAGCCCTGCTCCCTAGAGACGTACCTTGGGGAAGAATTCTCTCTTTTGAGAGTGTTTAAGTGGAAGAGGGAAGGTGCTAAGCAGACGGCCAGGTTTGTTGGTGTCATCTGGTTTTCCTTCACTGCAGCTGTGACATCACTCAGGAAATAGAGAAGAATCTGGAGGACCTCCCTGTTCTCATCGGGTAAAAGCATAATGGCAGCCTTGATAGCCTGGAGACGCTGATCCTTTGGCACATCTGCATAATATTAGTAATTCTCTCATCAGCCCATTGATTTTCCACACACACAGCATGAATACATCCCAAAGCAAACTCCAGCTTCAAATATTTGACTCAAGTTTGAAGTGATTTCCTTCAGGACGCATACCATTCATAGGAAACATGAAGGAATTTTTTTTTAACCCACTAGTTTAACTACCCTCAGCTATTTCCTGCCTCACAAGAAATGCAAGCAAGAAGAAGTTGTGCCTAGGCCAGAGTTAATTTTAGCTTTAATTTCAACAGCTACATGCTCCCGCAGATGCACTAAAATGACAGAAGCCTGGAGTCAGGCAGTGAACAAGCAAACACAGTCCAGCCAATTTAGAAATTCTTTGGCTTTCAAAGAAATTCAAAACATGAATGCATTTTAGAATAGGTGAATTAATTAAATAAATTGGCTAGAAAACCTTTTCAACAATGATGTCATAAAATATCCAGAAAGTGCTTTACCAAACACAGACGGTTGCTTTATTGAGCAGATCATTCAAAGTCATGCGGTGGAAAAAGAAAGTCAACGCTGTGAAGCCCCATACCATTAAACGGCTCCTTGGTTACTGACAACAAACAGCCATTGGAAAAATTTGACGTGTGTCTTTATATAAGGCCCTTTCCTCCAAGCTTGAAGGGAACAAAAAATGAAACAACCCAGACCAGATCTGTGTCTTATAAAGGGATTTCCCATAAGCCACCTCTGAAGACAACATCAGAGTTTGAGTCCTGGAGCATTTATATCATCATTGGCACCACACCACCCTCACTCCATGTCTCATAATACACTTGGTGCTAACCAGGTATTTAATTGGTATTTGCTTTGGGCTTCAGCAACTTCGTAAGGCTAGCAGGTGAGTTTAGAAAGCAATTTTAAGCAAAAATGCACTGTTTTCCACACTGTCCCCTCAATCAGCTCAAAGCACATTTAAGCCACGTGCAGACAATTCCAGTGTGCAGCCTGGTACATAACACCAAAGCAAAGGGAAATTTTGTCCTTTGCAGGGAAACAAAATTTGCAGCTGCTTTAAGGCTCTTTGCTTTACACAGAGATAATACTTCCCGACCCCCTCTGGGGAATCCTCAGACCTACCGCCTGCAAAAGGAAAGGAACAGATACTTCTACAATGCTCTGTCAAACTTTTTCTGGCACTAAACCCACAAAGAGTTGCTGTTTAATATGCATGGAAGTGAAGAGTCTGATTAATTTTCTCCATAAACCTTCTTGGAAATCCAAACACACAAAAAAAATACGGGCACTGAAACAACGGTAGGTATGTTTTTATTTTAAACCATTGCCTCCACCTACAGAGCTCTGAAGGAAGTTCCTGTAATCTTTTTGTAACCATCTTCATAAGGAGGGCACAAAATACAGCAAGAGCTCAAAGAAGGTGTTTTTGCAGTAAGTTCTGTTGTAGCTGTGCTACCATGGGAAGAATACATGGGGAGAGAGCTGGGGTGGTGTTAGGGAGAGAAACCACAGCATCAGCAAGGTGCCCATAGTGCATCAATCAGTTGGGACCCCCATGAATACTTCAAAAAGCTTTGGAGTTCTGGTCACCAAAACATTAATTCATTTTTGGCCATTTTATAAAGTGAGAGTATTCCCAGTGAAACAATGCTGAAGAAAACTTTTGAAGGACAACATTTTGTTTGGAAAGATCCAGCACAAAATTACCATCTATACAGAACTCAATTTATCTAGCTCACAAAAGAGAATGTCTCCCTTGCTGGAGCTGAACCTGCCATCTCAGAAAGATTAATTATTTCTTTTCATGTGCATTGATAAACTCCATTTTTGATGTGATTTATTCTAGGCACTTTCTGTTTATGGTACCTATCAGTAAAGTACCTACAAGTCAGTAACATAAAAGCTTTCAACTTAAAGGTCATTTTCAAAAGTCGTGGTGAAGGATAAAGGAATATGAATTATAAGAAAATAGAAATTTTTTGGCAGCCTTGCTCTTACCAAAAAATCTCAGTAATTTAGTGGATTTCAATCTCCTCTAAAGTCCCAAACTCTGTTCATGTAGTGTCTGCACAGCTCCTCTACCTAGCCACATCAGATGGGGCTTATTTTCAAACCGTAATATCAAGTATGCTCAAAGAGGAGAGGAAACTTTATAGCATGTGATGGAGGATTTATATTTGTTCCCAAACTACAGAGAAAGGTGAAATGAAAAGAACTTGTACTATAAATCGTTATACAACTACAACATCAAAAGTCCATTCCTTATGAGACAGCCTGAACTATAACGGCTGCTGGAGAAAGGCAAAGACCAACATACAGAACACAGGTAGTGCCTAGAGGAGCAGTATTAGAAAGTTCCACCCTTGTTACACAAATGACCGTTTGCCATCTGCTGTAGAAATCTCACTACTTACATTGGTATATCTGTAAGAAGGTCTCGGAGAGTTTGTTGGTCATGAGAGGCTCAGGGAGATCACGGAAGAATTGCTTTAACATGTCTGCTACATCGTAAGCAGACTGGCCTTCGTAGTTGACGCTGTCTGTTGAATTCTCATTCATTTGACGCAAGGCCTGAATTCTTGATTTGACTCCAGATTTCCTAAACAGTCCAACCTAAACATATATGGAAAGGTAAATACATTTACAATGAGTTCAGCAAATCTGAAATGTAAGTATGCTCTTTAGCTTCTTACGTATGGCTTCTAATTTCATGGGAAGCTTTCCTTGCCTTAATTATCTATTTTGTCCGGTTTCGAGCCAACTTTTTTCAGTCTGACCCAGGAACGATAAAAATTAATGGAAGGCCGGGCTTTGGGTGCTGCATGCACATGGGATGAGAGTACAGCAAAACCCACCTGATCCAGGCAGTGGTTGCGGAGGTACCGCATGGCTTGCTGAATGCTCTGTGGGAGAGGCTGCCCTGTGCGCTGGACGTTGACTTGCAGCGGTACTCCAAACACATTTCGGTCTTTATAATCTGGCACCTTTATCCTCTTCATAAATTTTGGTACTGCCCTATTTAAGCAAAGGGAACGACAAAATTAAGTTAAACCTCTGTTGACCATTTATCTTCTGTATTTCCAGTAATTCAGAAAGTCAGTGAAAATAAGTGAGACACTTTAGTAACATGAAAAGTAGTGACAGTATAAATTAGCTAATCCACTCAGGGCTGGGAAGGGAGAGAGAACAGAAAGCAGAGTTTCTCTAAGAGAAATGCTTGACATTCAGGGCAGTATGCTGCCTATAAGTATTAATGTGGTGCTACTCCATCAATATTAGTAGGACAAAAGCTACAGGCTAAAACTGCAGGGGCCAGATTGAATTGCAAAAGAGTCAAAATAAATCCTGCGGTCAGTGACCCCTTATAACACTGCTTCTTTAGGTTTCGGGAAAGATGGGCATTTGAACAATGAGCTTTTGTATGTCAACTACTTGTTCTGCAAAGTCCTCAGACTGGGTCCACCACCCACCAGTGTGCATAACAGCAGGAAACTGATGTAATACATTTGAGTTTGTCAGCTAAAAACTTCAGCTCTATAAACAACCCCTTTGAGGGACCCCCCTCCTTGTCAGCCAGTGACTGTTGTTAACCCCACCTCCCACTCCAGTTTCAATGAGAGGCCTTTCCATCTGCTTATGACTCCAAGGAAAAAGTTACTAAATACAAAAGAATGATTTACCCCCAGGTCCCCAAGAGTATTGGTTTCATAAAGGGAAAAAAAAAAAGCCATGAAAATGTGAAAATATTGAGATCATTTTCCTGAGCAGAGAGAAAAGCTAATGTCCAGTGCAACAACTAATAGGACACAGTAGCACTGGAAAACAGGGAGACCTATTTAACATTTCAATATACAGTACAGCTATGCAAACAGTGCATTAGATTTACAGCTGACTAATCTGTTACATAGTAAAACAGAACCAATTTGTATTGCCGTATAGTTAAGTTTAGGGCATTATTGATATATGTATGAATAATACTTGCTTTGTCAAAAAACATGCCAATGGAATGTGAAAAAACACATTGCGATCTCCACCGAGAATCTGAAGCATGCAGGGATAACTGGTCAATACTTATTTCTGTCTTTCAGAACAAACAACTTCTGTATTTAGAAAGGCTGACATAATAACAGCCTTTGAACAGGAGGTACTTTGATGCTGAAGCTAAGTACTCTCTATGACTCCTGGGGAAGGGAGGAGGCTGGCCTGTGGTAGGGAGAAGAAAAATTTTATTGCGTCTTTTGCATCCTGAAGGTTACACAGGCTGTACTGCAGATACAATTATAAAAGAGCTTTCTATTTCATTCTTCTGACAAAAAACATTCAGCCGGGTTACAAACACCTGGCCACAGCCGAAATTGCTGCTTACAAAAAACTCCATGGTTCTCCCAACCTTTCTTCCCCCCCTCCATCTTTTTGCAAGCTAACTGGGTTTATAGTGCTTTAAAGAGGGGAGACAGATTTTGGCTAATAAGGCACTAGAACTAAAGGAAATTTACATTACTTAATTACATAATTATATAGAGAAACTAATACAAATATTTAAGAATAACTGAAGAAAAGCAAGCCTATTAAGATCTACTGAGGTTTGTGCCACTGCTCGCTAACTGCCTCAGTAAAAAACTAGTCCTTCTTTTTCTACAGATAGTGGACATCTTCCTGCTCAGAAAGCTGGCCTGTACTTCATTGCTTTTGTTTCCTCACATGCCCCCTATAAACATGCTTCTCAAGCCTAATAAGATTACACTTACGTAAAGGGTTAGTGATTTTAGCCCTGTCTTAGGAAACTACAAATCACTACCAACACAGGCTGGAGGAAGAAGTACAAATATGGAAAAAGAAGGACAGAGGGATTCATTGCATCTTTCCAAAAGTTGCTCAGAATGAGCACAACTGTCGTGCTTGCATAGTCGGCCTGTCTACACATGGCACTGTGCCCTTACCAGCTGAAACCGTGCTTGTTGGAAGGTGTATATTTCTCCAGGAGAGCAGTCAGCTTCAGGAGGGAGTACTTCTGCAGCAGGTTCATCTGTGCCACGGACTGGCAGTTGATCTGCAGCGACGCTGAGCTGAGGCTGGGCCGGTGGGAGCTCTGGAAGCTGTGCCACCTCAGCCTGTGCCTGCGGAGAAGATGGGGACAGGGCAAGGACCGGTCACTGAAATGCCTCTGCAAGACACGTGCAAGAATTACCGCAAACGTACTGCTGAGCTCCCTGCCCTTGGCGGCCGCTCTCTTCTGAGATTTCACAGGCATCAGCTGGCAGCGTCTCTGCCTCACCTGGTGAGATGCAGCACGTGCGGGTGCTTCAGATGGGAACGTGCACTCTGAGCTGACCCATAGCTCAGTGTTAACTACATGGTCTTGCCCTGTCAGATATCCTCCGAGGGCTCCAACACCCATTTTTCAGAAGCCCTTTCAGTATTAAGGCAGTGGGAATCAAAAAACTCCATTAAGAAAAAATAGGCCAAATTTTTAAGACACATCGAATGGTAACTAAACACCTCTAAAAGTCCCATTAAGTTTATACAAGCAGCTGTAGGCAACTAAGTGACAGCAGAAACCAGGCCCTAAATGATTTGCACCAGTTTTAAAGGAAAACTGGAAACAAAGCTAGAAAGAATTTAACTCCTTGCTCTACTCACAATACAAAATACAGTCATTCATCCCATGGTAAAACTCCCAGCAGAAACTGGGAGGCCACTGGGACTCCCCCAGCCCCGCACTGTGCTACAGCGATCAAGGGAAAGTAAACAAACCTCATTTTCCCTGCAGATTTAATGCCCTAGCATGCTATTAAGTAACAGCCTGCTACTGAAAAGCGCAATTTTTTGAAACAGTCTAAAAGTCAAGGCTTTTACTACACACTGACACAAACCAGACCATACTTACACTGGTTCTCCTAACCAACTTAAAAAGTGAATAATCCAACTTGAGGTCCCTCTCCCTCCTACACACCATTTCAGTTTGAAGAATTATCATCCCCCAAAACTGCCTTAACATTGCTCCACTGACTTGCTGAGCGAGCTGTTTTTCAGTGGCAACTCGGGCTGAACATACAAACATACAGCTATGAAGTGTGGGAATCACTTGTCTAACGGTCTTGCACAAATACTTCCCTTGCCTATAATTGTTTTTGGAAGCGATGGGAACAGCATGTGTGTGCTTGAATAGCCACAACTTCTATTGCACCTTAACTGAGTGTGATGGAGCTCCTATAGAGACACTCGGGCTGCAGAGGACTTCACCAGGGCCACCCCAAGTCCCAGCGCCCGTGATCTCACCTGCTGGACCGTGTCAGCGATGCGCCCACCCCAGAATCCCTCCTGTCCTGCATCCCCGCAGGCTCTTCTGTTTCGTTCAGCGAATTTCCCGTGCTGTCAAGGTCACTCGGTGTTGTTCGATCGTTATCTACATCGAGGTGGATCTGCTTTGGAGAGGAAGGACACGGGGAGATGGAGTCAAGTGCCGAGTCAGAGTCCCCTTCATCTGAGAACTTCTCTGACCACTGGTTTACTATTCTCTGCATCCCTTTGACATGGTACAGGATGTCATCTAGTTCTGGGAATATGTCTTCGTTTTCAAGGTCAGCCAGGTCGCTCGTACTGGAATACAGGATTGAGCCTGGCACGTTGTCATAAATACTCAGGCGGCTGCTCACTGAGCTGGAGGAGTTGCGCCTTTTCCCCATGCCCAGCTCTTTGGAGCTGTCGATGCTGTTTTCCCTCCGGAGAGTGAGATGGCCGTGTCCGTGGAAACTCCCTGTCCTCCAGTTCACAGAGGCATTGCCTTCTGTTGGGGAGAAGTTGCCGTTGGAGAGTGCTTTGGGAAAAGTGCCAGGCTTATGATCTTCAGGGATAAAAAACACCGTGTCTTCTGCAAAGCTTTCCCGGTTCTTGAAGTTCTGCTCCATCACATCACTGAATGTTGACTGGTTGAAGGGGTCGAAGCCTTCCAGGTACATGCCCACCCTTTTATTGTACGCACTGAGGCTGCGTGTTCGCGTGACGGGACTGGGTGTGCTGACGGCACTGCTTGTCTCAGACTGACTACTGCTGCTGCTGGTCTGGGTGGAATTGGAGACGCTCCTTTTTCGTACCATGGGGAGGCTGATGTGGTTGCCATTGAGGGCAGAAATCTCCACGCAGTTAAGTTGTTTCAGTTTATCTTCATCCATGCCCTCCTGGAGGATGGGCCCGCTAATAATAAGGCCAAGCTTTGAAGGAGCTTTGCTCTTGCCATGGTGAGAGCTCTTGATCTTCAGGCTCTCCATTCTCTTGAGCAGGCTCTTTGTTTTGGACTTGGCATTCTTCTCATTGGCTTTCGTGTTGAAACTGAAGCTATTCAGCTCCCTGGGCGAGGGCAGGCTGCTGAATGAGTCATCATTTGCTACGAAATTGCCTGAAGAACAAACGCTCACAACTGAATTTGTCCTGGTGGTAGATGCCTCGCTCTGCAGGGTTGGTTGGTGGCTGCTAGTGCTGCTGATGCTCAGAATAGAAGCCACCTCCTGGCGTTCGCTGAGGTCTGTTAGCACACTCTCACGGCTTGCCGCGCTAGTAAGGTGAGGAGCTTCAGGGGAGGGGGTATTCAAGTCCGGTTTTGGAGGGAACACATCAAACTCTTCAAGCCTCGACCACCTCTTGCTGTCCCTCTGAAAAGTCCATTTGCCACTTATTGCACAAGGTTCATCTTCATCCGAATCTTCGCTCTGCAAAGAAGAACAACCCTGAAAGTACTGCTTGCAAACTGCCCAAACAGCAAAGGCGGTTGCATTTAAATACAATGCCCACTAAACTGCTGTAAGCATGACCTTGCTCTCACTGAATTTAAAGTGAAAACGGTCTTTTGCTTCAGGGGGAGGAAGATTAGGCCATAAAGCCCATCACAGGAAAAGACAACATGGGACAGGCAATATATTTTAACAGTTTTTAAATACAGAAGATACACGCTTCGTAAAAAGAAACAAACAATGCAATCTGCTTTAAATTGCTCTTCTCTAAAAACCCTAGTATCCACAGACTTTTAATTAATTAGTCACAGTGGATAGCCCTCAGATCAATGGAAATTCCTGGCATGCATAAAATTTTAAACTGGAGTCAGTCAGGGGTTGGGGTCCCTCTGGACTCTCTCCAAAGTTACACTCTGTTGATAGTGGCTGTGTGTTTATACTCCTCTTTGCAATTACATGATGTTTCTCATACATTCTGAATTGTAGTGGCTTAATTCCTTACCCATTCGGGATG